>NW_024387488.1:0-543293 GCF_900408965.1 Simochromis diagramma
GGTTATAAGAGTGTGTATAGTACTTGAGTCCTCTACTCCTATATCCAGTTTTCTTTTGATTGCAGATCACGCAGCAGTCCTGCATCTCTCGCTGGAATGAGATCCGTGCCCGAAGCTCGCACAGCTTGTTTCTCCAGAGACTGCACATTAGCCAGTAATAAACTTGGTAACGGTGGTCTGTTAGTGCGCCGTCTCAGTCGAACCAGAACGCCAGATCTTCTCCCTCTGCGTCGGCGTTTGCGGCCTCCAGGGCCAGAGAACAAAGGCGTCTCAGGTGAGATGAATGGGGGGTCTGCAAACGGAGCGTCCGTGTTGCAAAACTTGAACTCCGGAAAGTTATAAGAAAGACCGTCTTTTATGTCCAGTAAGGTTTGTCGGTCGTACACAAGGAGACATGTGCTACTCGCGAAAAAATGAAGGAAAAGTAAAATTAAACACAGAAAAAAGCTGTTGCTTGGGGGAGCTCGCGACGAGGCTGCCATACTCGGCGCCATCTTGAATACCTAGTAACTACACAAGCCAGGAAGTGCCAATGACCGGATTTGGGGTTTGCAGCCTTAAAGGCTGCATTTTAAGGCAGATTACGTCACAGCGACAAGAGAAGGCTGTCCCAATTCAAAGGCTGCTCGAAATGCGGCCCTCAAATGCGTCCTTAATTTCCCTGAATTTTAAGGATGGGTCGGTGTAGCCTTCATGGCCCAACATATCCCAGACTTCATAGTGCGGTGGTGGTGTGGATAATTTTGCCGAAAAAAACGGTGGAAGCGGAGCGGAGGAAGAGTAAACTTTCAGAAGTAAGTACTGAATATTATGTCACTTATTTATGCGCAAATATTTTTTTAATGAAGAACATTAAACCATTATTGTTGGCCACATGTCGGGAAAGTTATGTGACATTAGTGATGTCTGTACTTTCAGAATTAACTTGGTTTTAAAGCCTTTACTTTAAAAAATATATATATAGTCGACCTTAATCTTACAGAGATTGTGATGATTTTATGGATAATTAAAGTCAGTCATATATCCACAAACACAACAAGCTGAAAGTCAGTGATGCTGCTCGGTTTGCAGTCCTGAATATCACGGCACAAGCAGGATTCACTGCACTGTTAATATTAGCTATGTTATATTGCTGCCTCTGTTCGGTGGTGTCGAGCCAAACGGACTTTAACGTGTGTTTGAACGAGCTGACGGTTCACTCGTTAAGCTGAAAGAAAGATGCTTTAATCACAGGAGTCACACATGTGTCCACTGTACCATCTGGGAACTCTTCTTGTTTCGTAATAACACAAACACTAAATCCTGCTTCTCTGGTGCTGTTGTGTAGCAGTGTGTACACCTGAGACTGTCACCTGTCTGTCTGTCCTGCACTCTCTCTCTGTTTCTTTCTCTCTGATTGTGGAATAAAAGTATGAACATGTGTTTATAAGTTACACTTGTGTTTGAATCCTGCAGCTTATCACACATTTGATTTCCATGTGTGACGACTGCAAGTGTCCAGAGTGAGGACAGACTGAGGGACCCACTGCTGCACATCATCTGTGAGGCTTTGCACCCCTGATGATCCACCAGGACAAACTCAGCAGTGTGTGAGGAAGAGGAGGAGGAAGAGCCAGGAGCAGCTGACAGATGGAGAGAATAGACAGACTGTTACCTGTTTGTGAAGGACTGCTAGAAAAGTTTAAAATAACTAATTGTCTGTCCTGAATCAGTCTTATTAGGTAATGTTCAAATCATTTTATCATCCCAGTGTTTTCAGTGTGGGAGAAAGTACTCAGGGCCTTCAAGTTACACACTATGAAAGGCAGCAACAAGTTTAATGTTCAGAAACCTAAAGTATGTATCAGCAGCAGAATGGAGCTAAAAATAAATGTTTGTTCCAGTTCTATGAAGCTTTGAGTATTTTGGATCAGTAGCTGCTGTGTTTGTTGCATCATATTGCTGTAATTGTTTATATGCTTTATATATTCTGAGGTAAGTTGATCTATAGTGTTACATCATATTCTATAAGGATGTTATGTGTTTGTATACTTTGTGCCCAGTTTGACCCATTTAGCAGAAGCCAGCCTGTTTAAGGCTCTGATGTCTATTCTGTATGACTTAAAGCAGTTATGACATGGTCTGATTTTCTCACCCAATAAAGGAATATTTCATATATCAGTCTACTCTTCATTTTATCAGAAACAGTTATCACAGCTTGTACATTTTCTTTTTATAAATATATTTAAGCAATGAGCCAAATTTAGTAATGCCAACATACTGAAGGAACAACATTTGTCTCTCATATATGATACACCTATATATGCACTGTCAAAGACACTTGTCTTTGAGTGAAGATTTAAGGTGATAAGACATATAAATAACTGCAACTTGAATCTGTACTGAAGCTCAGTATTTGACACAGAGTTCATGTTCACTGCTGTAATAGCTAATAATGATTAATATAATAACTATAATATTGGCCATATTATATTTACATTACCAAAGTGATATGACTTTAGTCTCATGAACAACATCAGCTAATTCTTATTTACTAATTAATCTTGAAATAACTGTTCAGTACAGAAATGAAGCCCAAAAATCATGTTTTACTGTCCTGTGGTCTCAGCCTCAGATACTTATCAAATCACACAAAGCTCTTGTAGAAACAAACAAACAAATGAACAAAATATGTTCTCCCTCATTTCTGTCAAACCAAGTTGTATGACACGTTTCCAGCGGTTAGTATCATGGTTGCTAGGCAACCTGGGAAGCGCAACGGTGACTAGACCGTCCCATACAGACAAACTTGCCGTTTACTTTTTTTTTTTTTTTCTTTTTTACCGTCCCAACACTTGATTTTTCTTTTTTTCTTTTTTTTCTTTTTTTGTGTCCCGTTTGGATCTTTAGCCATCAAAATTGTTGTCTTAAGGCCAAGAAAGATGCCAAGCGGATTTATTTTACCAAGTGGATCATCATGGCCTTGCCATATTGGTCCATTGGATTGACCTTTATTATAATTATGAATTTATTTTATTTTCAGTTGCTACAAACGGGACAGACATGACTGGGGGATAGGACAGGGAGAAAGAATGAAAGAAAGAGAGGGAGAGAAAGAAAACCAAAGGGGAGAAGAGACGGTGAGAAGGGGGGGGGAAGAAAGAAAAAAAAAAAAAAAAAAAAAACACCTGGATCACCTGTATGGAGAAAAAAAAACAGAAGAGAAAGCAAACAACAAAGAGCAACATAATAAAAAAAAACGGCACCATCACAATAAACTACCTAGCAGTAGATATCAGTAGATACTAAATAATAAACGATATTGTGCAGCACGCAAGATAGACAGCGCACAATGTGCTTTGAGGCAGCAGCCAAGAAAGCTGTAGTCCGCATCTGTGAATACCCGTGTGTACACCTGTGTGCATACCTGTGTGGATCAGCATGCTTGCATTCCAAAGGTTTCTCCATGTAACGATCTGCTAGGGAGTGTGGGGAGCCACAGCCCCGTCCTCCAGGGTATGAAGCAGGTATGGAGGAGATCAAAACTCCAGCCATCCAGAGGCCCCCAGAACACAAGAGACCAAGGAAGACCAACAGAGGGGTAGCCGCGCCACTGTCCCAGAAAGAGCTGAGGAGAGTCCCAGATGAGGGCTCACTCAGCAGCCGCGGAGCAGAAGCTAGGGGGAGTTGCAGTGACGCACCCGTGAGCTCCGCCGGCAGCCAGCTGTGCCTGAGTGACCGAGCCCCAGGCCGAGAGGCCGGGGGCACCCCACCTCCGAAGTGGCCCGAGCGAGCCCCAGGTTCCAGGCCCCGATAAGCGGCCGCCAAGGAGTGAGCCGGTGTGTACCCTGACGCCCACCCCCGGACACAAAGAACCACCAACGCACCGACACCTGAGGGAGTCCGCCACTGGCAGGGGAAGTGGTGGTGGGTGGAGATAGGCCTCCAAACCTTGGAGGGCCTGAGATGTCCCCAGAGAGGTGGCGTCTGATACCCAACCTGACATATAGACACAGACATACAGGCACACACAGACACAAACATCCATTCCCACCCTCATGCTCTCATATGCACTTACTCCACACTCAACCAACGTGGAGACAGACATAAAGAGACGCTGTACACGCGATCACACTCCCCAAGCGTACTCTACGAACCGGGTCTAGGTACCCTTGCCCTTGGAGGGGGGAACTGCACCCAGACCCAGGTGGTGTTACCCTTTTCCCTGCGGTGGGGAGAGGCAGACCGCCCCGACTCCGCAGCAGCAGGGAGGCCCCACACTCCAGACCGCAGTCGGACGGCCAACTCCTCCTAGCCCCCCCGCTCCAGCAGGCCGCAGAGAACGGGTGTGAGAGAAGACTCCAAACCTCCCTCCACCCGCTCATTGTAGTGTTGATGCATGTGTGTTCTAAGGTGCAATTAAAACCCAGGAGGGCATGGAGCTACCTGCCAGAGAGCAGCAGGTAAGCGCATAGTCCCTCCTGCTAGCCCTCAATGTCTACGTGTATTCAAAATTGAGAGGTGGGCAACGACGCCAGGGGTGAGGTGTACAACCTGATGGTAATTTGGACTCCGTGTATCGTGCCCACCCCCAAGATCCTATATGTATGTGTAATGAGAGTGTGAGTAATGTGAATGTCTAAGTTGTGGGATAAAATTGAGGCAGAGGCAGCCAGAAGGGGACAGAGGGGGGGGGGGGGGGGGGTAGCCTCCTCTGCACCCTGGTGACATACCCCTACTCCAAGGCCCTGCATGTGTGGGTGGTTGTGGTGGAGCGGGAAGAGGGAGGCAGCTGGAGATGGGGAGGGAAGGAAGGGAGGGGCAGGTGACCCCTCCCTGGGGCCAGCTCCCCCGCTGACCCCAGTAGGCACTCCCATACTCCGCGACCCGCCAGGGAAAGGGGGCCCAGGCCCATCCAGACCGGGGCCCAGCGCAGCAGCGCCCCCCGGCCCCACAGAGCCCGGGACAGTCCACCCAAACCCACTACAGAGAAAACTGCACCCACCCCACCATCCATTCATCTTCCAGACTACATGAGACAATAGACGCCCAGGCTGGGATCTTCCTCCACCTCTCCTGTATCTCCCCCTCCTGCAGAGAGTTCCTGAGGAGAGGAAAGCTCCTGCAAGGTGTGACAATCTCCCCCACCAGTTGAAGAGCCCCCCAGGCGGCTCGACGCACCGGCGGCACCCTGCGCCAGGGATGGGCCCCCATGCACCCACTCGCCCACAACCCCGGCAACACACAAACCAGGACCCAAGGCCCCGAGGCCCGGCCAGGGCCCCAGCCCAGAGACGGAGCGCCCCCAGAACCTCACGCCCATCCCGGACCCACCCAGGGGCAGACAGGCTACCAGGTCAGTAACCCACCTCCATCAGCACAGACCCTCCCCTAGCCCCGCTGCACGCAGCCACGAGGAAACAGTCGCCCGAGAGCCAAAAGAGCCCCCACCCGGACATGAATGCCGTTTATTTTGCAAATCAAGCTCAACACTGCCCCTAGCGTCCTGGAGCACTTCCGTTGTGTTTTGGAATTTGCATGTGTTTTTGAGTTTGCAAGTGTTTTGGATTTTGCAAGTGTTTTGGAATTTGTACGTGTTTTGGAGTTTGCATGTGCTTTTTAGTTTGCAAGTGTTTTGGGTTTTGCAAGTGTTTTGGAGTTTGTACATGTTTTGGAGTTTGCAAGTGTTTTGGATTTTGCATGTGTTTTGGAGTTTGTACGTGTTTTGGAATTTGCATGTGTTTTTTTAAATTTGCAAGTGTTTTGGATTTTGCAAGTGTTTTGGAGTTTGCATGTGTTCTTTAGTTTGCAAGTGTTTTGGAGTTTGCAAGTGTTTTGGAATTTGCATGTGTTTTGGAGTTTGCAAGTGTTTTGGAGTTTGTACGTGCTTTGTCTCTAGGGGCCACCGTAATTTTTAATTTATTTGATCAACTTTCCTTCTGACGATGCTGTCTGTGTTGAGCACTCAGTGGATCTGCGCTCGACAGTGCAGCCTAGGTGGAGTAGTCGAACGCAGATTCACTGAGCGCAGGGCAAGCTAGCGAGACAGAAGTTAAGAGCTAGTTGCAACATGGCAAATTGAACCTCCCCCACCCTCATTCAGATCTGGCGTTTGGAACTATTTTGGTTTTCATGTGACGTATGACCCTGAAGGTAAGCGCGTCATGGACTAAAGTGAAACAGTATGTTGGATGTGCCACGCAATGCTCAATTACATTGGTGGGAACTAGTGTGTTAGCGCAGTTAGCTCGTTAACGTGTTGACGCCGTCCAGCCCCACGCGGTTAACGGAGATTTGCCGTGTTGTGGCGTTAACGTCATTTTAACGAGATTAACGCTGACAGCACTAGTGGGAACACAACGCATATGACTGCACATTTACTCCGACATCATCCTAGTGCAAAGACAAGTGGAAGCAGACAAAAACAACAAGCACGCATGCTACAAACTTCACCCGAGTCATTTAGACAGCCGTTAGCACATGATTCTCCTTATGGGAACCTGATATGTTTAATATGCTGCTGAGAATATAGCCCAGAAGAAGCGTATAGTATAGCTTTTACTTTGGAAAGAGCCATTTCTCTGTAATAAACTCTTTTCCAAAGAGGAGTGATTTCTCGATCAGATAGATTTATTTTTTTATTACTTTGTTGTTTCAGCAACATTAAATTTAAAAACTGTACTTTTGAGTTAAAATATATATTTATAATTTTAATACATGACAAATTAAAAAGGCATGAACATTTTTTTTTTGTATCGAAAAAATATCGAACCGTGACACCAAAGTATCGAACCAAATCGTGTGTATCGTTGCACCCCTACAGACCTTGTGTGGCCTTTAAGCTAATAGTGTGGTGACTTACAGTAATGAGATGAAGCAGCTTGTGAACCCTTCGTCACTGCTCTGCTTTATGAACAGGAAGACATATAACAGGTCCAAGAGATGGGATGGAAAACTCACCTGCTCTTAACTGTTTTGCTGAAACATCTTTAAAAATGGAAACAATCTTCACGCGGTGATTGTCACAGATTGTCTGATTTTTGAGCTGCTTTCATCATCATCACATATATTAATTATATCGGAGAGAAGCTTTCACAATACGACACACAAAATGCACGCACTCACTGAAGATGTGGGACAATCCTCTAGCTGATGTGTCGCGCACAAGCACTTCAATTATAACGTTATAATAATAGAATATTAGTAAATATTATAAGTACCTATCAGTAAGTAGATGCTAGTAATTATATAATGGTTACTTCAAAATGACCTGCATGGCTGTTATGCTGCCCTAATCTCAGTTCTGATGAACTCTGATCCAGTCAGTGAGGTGCATAAAGAGCTAACTGCTCATTCTTTACTTGGTACTTAGAGTTACTTTTTGTGTTCTTTTCCTGCTGTGACAAGTCAAATGGACCGCTGTGGGAAAAAGTGTCTATTATCACACCTTTAATGTTACCGCCATTGCTTCTCCACAGCAAAGTAACAACTTCATAAGCATGTGTAACATTTGGAGAATTGCTACAAAGTACAAACTACACCTGAGTGTAGTTTGTACTTTGCCCTCACTGTAGAGCAAATTTAGATTTGGATGTGTTGTCTCGTGACATTAGTGACATCTTAATTTGGGGCTGTAGAGTGCTCTTCTTTTTTTAAACACGTTCTTTTGTTAAACCTACTGAGTCACTGACTCCCACGTGACCCGAGGTGAGGACACACCTGAGCAAATGCAATCTTACCTTCATTATAACTGTTTGCAGGGAATATTAGTGACCTGGTTACTCATACATCTCTCTGTTCTCCTACAGTCTGCAGTGAAGAGGGCACACTCTGTCAGTGCTATACTCTGAATACTAAATGAGGATGACGACAAAATGTGATTGGTGCTGCTCACGGAGAGTTAGAGTTTCATGCATTCAGAGATGATCTTCTTCAAACCCTGGTTGCAGTGAGTGGTTATTTTATTGCAGCAGTTTGGCTTCTGAATCCTGACATCAACAACACGTTTTCACCCAGAGAACAGCTGCTCACTGTTCACCTCCACTTTGTTTACCTTTTGGAAACAAAGCTTTGGCTGTTTGGTTGGTAACTTTGTGTTAGCGTCATATGATTATTTCTGGCCTGAGGATCAAAAAAAAAAAATGACAGTGGCGTGTAGGGCTGGGCCATATTATACTGTTCACGGTAATACCGGTACAATAATAGGCAACGATAAGAAAATAAAATATCAAGATAGAATATGGGTAAAACGCACATGTGCAGTGCCTTTGTTTTCATACGCACATAGCCTAAAAGCATGGCGGCAACGGACAATGAGAAGGGGGAAAGCGGATCGTTGAATGAAACGGATGAACCAGAACTGGTTTGTAAAAATGCTGCAACTTCAGTGATGTGGAACTGGTTTGGTGTTTGTCCATCAGATACACAACAAAGCACATTTTTTTGTATAACATGCAAGCGGGCCGTTGTTATTGCCTATTTGTCGGACTAAGATGCTCATAAATCTGGGAGTAATCTGGGTCCAAAACTCCGTCCGCTTCATGTCCCAAAGTCAAACGAACACTGCAGCATCATTGAGAGTTAAAAACTGTCTAAATTCTTTCATCTTTAATAAAATCATCAGCTTTGCTGCTTTAACAGGTGTAACAATTAAGTTTAACATCCAGGCATCCATGAAAACAGAATTTATTACATTTCAAGGAGTTAGAAGTTAGCAGGAAGTTAGCGGAAGTTAGCGCGCTAGTTTTGCTAGTTACCTAAGCATGATATAGCATGTTCTGACTGAGAGATTTCTGAAAACATTCAAACGTACAGCTCTGCTATCACTTCCAACATAAATGAAGACAGGAAACTAAACAGCAGTGATGTTTGTAAGGTTACTGAAGTTGGGCTAGCTGCTATATAATGACGTGCTACGTGATGTGCTAGCGACACAGCTATGTTAGCATAGCAAAAACAGTGAAGCTGCAGGATGAACGCTAACACTTTTCCACTCGATAAAAGTTAACGTGAGGGTTCCCGATGGTTAGAGACAAATACAGTCGCATGGCAGGATGCTGTAAACGGACCAAACTTCAGTCAGGAGAACAACTGAGATAATCCATCCACAATATGAGGTTAGTCATTAATATACTGCAACAACATGGGAATAGAGCAGCTGTGATAGAATACAGCATTAATGAATCAATGGTACGGAAGTGGAGGAAGCAAGAAGAGTTGAATAAAGTTTGATTTATCTGACTACTTTGTTTCTTGTGCCTTATAATCCCGTGCACCTTATGGTCCAAAAAATACGTATTTGACTTTTTTATTTGGCACACTGCAGTTTAATGTTGCAAAGCACCTCTTTTTAACGTCAGTGGATATTATACATGGTTATGCTCAGGATATGTCAGCGCATGTCTACTGGAAATGCCTTTTGGTTAAACTCTCAGCAAGGAACATTTGCACTGTTAAATTTTTATATAGCTTTAATGCACATAAAAAACAGCTGCTTGTTTAAGTGAAAATAAATGGATGGGTTTCTTGCGCTAGTAAAGTTGTGGAGTTGTATTTTGTCTTGCATCAATTATATCGTCAGTTATATCGTTATTGCAAATTTTCAAATATATATCGTGATAAATATTTTTGGCCATATCGCCCTGCTCTAGTGGCATGGATTGTAATTGTTTTTAAGGCAGCTGTAGGGGAATTCAGAGTTGGCCACTGTTGTCCTGAGAGCTGACGTTAGCTGTATTCTCATTCTCACTAAGACTGTCAAAGCCCTTTGTAATATTAAAGCACTTATTATTATTATTATTATTATTATTATTAATATTATCAAAGCATGTGTAATTTAAGGCAAGTGTCTGTTGACCTTCAGCAGCGGACCACTTAAAATACAATCAGGAGTTTCCAGCCTGGACTTGATTCAGTTGTTATCATACTCAGACATCACACTGGTCTCTAACTCCAGCATGGAGCACGAGCTGTCTAACTAGTGGGAGGACTCTAACAAGCAGACGTGGCACACAGTGACCGAGGAACGCAGTTAGGTATCAGAAGGTGTCTCAGCAGGTGTGAAGTCAGATTTAGATTCTCTCCACATTTGATGGTGGAGGGCAGAAGTGTGGAAGGAGCTCTGTGTGCATTGTTTAACACAAAGTGTTCATCATAGAACAGGAACACAGGAAGGATTATAGGTTTAGCCACGGCCTCTCACCAGCTGCCATTTTTCTGCAATGAGAGCGGCTCAAAAAGACGGTAAATGGTCTGTGAGGTTATTAAAGAAAACTCAAACTTCTTCTCAGCTGGCTGCCGAAATGGATGTAGAAGAGAGGACTCTGCCCAAATCTCCCTTTCCCTCTAGGCTCAACCAACACTGAGTGTCCCTCACTACTTTTAGGTGGGTCAAAAAAATGAGTGGACATTCAACAGAGGATAAAGGATAAAGGACACTCTTTCGAGGATGCCAATGTTCACATTTTGGACAGAGAAGGACAGATGGTTTGAAAGAGGAGTGAAAGAAGCATCTATGTCCACTGTGAGCGACCATCTTTGAACAGAGGCGGTGGTTTACGACACCAACTCTCTGCCATCTATAACCCAGTTTTGAGATCCCTTCCCAGACGCCTTAACGCTCACTCACATCCTGGGCCATCTGACCTCAGGAATTCGCATGATAAGGTGGGGCCAGGTTTCACAATGAACACACCCGAAACTCTGGCTGATTGGAACCCACACCCAGTTTCACACCTTGGCTCAGGCGATTAGAGGATCATCAGGGGGTCCTTTTGTCCCTCTGTGGGGGGGAAACTCCCACTAGGTTTATATCTGGGACTCTCCACCATTTGACCTTAGAACTGAAGAAGCTTCTCGGATGAGAGGTGAAACGTCTTCAAGCAACTTAAAGAAGTCCAGACGCTTTTCTTTGCAAGCTCCTTTGACTACGATGACCTGGATGACTGAGAACCTTCACAGACAACAGAGTAAATCTATAAATGTAGAGTTTGTAAACTTGACAGAAGATGACACGACTGACCAAAGAGGTGATGAACCGTCGTGTGCTTTTCAGCAGTGACCCAGATATCTAAGGTTTGGGACAAACCAAAGACTAACTTTCAACCAGCTGAACTGATTGCATCGTGAAATTCACATTAGGTGAAAAACTGAAAAAAGTGTGACTGACAGAGTGAGTGTCGATCAGCATGTACCTACAGAAAAATCCGTATTTTTCTTTGGTGGACAAAGATAAAGGAATAATCTAAGAAACAGTTTGGAGTGAATATAAAGTATTTTAACATCATATGTTGTCATGTGTTAGTTAAATACTGGACAACAGTCTATTGTTAGAGAAGCAAATAACTTTAACAAATTCTAAACATGGCACATACGCTCTTTCATGATCACTGTTTTGATAAAAACCTGTTATTTGAACATCAAAGACTGCAGACAAATTTAACACGACTGCTGACAAAGGCAACAAACATATGGTTCACCACATCTCTGACCATGAAGAAGTGGACCTTAAAAGTTTTAAATTACTGGAGTTTATTTAAATACTATTGTTCAGTTATTTAATAACAATACTGAATATGGGTGGAGCATCATATTTACCTGGGTCTGAAGAAGAACTGCAGAGGTGTCTCAGATGAACGGTGGGACATCTTCAAGAAATGTAAAGAAGTCCAGTCACTTTTCCTTCCAAGCTTCCAAGATGCCGATGCCCTGACACGCCCACCGGAGTCTGATATTTAAATGTGGATAAAAATGTAATAAGTTATTTGAGTGCTTGATGAGAATTATCCTTCCACTTCCTTCCACTTACCAGGGTGAGGGTAGAACACAAGGAACACACAGATGGAACAACTAATTTATGTTCTTAGACACTGGAACCAATAACCTAAGAGCTCCCACAGCCCGCTGCCCCCCAGCGCAGTGACAGGTATCACAATACTGCCAACTATTGTGCTTATCCTTTTCAGGGTCGCGGGGCGCGCTGGAGCCTATCCCAGCTGTCATAGGGCGAAAGGCGGGGTACACCCTGGACAGGTCGCCAGTCTGTCGCAGGGCTAACACATAGGGACAGACAACCATTCACACTCACATTGGGCAAGATATTAACTCAAAATTGTTCTTCGATGCAATTTGGAGTGTGAATGTTACTTAGAAAGCACTTAGAACAATGTGAATGGGTGAATGCACAAGTTGTGTAACGCGCTTTGAGTGCTCAGAAGAGTAGAAAAGCGCTATATAAGAACCAGTCCATTTACCATTTACCTATTTAGCTGCACTAAATCACCTGGTATTTTCATTCTATCTGAATGACACAAAATCATTATATTTCAGTTTGTCTGGGCCTGTCGTCCACGCGTCAACGGCATGAATCACTGAAAACTGAGATTTTTTAAAACTCCATCCAGGTTGGAGATTTGCGTTTACGTGTGGACGAGGAATAGAGTTCGACACGCAACGTCAAAGGTATGTGCCTTTTTTCATGCCACGCTGTGCGCCACGTTATTGCTTACATGAGATGAATTTCTAAAATGGCAGAAAATCCTGTTAATCTGACTATCTTCAGGTTTTACACGCTTACATTTACACACACAGTTACTGTCCCTCCATTTAGAAAGGCAGAGGCGTCACGGTGTGATTATTTTATGTGTAGTTGTGTTTTTTTCCTGTATAATAATATTCAACTTTGCTATCAATCAGTTTTCAAAAAATGTCTCTCTGTGCAAAATGGGTTTAAAAACATAAACAGCTGTGGGATACTGTTAGTCCGTGATTTGGACAGGGGGAACAAATCGTGGCAGGATCAGCCTGATGTTATTTGTGTCACAGATTATTAGGCAGAGGGCTCACTCGCAGGACTCTGAAGTTTAGAGAGAAGGTGAGGGTTTATTTACAGTGTGGCACCAAGTGAGAATATCTACATATATACAGTGAGACAGATAACACGGGGCTCGAGGGGGTGGAGGGGGGTCCGAGGGGAAGGTCCAAGGCGGGGTACATACGCTGCTCTTCAACTTAATCCACAACTCACTCTGAATGTCCACTCCAAAATGCTCACGCTCACTCACACACATCCACAGAAATCCAGACGGCAGGGAAGACGGGCAGGGAATCTAGAAGGCCTGTACAGAGAGAAAAACAACGTTAGGAGGAAACTCTAGGTGATCACAAGGAATACTTCCAAAGGCTAGGCTACACTGACGCTAGGTAATGTGACGATCCAGCAAGGAAGCAGCCTCTCTTGCCATCTTAAGTAGTCTGCCAGGATCAGTGTCAATGAGCCACAGGTGTGTGTTCAGGGCGGGTTCAGAGGCGGGGAATCAAGGTCCAGTTCCGCCCTGGTGGGAGAGGCGAAGACAAAAAACACACACACCACGACCTCTCCAGATCTTGAGAACCATGACAATTTGTATCCTGCTGTAACTTTACTGTATAAAGAGCTAACATCTCTAAAATGTCAGGAGCAGTTAGTCATTACAACAAGTGTTTGTTTAGTAAAAATCAAGAATGTGCGATACTGTTTGTCCATAATTTGCGCTCTGCGCCCCCCACTTTGGGAACCTCTGCTTTAAACCGTCTTCTGGATCGATCTAGCCCAGTTTACCTCCCAGGTTTACATGGTTATCTCTTACTCTGTCCAGGCTAGACCTCACCTGGTGCCCAGTATCAGCTGAGATAGACCTCTATGAAAACAATAAGCTGTTTAAAAAGGCTGACGGGAGGTGAAAACTCCCTGTGCCAAATGTCCAGATTTACTTGTTTGGATCATAGGGCTATTAACGTGGTAACAGGGTAATCTCTGGACCTGCGCAAAGCAGCTACAATCAAAAGACGGCATAATGTCCTATAATTCAACCTGTTACTGTGTGTGACAAAATGAAAGTAGATGACTTATCATACTATTAACTAACTGTGGCTTAACTATTAAAGGTTTGTCTTACAACTCAGTCCTGTGCTTAAATATCTGTCTCAGTCCTGCTGAGACACAGGGACAATATTCCAGAATCGACATGCATCTAACTACAGATGGACTTTTGAGGGAAACGACATAAAAGTGTTTTTTCAATATCTGGCTGTCACAATATAAACTTGGGATGTAGGAAATGAAAGCAACACTGTGTGTGTGTGTGTGTGTGTGTGTGTGTGTGTGTGTGTGTGTGTGTGTGTGTGTGTGTGTGTGTGTGTGTGTCGTGCACGCAGACAGCCGGGATTGGGAATGCTGTGTGTGGTAGCCTCCTTTGATCTCACCGTCTCCCTTGTCCGATTTCAAAAGAATCCTCTAAGAAGAAAAGTGTGTGTGCTGGAGGGGAAGGAAAAATGTAGGGGGGAGGAAGAAGAAGAGGACAAGGGAGGGGAAAGGGGTGAGGACCACTGAAGTGTGAAGAGGGTGCGACTTTCTCCCACATTGCTCTCTCACTCTAAGAATGCTATTATGTCTGTGGAAAGTGGGAGAATGAGCAGACATTTGTGCTCCCTCTCTCTCAGTTTCTTAATATAGGAAGCTGCTTTGCAGCCAGAACAAGCCAAGCGAAGCAGCATTGTCTAGGGAGAGGATTTGGTGGATGTGAAACTATACCTCCGTATAACTCTGCTGCTTATAGCTGCAGGCGCTATAGGAGCTCTAATGGTACACACGGAGGCACCAATGAGATGGCTTTCACAGGCCAATACTGAGTCACTTGTGTTGACCAGAGTAACACAATAGGTTTAAATTTCAGAATGTTGTCTGTTATAAAGGCGTCTAAAGAGTTTGCTGTTTGTGTTCACCTACCCCAAGCAGCAACCTTAGCATGTTAGCAGGTTAGTTTAAAGCCCGGTTGAGGTTAGGAGCCACTCTATATCCTCACATGCTGATTTCCATATTTGGGTCTGTTGTGGTCTGTTCTGCGGCTTTCTTATTTTCTGTTAAATGCATTCTGTTACTGTGCTGGATGCTCTTATTAAACACGGACAATGTTTCTGTAGTGAGGTCAGCTTCTGTACAGAAGCCAAAAGCTCAGGCTGATCTGAATTCTTGGTTACAGACAGTTTTTCAACCCTGCTTAAAAAAATGAAAAGAACACTATAATCAATCATGGTATTGATCACCAGAATCAGAGGGGGGCGTTAATCGGTTTCAGCTGTTTTGTGTTAATGAAAGCAACAACGAGACAACAGGAAGGTTTTACAGGTGAAGGACACTGACATTTTCCCTCTTCTTCTTTTCTGACCATTTTTTTCACTAGTTTTGCATTTAGCTACGGTCAGGGTCACTACTGGTGCCATGAGGGAACACCTGGACCCTACAGAGGTTGCACACATGTCAATCATCAATATTTGCCATTGCCAGACGGTTTGCTGTGTTTCCCTTTGCTTTTCACTGATGAGAGCAGGTTCACTCTGAGCACATGTGACAGATGCAAAAGGGTCTGAATGAGTCATGGAGAACATTAGAAATGCTGTTCAGCATGAGCGGTTTGGGTCAGTGATGGTTCTGGTTAGACATATCCATGGAGGTACATACAGACCTCTACAGGAAAGGCATCGGCACCCTGACTGCCATCAGGTATCAGAATGAAATCCATTGACCCACTGTCAGACCCTGCTCTGGTGAAGTGGGTCCTGGTCTCGTACTGGTGCACGGCAATGCCCGGCCACATGTGGTGAGAACATACAGTCAGTTTCCAGAGGATCAGGGAACTGATACCACTGAGTGGTCGCCACATTCGCCTGACCTAAATCCAATAGAATACATCTTCCAAAAGTCCATCTGACGACACCATGTTACACCTCAGACTGTCCAGGTGCTCAGTAATGCCCGGTCCAGATCTATTGAATTCTATTCAGTTCAATTCAGTTTTATTTATATAGCGCCAAAATACAACAACAGTCACCTCAAGGTGCTTTATATTGTACAATAATACATACAGTGGGGCAAAAAAGTATTTAATCAGCCACCGATTGTGCAAGTTCCCCCACTTAAAATGATGACAGAGGTCAGTAATTTGCACCAGAGGTACACTTCAACTGTGAGAGACAGAATGTGAAAAAAAAATCCATTAATCCACATGGTAGGATTTGTAAAGAATTTATTCGTAAATCAGGGTGGAAAATAAGTATTTGGTCAATAACAAAAATACAACTCAATACTTTGTAACATAACCTTTGTTGGCAATAACAGAGGTCAAACGTTTACTATAGGTCTTTACCAGGTTTGCACACACAGTAGCTGGTATTTTGGCCCATTCCTCCATGCAGATCTTCTCGAGAGCAGTGATGTTTTGGGGCTGTCGCCGAGCAACACGGACTTTCAACTCCCGCCACAGATTTTCTATGGGGTTGAGGTCTGGAGACTGGCTAGGCCACTCCAGGACTTTCAAATGCTTCTTACGGAGCCACTCCTTTGTTGCCCGGGCGGTGTGTTTTGGATCATTGTCATGTTGGAAGACCCAGCCTCGTTTCATCTTCAAAGTTCTCACTGATGGAAGGAGGTTTTGGCTCAAAATCTCACGATACATGGCCCCATTCATTCTGTCCTTAACACGGATCAGTCGTCCTGTCCCCTTGGCAGAAAAACAGCCCCATAGCATGATGTTTCCACCCCCATGCTTCACAGTAGGTATGGTGTTCTTGGGATGCAACTCAGTATTCTTCTTCCTCCAAACACGACGAGTTGAGTTTATACCAAAAAGTTCTACTTTGGTTTCATCTGACCACATGACATTCTCCCAATCCTCTGCTGTATCATCCATGTGCTCTCTGGCAAACTTCAGACGGGCCTGGACATGCACTGGCTTCAGCAGCGGAACACGTCTGGCACTGCAGGATTTGATTCCCTGCCGTTGTAGTGTGTTACTGATGGTGACCTTTGTTACTTTGGTCCCAGCTCTCTGCAGGTCATTCACCAGGTCCCCCCGTGTGGTTCTGGGATCTTTGCTCACCGTTCTCATGATCATTTTGACCCCACGGGATGAGATCTTGCGTGGAGCCCCAGATCGAGGGAGATTATCAGTGGTCTTGTATGTCTTCCATTTTCTGATGATTGCTCCCACAGTTGATCTTTTCACACCAAGCTGCTTGCCTATTGTAGATTCACTCTTCCCAGTCTGGTGCAGGTCTCCAATACTTTTCCTGGTGTCCTTCGAAAGCTCTTTGGTCTTGGCCATGGCGGAGTTTGGAGTCTGACTGTTTGAGGCTGTGGACAGGTGTCTTTTATACAGATGATGAGTTCAAACAGGTGCCATTCATACAGGTAACGAGTGGGGGACAGAAAAGCTTCTTACAGAGGACGTTACAGGTCTGTGAGAGCCAGAGATTTTCCATGTTTGAGGTGACCAAATACTTATTTTCCACCCTGATTTACGAATAAATTCTTTACAAATCCTACCATGTGAATTCATGGATTTTTTTTTCACATTCTGTCTCTCACAGTTGAAGTGTACCTCTGGTGCAAATTACTGACCTCTGTCATCATTTTAAGTGGGGGAACTTGCACAATCGGTGGCTGACTAAATACTTTTTTGCCCCACTGTACAGAGAAAAACCCAACAATCATATGGTTCCCTATGAGCAAGCACTTTGGCGACAGTGGGAAGGAAAAACTCCCTTTTAACAGGAAGAAACCTCCGGCAGAACCAGGCTCAGGGAGGGGCGGGGCCATCTGCTGCGACCGGGAGGAAGATCTAGGAGGAGATCCCCCTATTGTCTCATTAGGACAAACTCTGACATTGTCATAAAATTACCACTTTGAGTTGTTGCAAGAAAAATTTTGGCAAAATGGACTAGCCTGCCATTTTATTCATTGAGTAACTTTAATTTATGGGGTCCTTGAATTTAAACCTGTGTAGGTTGATAAATTTAATTTCCATCAAGCGATATGGCATCCAACACATTACCCAGTCTATATAAGTACAGCTATCCAGCATGATTTTTCTTCTGTTGAGATCTTAAAGTGTTCCTTTAATTTTTTTCATCACTGTATTCTTGGATCTGTTTATCTAAGACAGTGGATATTCTTACACAGGTAAACATCCATATGCAAACTTTAAGGGGTAGAAGAAAGTTGGCTTATTCTGAACAGAGAATCATACAATGCTACTCAAGTAGAGTCAGAGAATAAACTGTATTGGTAATGAAAATTTACAGTAGGAAGATAAAAAGTAGCTCTTTGAAGGACATTTGTACCAGCTGATTTTGTGCAAAGCTAACTGAACCTTGTACTATATTAATATAATAATATGGAGGCATGTGACACATGACACAGGAGCTCTAGTTTTACACTCCAACTTTATCCACCTCTAAACATGAACTGAGCATATTGCGTCCAAACACAGCAGAACCCTTCCTCCCAGCTTGGGTGTGAGTGGAGCCCTCTAGTGGGTCGCCACACATGCCCCCCCCCAAACACCCAAAAAAACAGTCCACTAGTCCAGGACCCGGGGCTTAATCAAAACATCCAGAATGGCTGAAACGGGGAGTCTGAGAACTGGCTGTGGGTTCACCAGGCCGGGAAAGACAGGCCAAACCCTCCGCTGGCTGGACGAGCAATGGCTCTCAGAGGGAGGGTCAGAGTCCAACGTCCCGGCAGCAGGTGGGCGGCCGCGGCGGGGAGCACGGGCCAGCACCACAGGAGCTTCCTTCCAAAACAAAATGCTTGGGACCTGGTGCACGCCGAACAAAAATGAAAGGAGAAGATTCCAACGACCGCAGAACAAAAACATCTGGCAGACAGTGGTGCACGGGGCCAGGGACAGAAAAGGGGCCTCCAGGGGAGCGTAGAGCTGGCACCACGTCCCCAGGCAAAAATTCCCCGGGGACGCGGAGGGGTTGCCCAAGGACCAGTTCAGCAGGAGAAACCCCGAGGTCCTCCTTAACCGCGCTGCGCAACCCCAACAAAACCCAAGGCAGACGGTCGACCCAGTTACCACTCGTTAAGGAAGCACGGACCGCGGCCTTGAGCGACCGGTGAAACCGCTCACACATCCAGTTAGCCTACGGGTGGTATGCCGTGGTGCGGTGGACCTTGACCCCCAGGCTGTCAGCCATGGCGGACCAAAGTTCCGACACAAACTGAGGGCCTCTGTCTGAGGTAATGTCAACGGGGGGACCAAAACGCAAAACCCACGCAGACACGAACGCCCTGGCCACCACCTCAGCCATCGTGGAAGCCAGAGGAACTGCCTCCGGCCACCTGGTGGTGCGATCCACCACAGTCAAAAGGCATGTGAAACCCTGCAACTGTGGGAGCGGTCCGACCAAATCATGCACATGGTCGAAACGCCTACGAGGTACGCAGAAAGGTTCGAGGGGCACCTGAGTGTGCCTGTGGACCTTCGAGCGTTGGCAAGGAAAACATGCAGCAGCCCAACTCTTTACCGCTTTCCGCATGCCCGGCCAAACGAACTTGTCACTGACCAGCTTGACCAAAGCCCAGGTCAAAGAGAGCATGGATGGAGTTGAAAACACGACGGTGCCACGAAAGGGTAACGACGGGGCGCAGGCAACCCGTAGACACGTCGCACAGAAAACGCAGACCGCCATCCCACACCAGCGTGTCTTCCAGCACAAGGCCGTCTGTGAGGACCGAAGGGCGAGGACTTTCAGGTTGGTGCGCTGCTGACATACACTGGGGATACCAGTGCGCGGGACAGGAAATCAGCGACCTGGTTGGACTTACCAACCACGTGCTGAATGTCTGTAGTAAACTCTGATATTGCCGCCAACTGACGCTGCTGGCGCGCGCTCCCAGGATCAGAAACCTTGGACATGTCAAAAGTCAGAGGCTTATGGTCAACATATGTGGTAAAATTGTGGCCCTCGAGGAAAAATCGAAAATGTCGCATCGCGAGATGCAGAGCCAACAACTCTCTGTCGAAAACACTGTACTTGCGCTCAGCGTCTGGGAGCGTGCAACTGAAAAAGGCGAGGGGCTGCTAGATGCCGGAGACGCGCTGTTCCAACATGGCGCCCACCGCTACATCCGACGAATCGGTGGTCAATGCGATCTCCGCTGACGGGAACAGATGGACCAGCAGAGCAGCGTTGGCCAACGCCGACTTTGCCGTGGAAAATGCACGGAGGTGGTCAGGGGACCAGTCAATGGGGTCTTTTGCCGTTTTACCTTTTAAAGCAGCATGGAGCGGTTGTAACTGGTGAGCAGCCCGGGGAAGGAAACGATTATAAAAATTGACCATCCCCAGGAACTCCTGCAATGCTTTAACTGAGGCGGGACACGGAAAAGCTGCGACGGCTTGGACCCTGTCCGGCAACGGGACCACGCCGTCAGCGGAGATGCGGTGCCCCAGGAAATCCAGGACCGGCAAACTAAACTGGCACTTTGACAGGCTGATGATCAGGCCGTGCTCTGCTAAATGCTGGAAAACCTGGCACAGATGAGATTCGTGCTGGCCTGCCGAGTTGCTGGCCACCAATATGTCGTCCAGGTAGACGAAAATGAAAGGAGTCCATAAGTCGCTGAAAGGTCTGGGTGGCACCTTTCAACCCAAACGGCATGCGTAGAAACTCGAACAAACCAAAGGGGGTGATGATAGCGGTTTTCGGAACATCCTTAGCGCGCACCGGCACTTGGTGATATCCCCGCACCAAATCGATTTTGGAAAAAATCGAGGTCCCGGCGAGATGGGTGGAAAAATCCTGGATGTGGGGAATCGAGTAACGATCGTTGTCTGTAACGTTATTTAAACGCCGAAAATCCCCGCATGGTGGCCACCGCCACTAAATTGGCCTGGATGAGGGGGTCGGCAGCCCGGGTAAAACAGGGTAGTGAAAAGAACGACAGAGCATCGATCAAACGTCTGTGGGCAACATCAACTAACAGCCCATGGGCACAAAGGAAATCGGGGCCTACGATAGGCACAGAGCTAGTAGCAACAACAAAGTTCCACTGGAATTCCCTGCCGTGGAAACTAACAGTCACTAACCTTTCTCCATAAGTTGCAATAGGAGAACCGTTAGCCGCAATCAGCCACGGGCCGTGGCCTGCCACTAAACAGTCTGCGGCGGATTGCGAGGCTCTTCTGGGAGCCAGAGTCCACCAGAAAACAGCGCCCGGAGCATGAGTCTTCAATGAAGAGCAGCCTTTCCATATCATCAGCAACTGCGGCCACCGCGTAGCGGTTCCTGCCGTCAGTGCCAGCTCATCCGCTCCGGAGAAGGCTGGTGGGGGTGTCGCCGGTGGATCCACGGCCGGGGCGTGCACTCCAAACGTGCGGGAGGCCAGCACCTCTTCAGCCAGGGAGCGGTACTCCTGCGCCGCTGGAAACGGGGAGTTGGCGAGGCCGGTTCTCACAGCGACAGGCAGTTGTCTGAGAAAGAGATGGACGAAAAGGAATCCCCCGTCGTCCGAACCGAGCAAGGACAACATGTTTTCCACGAGTTCAAGAGCTGTGCCTCTGCCCAGCCGAGAGAAGGAGAGAAGCTTCTCGGCTTGCTCCGCCCTGGAGAGGGTGTATTGCCTCTATTGTGTATTGTATTGATGAAAGATTTTTTAATTTTGTGATTATATTTAGTTGTAGCTTCATTTAAAGGAAGAAGAGCTTGTGAATTGGAACCACTATAGAGAGGGGGAGTGGAGACGTATGTGCAGAGGAATGCTGTGACATACGACACTATTTCCTGTGTAGACAGAACGGTCTCTCTCTCTCTCCCCCTTATATGGGAATGTCTGAATTTCTATAGATACCAAGTTATCTCAGAATCAGAATCAGATCAGAATCAGAATCAGAAAGGGGTTTATTGCCAAATGTTGAGCAGGTTTACAACATTAGGAAATTGCTGCGGTGCTTCAGTGCAAACATAGTGTCATAAATAGCACTTAAATAGACATGAAAAAATAAAAGTAGGAATAAGAATTAAAAGTGCTACGTAGAAAGATATGTGCATGAGATATACATGAGATATATACATGAGAATAAGAATTAACAGTGCTACGTAGATAGATATATACATGAGTGCCAAACATGGAATGATGCAGTGACACAGCGTAGGGTCATGTGTTAGTGGCGGGGACAGTCATATGGTTATTGTTCATGTGTCCAACAGCAGAGGGGAAGAAACTGTTCTTATGGCGAGAGGTTCTGGTGCGAATGGACCGGAGCCTCCTGCCTGAGGGTAGCAGGTCAAACAGACTGTGTCCAGGGTGAGAAGGGTCAGCTGAGATCCGAGCTGCACGCCGCAATGTCCTGGAGGTGTACAGGTCCTGCAAAGATGGGAGTCTGCAGCCAATCACCTTCTCAGCAGAGCGCACAACACGCTGCAGTCTCTGTTTGTCCCTGATAGTGGCTCCAGCGTACCACACGGTGATGGAGGAGGTGAGGATGGACTCGATGATTGCGGTGTAGAACTGCATCATCGTCCGTGTTGGCAGGTTGAATTTCTTCAGCTGCCTCCTGAAGTACATCCTCTGCTGGGCTTTCTTAATGACGGAGGTGATGGTGGGCTCCCACTTCAGGTCCTGGGTGATGGTGGTACCCAGGAAGCGGAATGAGTCCACAGAGGTGATGGGGGTGTCAGTCAGGATGATGGGGGGGAGTGGGGCTGTGTGCTTCCT
This sequence comes from Simochromis diagramma, assembly GCF_900408965.1. Lineage (NCBI taxonomy): Eukaryota > Metazoa > Chordata > Actinopteri > Cichliformes > Cichlidae > Simochromis > Simochromis diagramma. The sequence continues at coordinate 22,520 of NW_024387488.1, forward strand.
GAAGTCCACAATAATCTCCGCTGTCTTCTGGGCATTCAGCACCAGGTTGTTGTGGCTGCACCAGGACACCAGACGTTCAACCTCCCTCCTGTAGGCAGACTCATCCCTGTCCGAGATGAGCCCAATAACGGTGGTGTCATCTGCAAACTTGATTAGCTTGACAGACTGGTGGGTGGAGGTGCAGCAGTTGGTGTACAGGGAGAAGAGCAGAGGAGAAAGAACACAGCCCTGAGGGGAGCCGGTGCTGATGGTCCGGGAGTCCGAGACATTCTTTCCCAGCCTCACATGCTGCTTCCTGTCCGTCAGGAAGTCAGTGATCCACCGGCAGATGGGATCAGGCACATTCATCTGGGAAAGCTTGCCTCGGAGATGGTCTGGAAGGATGGTGTTGAAGGCAGAGCTGAAGTCCACAAACAGGATCCTGGCGTAGGTTCCTGGGGAGTCCAGATGCTGCAGGATGAAGTGTAGGGCCATGTTGATGGCGTCGTCTACAGACCTGTTGGCTCTATATGCAAACTGCAGGGGGTCCAGGAGGGGGGCCGTGAGGGTCTTGAGATGGGAGAGAACTAGGCGCTCAAATGACTTCATGACCACAGATGTCAGAGCCACGGGTCTGTAGTCATTTAGTCCAGTGATCCTAGGTTTCTTGGGGACAGGGATTATGGTAGAGGACTTGAAGCAGGCAGGCACATGACATGCCTGCAGTGAGGAGTTGAAAATGCCAGAAAACACTGGGGCCAGCTCGTTTGCACAGTGTCTGAGGGTGGCAGGAGACACGCCGTCTGGGCCAGGAGCTTTCCGAGCATTCAGGTTCTTAAACTGCTTCCTCACATCTGCTTCATGAATATGAAGAGTTGTGGTGGGAGGAGGTGGTGTGAAATCCTCTTTTGTGTGGGGTGAGGAGGGGGGTGTTGTAGGTGAACAGTTTGAAGGTGGTGATGGCTCTATGGAGGGGGGAGAGGTGGGGGAATTAGTGTCCAAAGTGCCTCTATTGTTGGGGCCGTTGGAGGTGTGAAGGCTGCCTGATGGCTCATCAAAACGGCAGTAGAAGTCGTTAAGGGTGTTGGCTAAGAGCAAGTCATCAGTGGAGTGGGGGGTTTTAGGATTGTAGTTGGTGATATTCCTAAAACCTTTCCACACAGAGGCCGAGTCATTCTCTGAGATCTGCTGCTGCATCTTCTCAGAGTGCTGATGTTTAGCAATGTCCACTTCTTTAGTGAACTTGTACTTGGCCTCTCTGTAGCAGTCCCTGTCTCCGCTTCTGAACGCCTTTCTCTTTTCCAGCCACAGCTTTTTGAGTTTAGGAGTAAACCAGGGTTTGTCATTGTTATAACTCACCCTAGTGCGTGATGGCACAATGCTGTCCTCACAGAAGTGGATATAGGAGGTGACAGTGTCCGTAAACTCGTCCAAGCTGTTAGAAGCAGCCTTCAATGTGTCCCAGTCTGTGGTCTCCAAACACGTGCGAAGCTCCTCCACAGCCTCGTTGCTCCACAGTTTTTTAGTCCTCACGACAGGTTTGGAGAGCTTCAGCCTCTGTCTGTACACGGGGATTAGGTGGATCATGACGTGGTCAGAAAGTCCGAGTGAAGCGCGGGGCACCGCGCGATAGGCCCCGCTGATCGTGCTGTAACAGTGGTCTAATGTCCTCTCCTCTCTGGTCGGGCATTTAATATACTGCTTGTATTTGGGAAGCTCATGGCTCAGATTGGCTTTGTTAAAGTCCCCAAGAGCAATGATGAGAGAGTCCGGGAATGTCCGCTCCATGTGGAGAATCTGCTCCGCGAGTGCGCTCTGAGCTGCCTGCGCATCTGCGTCTGGCGGGATGTAAACAGCGGCCAGGATGAATGAAGCAAACTCCCGCGGAGAATAAAACGGTTTGCAGTGGATAAAAAGATATTCCAGAGAGGAAGAGCAGTGCTGAGCAATCACTGTCACATCTGTGCACCAGCCACTATTGATGTAGAAGCAGACACCTCCACCTTTGGACTTACCGGAGAGAGCGGCCTGCCGGTCCGCGCGCAGCAGATGGAAGCCCTCCAGCTTGAGCGCGCAGTCTGGGATGTTCTCACTGAGCCACGACTCCGTAAAACATAAGACACAGGAGGAGGCAAAGTCTCTGTTCATGCTTCTCATCAGGGCCAGTTCGTCAATCTTATTCCCGAGTGAGCGTACATTAGAAAGGAAGATCCCAGGAAGAGCAGTACGCAGTCCGCGTACAGTCTCCTGTTTCAGCTGACAAGCGAACAGTCTCTCCTTTTATGGAAATGTTTTATATTTTGAACATGCCACTCCTACTTCCTTGAAAACTTGCTTAAGTATAAATAAAGAAAGCTCTGAAAGCCCTGGGCGGTCTTTCCTCTGTCTCACATTTGTCCTGCACACATCTGGTGCAGGATGGATTGGACGGTGAGGGACGATCGTCCATGTGTGCACATGTATAAGATATCTTGAGTCTGAGTTCCTTTGCCTTCTACAATTTCTCTTCACACCGCAGTATTAGGTCCTTAAGGGCGACGTATTTCCCTTGCACGGGCGGGTCTCGGAGGAGCGCCATCGCACGGCGGGTGGCTAGCGGGTCAAGTGATGCCACCACATGACATGATGAAATTTCGTGTCATCTTTAGTGCCAACTTTATTCACCTCCAAACATGAACTGAGCATATTGCGCCCAAACACAGCAGAACCCTTTCTCCCAGCTTGGGTGTGAGTGGAGCCCTCTAGTGGGTCGCCACAATTAAATCTTATTAGTACATGGGAATACAAACTTTATTTCAGAGTAAATTCTGGTTTTAATACTAATCAATGTGCTCAGCTTGATCAGTTATAGAGAATATGAGCAGAGAAAAGAGAGCAGGGTTTAAGAAAAACAAACGGCTCTATTTCCTGTTGCCTACATTGTAGTGGACGGCTTTGCGTCCACACCTAAACAGGAAGTGGGATTTAGCAGGTGGAGGAACCCTAAAACTGGCTGTAGTTGCTCAGCCCAGTTAAAAGAAGCTTACAATCATTTCTATTATAAGCTCCATAAGCTAACATAACCTAACTTTGACCATGAACACCACAGCCACTCTACACCAGCACATTACTATAAATTCACCACAGTACAGTAAACTAACCTATTAGCATACCTCTGATTATTTTGCAGGACGTTTCACAATATGAAAAATCATAGGCTCACATCATATACAGATCCAATATCTGATGTAAAAAAAATGACATTATACATATGCTTTAAAATTCCTGTGTATTAGAAGCGACTGAGCAGTCCTTACTTTTCTTTACTTTCTTCTCTTTCTCCATCTCCGAGTGAAGCTAGCTCTCATTCTTTTCTCTCCCGGGGAAATACAGCAGCTATACATTTAGCTAGCAGATGCACTGCATGACAAACTGCACACAACAGTTTGTGTGTTTGCTAAAAGTTGTTGAGCAGATAGAAATGTTGCTTTTGGAATTACCTGCGACTTAATAAGAAGGGGGATAACGTGCATAAAGCTTGGTGAAGTGACCATGCAGCAATTTAGACATCTGTATTCACTCTGGTGTTTTACCCCAAAGCCTCCAGCACACTTTACGCCCTGACTATAGCACTGTAAATGATCCATCAATTATTTGGTTTTGCATCTTTCATGTACCAGGTGTAGGTAGTTCTAACCTACAGAACAAATTTAAAGAGACTGATTTCTGGAAGAGTAGAGGTATTCGGAATAACTCCTCCTACTTTGACGTTCCATAGTGTATATTATACTTCCAGGACAACACTAACAGGATAGCTGAGTATATTATTACTTTCTGGATGCCACCTTCATGTCTTTCCAGTTAATGTAAACAGGCCAGTGATGACAGCTTCACTTCCAGTTATTCTTCCTACAACTATCTAAGATTAACAACAGATTTCAAATGTTTGTTTTGTTTCTCACTGTTATTGAAAAATTGTTAAAATATAATAATAATTTATATGAAGCTGCATACTGAATATGGAAAAAACACTGAGGAAACATTATGGCACCTTTCCGCGTGCCACCAAACACCAACATGTTACCATAAGACACTTTAAGTAGTCTAATAAATGCAGTCACTGTATATTAGACTGCCTCCAGCCTCCCCACTGGTTGATGGTTTGTCCTTTCCTGGAACAGCGTTGGTACATATTTGTCACTGCTAACTGGAAAATCTTCACCTTGCTGTTTTTGAGCTCCTGCCCGCTCATCAGTCTAAAAAGATTTGGTTCTCAGTGTTGCTTTCTTTTTCATCTAATACACTGACTAAAAAAGAACTGACTGTTGGTTTTCCATCAAATGGATGTGTTGTGAAATAATTAACTTTCTTTACGCCATCAAAGGTCAGATTCATTTAGCTCATCATTATGTGTACACAGCTTTTCACAGTGTTTCCTTACTGCTGCATTTATCTGTATTTCCAGTATATTTCAAACACAGCACCACATGCAGACATTTTCTCAAAGCTGCGGAGTGTCACAGTTATGCACATGGGACCCTTTGGTGGCAGGTTATGGTCAGAGGGAGATGAATCTATTGCTCCTGGGTCATTTTTAGTGCCTACAACCAACAAAGGAGGTCTTTAGTGACAAAATCTAACTACCAGGTGAAAGTGAAAGGAGTGAAAGTGAAAATGAAGTGAAAATGACATGACTCAATATCTTGATGGATGCTTATTCATCCAGGTTAGTCAATCCCAAAAGGTTGATTCTGTTCATCTAGATGATGATGGTGGTACATACTTTTGGGGTAGCCCACTGAAGGAACAATGGGCTGTGAGGTCAGTTCCTTGATCATTAATATGCAAAATGTCATGACCATTGCCCAACAACATGAGATCATTGATCAAAGTCCGTTGATCAATGGTCACTGAAAACACTAACACGTTTGGGTAATGACTCAATAGTAAATGTAAACAAAGTGCAAACACAAAGGTCCAAACAGGAAACAGACCACCGTGTCCTGCTTTATGCTACCTGTGAACCCCTGTGAAATGAGGACTTACTCACTTTGTTCATCCTGTCTTCCTTCTCTCACCCCAACTGGTTGCAACAGATGGCCCCGCCCCTCCCTGAGGCTGGTTCTGCTGGAGGTTTCTTCCTGTTAAAAGGGAGTTTTTCCTTCCCACTGTCGCCAAAGTGCTTGCTCATAGGGGGTCATATGATTGTTGGGTTTTCTCTGTTGTATTATTGTAGGGTCTACCTTACAACATAAAGCACCTTGAAGTGACCGTTGTTGTCATTTGACGCTCGACATGAAACTGACGAGAATGTCGGGCAGCATGACCTCTGATGGGCCGGGTAGCGGTGGAAGGATGGGAAGGAAAGTTAGACAAATGCATGAACTTTACATGACGAAATTGTCAAGAGGATAAGTTGGGGGAAAATTCACTTCTGAAACTATTATAATATGAAGCTCAGGTGCCTGTTTAAATCATGGTGTCCATTTGCCATGTATGTATTATTGTAGGGTCTACGTTACAATATAAAGCACCTTGAGGCGACTGTTGTTGTGATTTGGCGCTGTATAAATAAAACTGCATTGAATTGAATTTGCGGCTATCATCTCTTGGTGATGAATGCTATTGTGACTGGTGTCTCAAGGACTGACCTGAGAAGACACTGTGTGTCCTCTCGGGCAAAGGGGCTCTGAGGAAGCAGCAGTATTTCTTCCTATATTTTATGAATTTCTATGAATTATTATGTCTATTTTTTTATGTTTAAGGACAACAGATGGAAATTAGCCTTTGGGTGTAATCTGGCATGTTTACATTCATGTAATTTTTTTTTTTTTACATTTATGTTCATTAACATGCACTGTCCTAAATAAATAAATAAAATAAACTATAGAGTACACTTGTCTTTGGCACTGTGGACAAGTGTGTCAGTACAAAAGGTATCAGATGTTTTATATGTTTCTACGTTCTTGAACAATACTTTTGTTCAAGATTGTGATAAGAGATTGTGATAAAATCCTGTGGTTTAAAATACAACATGAGTTTGTATTAAATAGGAAGCTGTCAGCTCAAGGCAGAAAGGTTGAACAGGACATGCTGGTGCATTTGAGAATAACCATGATCCTCGTAAAGCGTTTCCCCCTAAAAGCGCTTTACGAAGACCTTTGTGAGGAAATGCAATTTTCAGCGCTTTCTCCTTCCCTCTCTCTTTTTCTTATTTTCACACTCTGGCTCACAACAGCCAGATCAGAGCAGAGGCAGACCCAGCCAATAATAAGCCAGCAGCTGATACATATAGAGGAACAGTGGAGGAGGAGGAAATTACAGATCCTATCAGCTAAGTTCAAGAACATGCCTCCCCCCGCCCCCCGAATCCTTCCTTACCCTTGCTTTCCTTCTCTTTCTGTCTCGCTCCCTGCCCCCCAGCCCCTTCCTGTGATTCTTTTTCACTGCTCTTATTTCTTCCACAGGCTGCTGCACAAACGACAGTCAGCAAGGTATGCAACTCTCCATTCACGGCTACTTGCAGGAGGTCCCTCACTTCAGATTGACCCTGCTGTTCATGGGATTTAAACGTACCCCTGGCAAAACTACCCAATCATCCAGCATCCCCAACTACAGCCTGCTGTCCCTGCCCACTCCTTTCCTCCAACTCAAACGTTCCTCACACGGTGCACTATATAACTTCAGCCCCAGTAAAATTTGGACTCAAAATAACCTGATGAAATCTCCATCAGCCAGGTTCTTGCCTGAGAGGACATGCATGCACTAAAAGAAATATAAAATACATATATGTTTATATTTAATTGGTATTCCACTTCTTGAAGTGACAGAGGGAATAAAGACTCCAATGTACAGCTGAATTTTTGCTGGCAACTGTGCTGGTATTTCCAAGTCCACTTGAACTTGAACAGTGTGCTATGTCTAAAAAAGACCTGCTTTTAAAGGTCGCTGCCTTTATATGTTTCAATTCAAACTAATTTTGTTAGAAAGGCTGATTCAAGTTAAAGACGTGCTGGGGTACAATGGGCATAGAGGCTCTCAGCGGAGAGCTGGATAGCAATGTGTGCATCGTGTGTGTGTGGTATAATGTGTGCTTTTGTTAAAACTCGGCTTCAGCTTCGACAAAAGCGCTTTTACTTTTCCATCGTTTATCTCAGCAGGCTAAAGAGCTACACACTTCTGTTGCACAGATCATTGCCTTATGGACAGGACAATATAAAAAAAATCTATATGAAAGTATAAACTTCTTTTTCAATCAGTGTGCGACTAATCAAATCGGTATGGGTGTGTGCTGGGTATATATATATATATATATATATATATATATATATATATATATAACACCCAGCACGCCCCTGCGGGCGGTTTATCCTTCAAGCTCGGGTCCTCTACCAGAGGCCTGGGAGCTTGAGGGTCCTGCGCAGTATCTTAGCTGTTCCCAGGACTGCGCTCTTCTGGACAGAGATCTCCGATGTTATTCCCGGGATCTGCTGGAGCCACTTGCCTAGCTTGGAAGTCACCACACCTAGTGCTCTGATTACCACGGGGACCACCGTTACCTTCACCCTCCACATCCTCTCGAGCTCTTCTCTGAGCCCTTGGTATTTCTCCAGCTTCTCGTGTTCCTTCTTCCTGATATTGCTGTCATTCGGAACCGCTACATCGATCACTACGGCCGTCTTCTTCTGTTTGTCTACCACCACTATGTCCGGTTGGTTAGCCACCACCATTTTGTCCGTCTGTATCGGGAAGTCCCACAGGATCTTAGCTCGGTCATTCTCCACCACCCTTGGGGGCATCTCCCATTTTGACCTCGGGACTTCCAGGTTATACTCGGCACAGATGTTCCTGTACACTATGCCGGCCACTTGGTTATGGCGTTCCATGTATGCCTTGCCTGCTAGCATCTTACACCCTGCTGTTATGTGCTGGATTGTCTCTGGGGCATCTTTACACAGCCTGCACCTGGGGTCTTGTCTGGTGTGATAGACCCCAGCCTCTATGGATCTTGTACTCAGAGCTTGTTCATGTGCTGCTATGATTAGCGCCTCTGTGCTGTCTTTCAGTCCAGCTTTGTCCAGCCACTGGTAGGATTTCTGGATATCAGCCACCTCCTCTATCTGCCAGTGGTACATACCGTGCAGGGGCCGGTCCTTCCATGATGGTTCCTCGTCTCCCTCCTCTTTCTTGTGTTTCTGCTGCCTGAGGTATTCACTGAGCACTCGGTCAGTTGGGGCCATCTTCCCAATGTATTCTTGGATGTTCCTTGTCTCATCCTGGACTGTGGTGCTGACACTCACCAGTCTCCGGCCCCCTTCCTTCCACTTAGCGTACAGCCTCAGGGTGCTAGACTTGGGGTGAAACCCTCCATGCATGGTAAGGAGCTTTCTTGTCTTTATGTCAGTGGCTTCTATCTCCTCCTTTGGCCAGCCTATTACCCCAGCAGGGTACCTGATCACGGGCAGGGCGTACGTGTTGATGGCCCGGATCTTGTTCTTACCATTCAGCTGACTCCTCAGGACTTGCCTGACCCTCTGCAGGTACTTGGTGGTTGCAGCTTTTGTAGCGGCCTCTTCATGGTTCCCATTCGCCTGCGGGATCCCCAGGTACTTGTAACTGTCCTCTATGTCTGCAATGTTGGCTTCTGGTAGTTCAGTCCCCTCAGTTCTGACTACCTTCCCTCTCTTTGTTACCATCCGACTACACTTCTCCAGTCTGAACGACATTCCAATGTCATTGCTGTATATCCTGGTAGTGTGGATCAGTGAATCGATGTCTCGTTCACTCTTGGCATACAGCTTGATGTCATCCATGTACAGGAGGTGGCTGACAACTGCTCCGTTCCGTAGTCGGTATCCGTAGCCAGTCTTGTTAATGATCTCACTGAGGCGGTTCAGGCCTATGCAGAACAGCAGTGGGGACAGAGCATCTCCTTGGTAGATCCCGCACTTGATGGTGACTTGTGCTATGGGCTTGGAGTTGGCCTCTAGTGTTGTACGCCACATCCCCATTGAGTTCCTGATGAAGGCTCTTAGGGTCCTGTTGATCTTGTACAATTCTAAGCATTCCAGTATCCAGCTGTGGGGCATTGAGTCATAGGCCTTCTTGTAATCAATCCAGGCAGTGCACAGGTTGGTCAGTCTGGTCTTGCAGTCTCGGCTGACTGCTCTGTCTACCAGTAGCTGGTGTTTTGCGCCTCTGGTATTCTTGCCAATTCCTTTCTGTGTCCCGCTCATATATTGACCCATGTGCCTGTTCATCTTAGCCGATATGATGCCTGACAGGAGCTTCCATGTGGTACTGAGGCGGGTTATTGGTCGGTAGTTGGAGGGGACCAGTCCCTTCTTGGGGTCCTTGGGGATCAGGACCGTCCGACCTTCGGTTAGCCATTCCGGGTGTCTCTCGTTAACTAGCAGCTGGTTCATTTGTGCTGCCAGACGCTCGTGGAGTGCAGTCAGCTTCTTTAGCCAGTAGGCGTGAACCATGTCGGGCCCTGGTGCTCCAACTCTTCATACTGGAGACCCTTTCTTGGATATCTGCCACTGTGATGGTTACTGGACCCTGTTCAGGGAGGTCGCTATGATCTGCCCTCAGATCCACTAGCCACTGAGCATTGCCGTTATGGGTTGCGTCTTTCTCCCATATGCTCTTCCAGTATTACTCCGTCTCCAGCCTTGGTGGTGCTGTTCTCTTATTATTATTGTTCCCTTGCCACTGAGAGTACACCTTTGCTGGTTCTGTGGAGAACAGCTGGCTTATTCTCCTGCCTTCTATCTCTCTGGTGTACCTCCTTAAGTGGCTGGCCAAGGCTGTGAGTCTTTGCTTGGCAGTTTCCAAGGCCTCAGGTATGGACAGCTTGCTGTATTTCTTATGCACCTTCTTTGTCGCACCTTTCTGCAACTCCATTAGTTGGCTAACCTCCCTCTGTGCTACTTTGATCTTGCCCTCTAGCTTCCTTCTCCATGGAGGGTACTGCCCCTTGTGGCTGTTCACCTTGTAGCCAAGCATCTCACTGATCACTGCTGCCATATTGTAGATCAGCTTGTTAGTGTCGGTAATCGTGGTTTTAGGTATTGTCCGTAGCGCTGCATTAACATCATCTAGCAGACCTTCTGAGGGTACTTCACGTAATCTTGGTAACCGGCTACCGGGGATCCAGGTTTCAAGCTTGACCAGGATCCTATTTTTCAGGTCAGTTCCTCTGGCACTCAACGATCCTTCTCCTATCGCACTTGGGGCTTGGTACCCAATCTCAGGTGGGGGTGATGATATCTCCCCCCTGACCTGGCGTCCTGACTCCCCCTTGCCGTAGCATTTGTGTTGTACCTCGTCAATCTCTAGCTGTGAGAGCAGTCCCTTCTTTCGAATGTTGGAACACTGAGCTACTAGTTGTTTCGCCGTCATTGTGGATGTTGGGTATCGAAGAATAGGTCCCTCATCCTATTCATGTAGCCCCTTCCGCCGGGGTTACTTGCGTAGTAGCAACGCCCTGTTTTCGTCTCTTGCCCACCGATGCCTTCTTGTTCCAGTAGCCCACTTTTCGCCAGGGTGCCCTGGTTCCTCAACACTTGACGCGGACCTTGTTGATCCGGGCGATGCCTTCATATTTATCTGTCTCGCTCATGTCCCTTTAACGTTAACTAGTAATGACTTCATGAACTTCTTCACAAATAAAATTTTTATCATTAGAGAAAAAATTACCAACAATCATCCCACAGATGTAATATTATCTACAACTACTCTTAGTACCATTGATGTTAAGTTAGACTCTTTTTCTCTAATTGATCTTTCTGAGTTAACTTCAATAATTACTTCCTCCAAGCCATCAACGTGTCTTTTAGACCCCATTCCTACAAAACTGCTCAAAGAAGTCCTGCCATTAATTAATTCTTCGATCTTAAATATGATCAACCTATCTCTAATGATCGGCTATGTACCACAGGCCTTCAAGCTAGCCCTAGTTAAACCTTTACTCAAAAAGCCATCTCTAGACCCAGCAGTCTTAGCTAATTATAGGCCAATCTCCAACCTTCCTTTCATATCAAAACTCCTTGAAAGAGTAGTTGTCAAACAGCTAACAGATCATCTGCAGAGGAATGGCTCATTTGAAGAGTTTCAGTCAGGTTTCAGAGCTCATCACAGCACAGAAACAGCTTTAGTGAAGGTTACAAATGATCTTCTTATGGCCTCTGACAGTGGACTCATCTCTGTGCTTGTCCTGCTAGACCTCAGTGCTGCGTTCGATACTGTCGACCATAATGTCCTATTAGAGCGATTAGAACATGCTGTAGGTATTACAGGTACTATGCTGCAGTGGTTTGTATCATATCTATCTAATAGACTCCAGTTTGTGCATGTAAATGGAGAGTCCTCTTCACACACTGAGGTTAATTATGGAGTTCCACAGGGTTCAGTGCTAGGACCAATTCTGTTTACATTATACATGCTTCCCTTAGGCAGTATCATTAGAAGACATAGCATACATTTTCACTGCTATGCAGATTACACCCAGCTCTATCTGTCCATGTAGCCAGATAACACACACCAATTAGTTAAACTGCAGGAATGTCTTAAAGACATAAAAACCTGGATGGCCGCTAACTTTCTGCTTCTTAATTCAGATAAAACTGAGGTTATTGTATTCTGCCCTGAAAAGCCTAGAAATATGGTATCTAACCAGATTCTTACTCTGGATGGCATTACCTCGGCCTCCAGTAACGCTGTGAGGAACCTTGGAGTCATTTTTGACCAGGACATGTCCTTCAATGCACATATTAAACAAATATGTAAGACTGCGTTCTTCCATTTGCGCAACATCTCTAAAGTTAGAAATATCCTGTCTCAGAGTGACCCTGAAAAACTAGTTCATGCATTTATTACTTCCAGGCTGGACGACTGTAATTCATTATTATCAGGATGTCCAAAAAACTCACTGAAAAGCCTTCAGCTAATCCAAAATGCTGCAGCAAGAGTCCTGACAGGGACTAGAAAGAGAGAGCAGATTTCTCCTGTTTTGGCTTCCCTTCATTGGCTTCCTGTTAAATCCAGAATTGAATTCAAAATCCTGCTCCTCGCATACAAGGTCTTAAATAATCAGGCCCCATCTTATCTCAATGACCTTGTAGTACCATATCACCCTATTAGAGCACTTCGCTCTCGCTCTGCAGGCCTACTTGTTGTTCCTAGAGTATTTAAAAGTAGAATGGGAGGGAGAGCCTTCAGTTTTCAGGCCCCTCTTCTGTGGAACCAGCTTCCAGTTTGGATTCAGGAGACAGACACTATCTCTACTTTTAAGATTAGGCTTAAAACTTTCCTTTTTGCTAAAGCATATAGTTAGGGCTGGACCAGGTGACCCTGAATCCTCCCTTAGTTATGCTGCAATAGACATAGGCTGCCGGGGGATTCCCATGATGCATTGAGTTTTTCCTTTCCAGTCACCTTTCTCACTCACTATGTGTTAACAGACCTCTCTGCATTGAATCATATCTGTTATTAACCTCTGTCTCTCTTCCACAGCATGTCTTTTATCCTGTCTTCCTTCTCTCACCCCAACCGGTCGCAGCAGATGGCCCTGCCCCTCCCTGAGCCTGGTTCTGCCGGAGGTTTCTTCCTGTTAAAAGGGAGTTTTTCCTTCCCACTGTTGCCAAAGTGCTTGCTCATAGGGGGTCATATGATTGTTGGGTTTTTCTCTATATCTATGAAGCACCTTGAGGCGACTTATGTTGTGATTTGGCGCTATATAAACAGCTGCTATCTGGAGATATATATATACATATATATATATATATATATATATATATATATAAATAATGAAAATTTAAAAAACGAAGGAAAACGAAGGGAAAAAAAGCTTCTAAATTCTCTGCTGCTAACTAATTTGCAAAAGCGTTTCTTCTGCTTAGATTTATTGTTTTGTAATCATGTTTTTTATATGCAGTTTTTTCTTTTCAAATACCAAAATTTGCATTAAACTTTATATTTTTGTCTGTCTGATTATCTCATTTTTAAACATTTAATCAGATGTTGTTACTCAAGTATCCTTTTTCACTAAAGACTTTTTTACTCTTACTTTAGTAATTTCTTGGACAGCTACTTTTTACTTTTGCTTGAGTAAAACTATGTTGAGGTAGTGCTACTAATACTCGAGTACCTCTGTTTCTAACTCATTCTTTGGTAACATGTACGTTTTTCTGCCCCTGTGTGTGTGAAGATTCAGAATAAATGAGATTTGTTTTTAGGTTTTTGAATGAATATGAACTACTAGGATGGGAAATGTAGGTCCTCGCAGATGTAGAAATAAAAGCACAAACACACTCGCATCATTCTCCTTTATACAGTCCCTACTTTCTGCTCTCTGGGAGTGCTGTTCCTAATCTTCCGGGGGGGGGGGGTTGGCACTCCTGTGGACCTGCAGCTGTATTTTGGGCTTCTTCACCGGTTCTTAAGGGACAAATAAAGCCCTATTATATCTTTGAGGGAGGGCCGCATTCAGGCTGTCATGCAGACACTCAGATGAAACGCAACGCTCCTGCTACAGTATGAATGAACAGAGCCCGCTAGAAATCCCTCTCACTCAGCCAGGTGGCTCCCAGAGGTTTTCACAGGCTGCTGAATCTACAGATCGGCAGTTAACAGAATTAAGGCTGATATGTGGAAAGACTAAATCTTATTACTGATATTTTAGTTGAAACTCAAGTTCGTTCATGTGCCAAGCTGAGACATCAAGCTAATTATGCTTATTTGAAAGCCCCCCATTGCTGTTCATCATCACGGCAAAGGAATGAAAAGTTTTCCGCTAAGAATTGGATTGCTCTCCTTCTAAAGGCCATATTATTCACTTTGACACTCTAATTATTCATCTGGGAAATGTTTGACTGATGATGAGTCAGGCTCCTGCGAAAGGTGGCTTCATTTTTAATGATTACTTTAAAGCGCTTACCTGTAGTTGCTTCCATTAGAATATTATTCAATCTAATAGATAATTCACTTGATTTTCATGAACTCACAGAAATTGTGGCTATTGACTATAGTTGGCTATAGCATTGAGTATTTATGACAAACTGAAACTGTGAATACCAGTTTAGTACGCATGGCCACTCTTCAGCTCATCTTTACCACGATAATCCAGGTAAGGGAATCCCAGGAAGATGATTCTGCTCATCTGGATGTAGTGTTTTGACTGAGAGAAACACTTCATCGCTCATGTTTATCAAGCAACAAGGCTTTGAAATCAATTGTCCAATATGTGAAGAATAAATTAAATCTTTACTGGTACATTTTAAATATGCATTGTGTCTAATTCATTCCAATTTGTGCATTTGAAGGGGAAGCTCAGTGCTGAGACCATTGTTGGAATACAGCAAACCTTCTGCTTCCCTCACAAAGAAGCGTTGTTCTTGGCAGCAGAATGGGTTCAATAGCCGATGACTTTGATCACCTCAGATGAGTTAGCGTTGTCCCCGTTGGCCTTGGTGATGTGGCTTACAGATTCTCCGACAGCCTTGCAGCATCGTGTGTGATATCTGTGATTCACTTGTAAATCTGTAGTCTACCACAGTGGCAGAGCTGCGTAGACTACAGTTTAAGAAGAGGCCTCCCAGTCACCCACATGCAAGCTGGCCTCTGCTGCAGGCGGCTGCAGGTGGCTGACGTGTTACAGAAGGCTGCGGTTGGTTGCAGTTTGTTTATTTTCATGCAGAGAGGTGCCTGGGTTGGTCAAAGCTCAGATGAACCACACCAGCTGATACGATCGCTCAGTGCATGTGTTCAGTGTGTGTGCCACGAGCGGGGTAATTCCACTGCAACCAAGCCATAAAAGGCCTCATATTACAGACTATTTAAATCCAATTGCGTGGAACTACATAAACAGTCTTTGCTGTAGGTGTTTTGTAGCATTTTTTTGTAATCTCGCCAGCCCACTAAATATGCCTTCTCAACCCACCCACATGGAGATAAGTACAGGGCACTTATCAGTCACTACAGACACTGAGGAAATCCACAGGGACTTTATATAAGCAGCCGCTTGTCTCACACACTCATAGCACATCTGTTACTGCCGGGAGCTGCAGATGTTTTCATAAGCACAAATATACAGTGTACAGTATAGATGGAACATACCTGTGATAAGATTAATTTCTCTGTTTGTTTTAATCTTTGGGATTTAAACTAAAGTCATAAAAGACTTCAAACACATGCAGCATCTTATAATAAGGACGAGGGGCAGTTTTTACATGGGCCAAATAGATAGCCATCTACTGGAGGAGAGCCACAGAAGAAGGAGGAAGGAGTATTTTGTTTTTTCTCCTGATCTACTCTTAAAAGACTGCCCCAAGCTGCACTACACCCCATTACAACTCTGCTCATGCTACAGTGTGCCGCTGATGCTGAGACGAGGCTACAGACAGGCTGGAGGAGGACATGCTGCACAGGGCTGGCCGGCTGTCACATAACCGGACTTTTTATGCTTTAAGTTGCTCACACTGCTCACAGAATTACTAATTAATAATATACACTCCAAACATTTGTACAATATGATTCTCATCACAATAAAATCCAAAAACTAATGCATGTGCTCAGGTGTGTCCTCAGCTTGGGTCATGCAGGAATCAGTGAGTCAGTAGATTTAACAAAAGCGAGGCTATTGTTCCAAACTGGCAACATACACAAAAGCAGATCCAGATATTTCCTTACATGTGACCTCCAGTTCAAAGTGAAAGTGGGATTTGATTAAAAAGTAAAGAATAAGAAGGTAATGATGGGTCTTTACATCTGCAACTTGTTAAAAAGTGAAAGTACACTTTTCCTTTGTAACAGCTCTGCAAGCTCCTCATTGAACAGCAGGTTAGCACCTATAGAGGTGGCAGTGCTAACCATTACACTGTTGTAATCACATCGTGGCTGTAGCTCAGGAGGTAGAGCAGGTCACCTACTGATCGGAATGTCGGTGGTTTGATCCCAGTCCAAGTATCCTCGGGTAAGTTGCTCGTATGAATACTTAGAGAGAAAGTACTTAAAGCATAGAAGAGAGTGAATGTGGCATGTTGTATAAAGTGCTTTGAGTACTCCAGGAGAGTAGAAAAGCGCTGTATAAGAATCAGTTCATTTACATCACAGGAACAAACAGGTTTTGACTTTCCAAAGGTTTTTTACAACTGTTTCACATCCAAATACAATGTCAATGTTATATGAAGAAACTCTACACACACCGTCACTTCAAACTTTCTAATTAGACCTCCAGTCAACAGAAAATTACTTGGAAGGACGCCGGTGATTAGTGATTGGTGACCCTGGAGGATGGCGGGTGATGGAGGTCTTACATGGAGCTGGCTGTGGGTAAAAAGACACAATATTTTTGTCTGATACACAGTGTATTAAACATACCTGTTACTTTTAGTAACATGATCAATAACACACAAGCCCCAGACAATCCCAGCTGCCAGCTTTAATGACCTGACTGATGTCACTGAGATGGAAGGGTCAGGTATGACAAAGATATATTGGATATTAATCGTCAACTACATTTGGTTGTGTTCATTAAATATAGGAAATGTACTTTCTGAACTCAGGTTTTTGGGTTACTTGTTGGAGTAATTCTGAGCCTACAAAGAGAAAAACGGAGCAGCTTCTTGGATTCACTGAAATAGTCAGAGAGCTGTCAGGTGGCCGGGTCCCTGAGATGGATGGGATTTGCCTCGAGTTCCTTGAGACTCTGGATGTTTTAGGACTTCTTCATTGAAGTGCCTCTGCAGTATTGCATGGAAGCTGGGGACAGTGCATCTGGATTGGCAGATGTGGTGGTGGTCTGCTCTTCAAGTAAGGAGACCAGATGGAATGTTTTCAGAGGGAGCTCACTCCTCGGCCCTCCTGGAAAGTCTGTGCCAGGATGCTGGAGAGGAGATTCTGTCTAGGTTGAACATCAGACTCTGGCGGATCAGTGCAGTTTCTGTCCTTCGTCGTGGATCACTGGACCAGCTCTTTATCTTCCAGAGGTTGTCTGAAGGGATGTGGGAGTTTGCCCAAGAACTCTACATGCATTTGGTAGACTTGGAGAAAGTATTCAAGGGGGGATTCAAGACAACGGAGTGACCAGCCCTTTGCTACATGCCATTCCTGCCATAGTAAGAGCTTGGTTCACAGTGCTAGTAAGTCGGATCCAATCCCAGTGAGAGGTAGTCTCTGCCAGGACTGCCGTTTGTCACTGACCGATTTCTAGGCGCAGCACAGCGGTTTTTGCACTGCTGTCCTCAAGATCATGTCTGTGCTCTTTGCAGACGATGTGGCTGTTCTCTCCTTACCAGGTAATAACCTCTGACTTTACAGCTGAGTGCAAAACAGCTGGGATCAGAAGTTTACAGGATTACAAGTTCCTTCCACAAGTGGATGAATTTAAGGATCTTGAGGTCTAATTTAAAAGTGTGGACAAAGTGTAGCAGATATTGTTCAGTCTTAGCTGTAGGTTTACCAATCGATCTATGTTTCTGCTCTCACCTATGCCCACAAGCTCCATGGGCATCTCTGTTTAGACTGCTGCCCCTGCGATCCAAACACAGATAAATGGCAGAAAACTGCTGGAGCAAATATGGAGTCAATCTATCCATCACCAGGCCTGGTTAAGATATCAAAAAGCCCAGCAGAAATTTAAATTGGTACTTACACGTAATCAGAATTTAAAATGAATTACACCCATACTTTATCATTTTTCTAAAATCCTCTTATTATATGAGATATATGAGAGACCTGGGTTTTTTATGGACCCTGTTCTGTATCCTACAAATGTTGCTTTTAACCACAGGAAATGTGATTTGTGCTCATGTGGAAGCTGAGTGAGTCTGCCTAGCAACAGTCTCTCTCACTGCAGCCTACCTGTAGCTCGCTCCAGTTTTGGCATGCATGTGCTGCTTCCCATGGGAAATTAACCCCTGAGTGGGAGCAGTGTGTGTTTAATATGTGTGTAAACAATTAATTATGTCAACCTCTGCAATGTATGGGCCTGTGATTGCCTCTCCCTGTCTGTACCATGTAGTTTATGAGCATCAACCTTCTGCGTGGACTCTTGCACATCTATCGCTGCTTTTTATTGTGTTTCAGCATATTTCATTTCAATATTAATAAAAATAACATAGTAACGTGTTATTTCTCAGATAGTTTGAAAAGGTTAAAAAAAGAGTTGCAATCAAGAGATAGAATGAGGAAAAAAAGAGTTGGTGATGGTGATACATAGGATGTGAAAACATTATTATGTAATTCTTCATTAGGCATTTACATGTTTACATCTGTTCTGCAGAGTTATAAATATGCAGGGGGGGGGGGGGGTGCAAAACCTCACCAATGTGAACGGATGTCATCATTTGCAAAATACTAACCTTTGCAGAACCCAGATGCAGTTAAAGAAAACACCTATTTATCCCAAAGTAGGCACTGCTATCAGCTTAATTTCTCACAGCAACTTCGTAAATGTGATCGTATGTCAGTGTTGTCTCTAATGCTTCTTCTGCTGGCACCATGTAGCCAAACCCAAATTACTGATGCTTTAAATGAAACTGAAATAAAAATGAACCCAGCTTTTTGTAGGCTGAGTGCAGAAATGGTATTCTCTTACTCTTTTCATTTCTGAGTCTCTCCATGTGTCTGTCTTTAAACATTTTAGATCCTAATAAACCAACACCACCCCCCTCACAGATATGTAATAGTTGAATAGAATAGAATAGAATTCAACTTTATTGTCATTGCACATGTCACAAGTACAAGGCAACAAAATGCAGTTTGCATCCATCAAATGCTTTAGCCATGATATAGATATATTACAAAATATATATTAGCAATAATATAGATATATTACAGAAATGGGTCTATTATGGGTATGTTACAATGTACACGGTATGAAGGTATGTTATGAATATGCTATAACTACAAGTATGTACAGGCTGTAGTGAGTACAAGCTATGCACAGGCTATGAACAGGAGATAAATATGAAACTATACAGAAATATACAAGTTATAAACAGTTGTGAACAGTTGTAGAATTATAATTATCATATTGTACAGAATGATTGTTTATACAGAATCATACAGTAGCGCAGTTAAGATAAGTGAGATATGTGGCTACTTTCTACAGAGGCTATATAAAGTGCTAGTGGTTGTGAGTGTGTGTATGCTCAGTCCATGAGTTTAATGTGGGTCAGAGTTCAGGAGTCTGACAGCTGTGGGGAAGAAGCTGTCCTGGTACCTGGTGGTCTTAGTCCGGAGGCTCCTGTAGCGCCTCCCAGAGGGCAGGAGGGTGAAGAGTCCATGTGCTGGGTGACTTTGATGATTTTCCCAGCCCTTTTCAGACACCGCTTCCTGTAGATATCATTTATGACAGGAAGTGGTGCTCCGGCGATGCGGTGGGCGGTTTTCACAACCCTCTGCAACGCTTTCTGGTCTGAGGCAGAGCAGCTACTGTACCAGACTGTTATACAGTTGTACATTTTTCTCAATAAATGACCAAACAAATCAAATGTTTTCCATTTTGTTTTGTTTTTTATAAACTGGGTTGTCGTTATCCGTTACTTTTTTGTCAACTTTATAATGACACAGGTCATATTTTTTCAGAAATACATAAAATATGAAAATGGTCAAAAAACTTTTACTATTTTTTCTGAATTCTTTAGATTGAAAATCAAACGAATATGAAACAAACTTTTTGACATCCATAAAAATAAATTTCATTTAATTCAGACTGTGTCAATCATTTATCCAAATTAAAAGGAATAAAATCAACACACGAGTGAAAACATCCTGAAAATAAAGTCAGTGCAGCACTGCAGTTCCTCTAATGACCGCTTGAGGCTAGCTCCATTAGTGAGCCAATCAAATGCCTTTATTCAGTCATGAACATGTTCACAGCCTGGTGCATTTTCCACAGACATATTCTGATATATGCTGACTGATAGTGATCTCAGTCAGTTTATGCTGAAGCCTCATTTCAAAGAAAAAAAATCATACAAAGTTTTCTTTTGCGCATTGAAAATGATTCAAATCAGCTCTGATCAGGTACAGAACAAATTCAAATTCAAATTCAAATTTTATTTGTCACGTACACAGTCATACACAGTACGATATGCAGTGAAATGCTTGGACAACTGCTCGTGACCTGAAGAAAACAAAAAAGGAAAAGGCTATGAATAAGATAGGAAATAAATATGAAAAATTAAAAAGGGAAATAAATATGAAAAATTAAAAAGGGTAAATTTTACTAGGAAGGAATAAAATATAAATTAAGGTTAAAAAGGAAATAACTGTACAACACAAATTAGAATGAAGGGTAAATTTAACTGAGAAAGAATAAGATAAAATATATAAATTAAAGTTGAAAATAAAATAACTGTACAACAAAATACACAATACAGAACTATATAAGAATGTATGAATAAATAAATATATACACAATAACAGCAGCTGTACAAATATTAACTGGAAATGAAGAATATAATGTCCAGTGTTGTGCAATCCACATTATGTCTTCTGCAGTGCAAATATGCTTAAAGTGATTTAAGTGATGAAGTGAAAACAATGTCCAGAATATCCAGTGTGTGTGTAAGAACTGTATGTGTGGGTCAGTACTGTGTGGTGGTGTAATTGAGAGACCGTATCGCCTGCGGGAAGAAGCTCCTCCTCAGTCTCTCTGTGTTGGTCTTCAGGGAGCGGAATCGCTTTCCTGACCTCAACAGAGAGAACAGTCTGTTGTTGGGATGGCTGAGGTCCTTCACGATCTTCCTGGCCTTGGTCCAGCACCGCCTGCTGTAGATTGAGTGCAGGTCAGGGAGCTCGGAGCGGATGGTGCGCTCAGCTGACCGCACAACCCTCTGTAGAGCTCGTCTGTCCTGCATGGTGCTGTTTCCGAACCAGGTTAAGATGTTTCCCGTCAGGATGCTCTCTATGGTGCACGAGTAAAAGTTCCTGAGCACCTTGGAGGGCAGTTGGAAGTCTCTCAAGCGTCTGAGGTGGTAGAGACGCTGTACGGGCCTTTTTCACCACGGTGTTGATGTGACAGGACCATGACAGGTCCTGCGTGATGTGAACTCCGAGGTATTTGAAGCTGTCCACTCTCTCCACTGGGCACTCGTTGATGACGGGGGTCTGGTAGTTCCTCTCCTGCTTAGTGCTGAAGTCCACTATCAACTCCTTTGTCTTACTGACGTTTAGAAGGAGGTTGTTCCTCTGGCACCAGTTCTCCAGATTCCTAATCTCCTTCAGGTAGGCCGTCTCGTTGTTATCAGAGATCAGGCCCACCACGACGGTGTCGTCAGCAAACTTGATGATGGTGGTGGAGCTGGTAGTGGCCACACAGTCATATGTGTACAAAGAGTACAGCAGGGGGCTCAGAACACACCCCTGGGGGGCTCCAGTGCTGAGAGTGGTGGAGGCTGAGACATGTCCGCCCATCCTTACTGCCTGTGGTCTGCCAGTTAGGAAGTTGGAGATCCACTGACACATAGATGAGCTGAGTCCCAGATGCTCCAGCTTGGTGGTGAGTGTGGAGGGAATTATGGTATTAAATGCAGAGCTGTAGTCTATGAAGAGCATTTTAACATAATTCCCCCTTCTAGTGTCCAAGTGAGTGAGTGATGTGTGGAGGAGATGAGAGATGGCATCGTCTGTGGAACGATTTGGACGGTAAGCGAACTGTAGTGGGTCCAGTGTGTCTGGTAGTGAAGAAATGATGAAGTCTCTGACCAGGCGTTCAAAGCACTTCATCACTACTGAGGTGAGGGCTACAGGGCGATAGTCATTGAGAGAAGCAGGGTGGGGTTTCTTCGGGACAGGAACAATGATGGACTCTTTGAAGCATGTGGGGATCACCGACTGAGATAAAGAGATGTTGAATATCTCAGTGAACACAGGAGCTAGCTGGTATGCGCAGTCTCTGAGGATACGACCTGGGATGCCGTCTGGTCCTGCTGCTTTCCTGGTGTTCACTCTTTTGAAGGCTCTCCTTACTTCATGCTCGGAGATGACGAGCACGTTTCCGGTGCTGGCAGTATCTTCCTGTCTGCAGCCGTTAGCGCCGCTAACACTAGCATTGTTGGAGTCCTTAGCTGCAGCCTCGAAGCGAGCATAGAAAGTGTTCAGCTCGTCTGCCAGAGTCACGGCCGCGTTCATCATACCGGTTGTTGGTGCTTTATAGTGCGTTATTGTCCTTAGTCCCCGCCACAGGCTCCTAGAGTCACTCTGTCTGAGTTGTGACTCTAGTTTCCTCCCGTAGCGCTGCTTCGCCTCTTTCACCGCCCTCCGCACGTTATATGACGCAGCTTTGTACGGGTCCATGTCCCCCGTCGTGAGTCCCGTGTTGTAGGCAGCGGTGCAGGATCTCAGAGCGTCGCGGATGGTTTTATCCACCCACGGCTTCTGGTTGGGAAACGTTGTGATAGTCTTTGTCTTCACGGTATCATCCGCTAGTTTCCCGATGAATCCCACAACCGCTTCCGTAAACACATTGACATCATCATCGGAGCTGTTTCTGAACATGCCCCAGTCTGCGTCATCGAGTGCGTCCTGTAACGCGGCCACCGATTGATCAGTCCAGCGCGCGACCTTCCTCTGAACCGGAACTTCCTGTTTCAGCCTTTGTTTGTATTTTGGCATGAGGAAGATGGCGGCGTGATCAGATTTGCCAAACGGGGGGCGGGGTTGTGCCTTGTAGCCGTCCTTGACCGTAGTGTAGCAGTGGTCCAGTGTCCTTTCACCTCTGGTGGGGCAGGTGATGTGTTGATAAAAGTTCGGCGCTGCGCGTTTGAGGTTGGCGCTATTAAAGTCCCCCGTCACAATAAGCGCAGCGTCCCGGTGTTGTGTCTGGTGCTGTGTGAGTGCCTCATGCAGCTCGCATAAGGCGGTGACCGTGTCCGCTTGTGGTGGAATATAAACGGCACTTATAATGACCGATGTAAATTCCCGAGGTAGATAAAAAGGACGACACATGATGGACAGTAGTTCCAGATTTGGTGTGCAGGAGCGTGTGAGAGGAACAACGTTCGCACTGTTGCACCAGTTGTTGTTCACCATTAAACACATGCCGCCTCCCCTTGACTTCCCCGAGTCCCGTGTCCTGTCCATGCGGTGAACCGAGAAGAACTCGGCCGGCTGGATGGCGTGGTCCGGCACCGCTGGGTTCAGCCATGTCTCGGTGAAGCAGAGGAGATTGCAGTCCCGAATGTCTCTCTGGAACTTTACCCTGGCCCTGAGGTCGTCAAGCTTGTTCTCCAGTGACTGGACGTTGGCGAGCAGGATGCTAGGCAGAGGTGTGCGGTGTGCACGAGCTCTCAGCCTGTTCCTGACGCCGGCTCGCTTCCCTCTAGGCCGCCGCCGCTTCCCTTTGTTCTCCCTCGAGATCTCACTCGGCCAGCTCGGATCCGGAGTTAAAAACTTCGAATTGTGAGTACATTGTAAACCAATAGAAACAAGAGTGTCACTGTCATACCTAATGTACCCAATGGTGGTGATTTTGCCGATTTAGAAACGCTGAAAACTAACTTAAAAAACAAAGACAAAGAAAAAGTGGTCAGAGCAGTCGTGACGGCAGCCGACCTCACCGGCGCCATCTTGTATAGGCTGCCTAAGTCATCCTTTGACACAGTACAAACACATAACAGCTTCATTTCTTCATTTCTTTTTAATTATACTCATTTCACTGCTCTTTGATAGTAGCTAATGCAGCTTAATATATTATACATAAATAAAACATATATTAAAAAATATTTTCCCCTTTCCTATTTTACATATTTTACAGTTTCTTTTGCAAATATGCAAAAGAAACTTTTTAGCTTTTCTGCACATTTGTTAAAATTAAATGTTACCCTTAAATCCAATAACTGGTTACTCATTCTTGACAGCAAGAACTGCAATCAGGCGTTTTGTATGTACTCTGGTTATCTCTTTCTAGTATTAAAATGTCTAATATTAAAATTAAATTGATGATCTGAAACATTTCAGATAGCCAAATATGCAAAAAAAACCAACAACTAAGGACTCAAGAAGGGGGCATGCTTTTACTTGACGCTGTATCCAATCAGTGCGCGTATTTTAATTGATCGTACAACTCAGTGAAATTTAATAATAATATTAAATTAAACATTGTTATTAAAATAATTCCCAGTGATTATTTTGTATTATTGTCTCATCCAGATGCTCACTAATACTGTCTGCTCCCTCTGCCCTCCCACCAACTGTGGTTCTCCTCACTTTGGAACCTTAATAAGTCCAGACAAAACAACCCTTTGTTCATTCTTGCCATACATACGCTTCCTTCTTGTTTCACATCTCGTTTTTTCTATTTCACTCTCTGCTGCCCTCTTCCCACTCTTTACTCTTTTATTTTCTCCCACCTCCTCACCTCTCAGCCCATCTCTCCCCCTGTACGCCTCCACCCTCTTGCCTCAGCTGCCATGTTGAGCTGAGCTGCCACTATCTACTTTTGCATGAAGGCTCACAGTATTTTCCTGAGTGAAGCAGCCTTACACGGTGCAGACTAGTGTGTCAGGGCTGGACTTCAGAGTTGCCAGGGAAAACTAAATCCCTGTGAAGTCCCAGAGGAGCATTGCTTCACTGCACACAGAATCACTTTCTCAGGAACAGTCCTCTTCCTGCTCAGTTAACCTTAAAAAATATGTGGAGCAAAGTAGCACTGAAAAATAATGTTAAAGTCATCTCAGGTCAATAATCATCAAAATTACAATTTACTTTAAACCAATGCTGTATACATGCTTTGCAGTTTCCGAGACCTCAGGTATGGATAGCTTGCTGTACTTCTCAGGTATCCCTTTCTTCATCACACCTTATAGTGGGCTAACTACTACTGTGCTGCCTTAATCTTGGCCTCTAGTCTCCTACTACTCCTTGTGGTTATAGCCTACCATCTCTGTGGTCACTGCTGCCATGGTGTAGATCAGCTGCTTGGTTTCGGTGATGGGTGCTGTAGGGATTGTCCGTAATGCTGCATTCATGTCTTGTAGTAGACCTTCAGAGGGTACGTCATGTAGTCTTGGTAATCAGCCATGGAGGGTCCAAGTTTCCTGATCTCCAGTTGTGATAGCAGTTGCCTCTTCTAAATGTTGGAACACTGAGTGACTGGTTCGTTTTGCTGACAGTCTAGATGTTGGGTACCTGACTTCAGTTATCTCTCCTACTCATATCTTAGAGAGGCTTGGTTAATTTATGTATATATTGTTTTAAATTGATCCGATTATGGATCATAATTCAGTTCAATTCACTTCATATGTGTGACCTCAATATATATATATGGTAATTCAGTCCAGTCCGCATGCCCGATGCAGTGTGACTGCTTAAGAAAGCACTATAAATGGGTTTTGGACCTTCATCAGAATAGATGACTGAATAGATAACATAGTCATCAACATAGTAGCGATAGACAATCAGAGGAAGACACCTGCAGTGATAACGAATGACAGCAACATCAGGAAGAAGGAACACGAAAAGCTGGAGAAGAACCAAAGGCTCAGATAAGAGCTCGAGAAGATGTGGAGGGTGAAGGTAACAGTGGTCCCAGTGGTAATGGGGGGAAAAGGTGCAGTGACTTGTTTTTTGGTTTTGTTTTTCTCAGGTGCACACAACCTTAGCACACATTGAAAACTACTTTTTTTCTATTTTCAACTTTATTCAGTTTTGTTTATATAACACCAGGTCACACCGCAAGGTGGTTTACACTGTAAGGTAAAGACCTTATAATAATAAAGAGAAAACCCAACAATCATATGACCCCCTATGAGCAAGCACTTTGGCAACAGTGGGAAGGAAAAACTCCCTTTTAACAGGAAGAAACCTCCGGCAGAACCAGGCTCAGGAGGGGCGGGGCCATCTGCTGTGATTGGGTGGGGTGAGAGAAGGAAGACAGGATAAAGACTGCTGTGGAAGAGAGACAGAGGTTAATAACAGATATGATTCAATGCAGAGAGGTGTATTAACACATAGTGAGTGAGAAAGGTAAGTAAAGAAGAAGCAATCAGTGCAGTCTAGACCGGCTGCAGCTTTCTTTCTCCTAAAGAGAGTGGTTCCATGGAAGAGGGGCATGAAAGCTTTTAAAACCCTAGGAACCAAAGTAAGCCCGCAGTCTGAGAGGGAAGTGCTCTGCTGGGGTGAGAGGGTGCTCTGAGGTATTTAAGGTAAGATGGGGCCTGATTATTTGGATCTTATACGTAAACGGAAGGATTTTAAATTCAATTTTAGATTTAACAGGGAGCCATTGAAGCAAAGCCAATATGGCAGAAATATGCTCTCTCTAGTCCCTGTCAGGACTCTCACTGCAGCAAATTTGGGCAACCCTAAATACTGCATAGGGTTAACAAGATAATAGTAGTGTGGTGGATTGCACAGACAGAGTGGCTCAGGGTGGGGTCACATTTCTGGCCTGTAGTTCAGCTCACCCTTGCAAATCACAAAAGTAAAACAAAACATTTGACAAACTGATGAAAGTTATTTGCTATGTCAGATTTTTGAGATTCCCTCTTTCCACTAAAGAGAAAATCCAGTTTTATTCTTGCCCTTATTAACACTTTAGTGACTGCTGTAGGGGGATGACAATTTAGTCTTGTTTACTCTCCCTTTAACACCAGTCTTTGAAAGTCTTTAACTCTTTATCACATTTCAGTTCAATGTTGATGCTGACAAAATTTTTTAAATAAATATTCTTTCTTCTCGAGCTTTCAGCCACACATCCTACTTTTCCTTAAATTGTGTTTTTTTTCCAAGGTTTTAAATGAACATATTTTGATATTAATAATAAAACTAATAAAACTGTATGAATAAACACAATCACTGTGTTTATATTTAAAATCAAACTTGTATCATGCTGTCACTCAAAATGCCTCATATTACATTTTATTTAGTCTTTATGGAATGCTAATGAACAGGAATGACCCTCGTTAAATATACATACTGTTTTTACAATGAACATACTCTCAGACCTGCTGGATGAAGATAAATGCACTTTTATTCTATGTTGCAGAGACATGACATATTGTATGAAATCTGATAGACAGCACACGGCATACAGGGTGCATGAGGGCAAATGGACACACACACACACACACACACACACACACACACACACACACACACACACACACACACACACACACACACACACACACACACACACAGATGAACCAGCGGAGAGCTTAGTGGAATGAATATTGCCAGTTGTGCCAGCCAGCAGTACTTTAGGAATGATTATGTTATCTATTCAGACAGATCTCAAGGGAAATATTTGAGGCCATAAAACCGCCAGTTTTTCCTTCTGTGCATGTGTGTGTGTGTGTGTGCGTGTGTGTGTGCGTGTGTGTGGCTGAGTTGGGTGACATTGCTGAGTGCAATGAGCCGATGGCATCTGAAGGTTATTAGCATGGGGAGAATACATTCCGGAACTGGCCAATACAAATACTCGGCTCGCCGTAATGAGGTGTGACCAGACTGTTCTGTTACTATGGAGACCCTCAACAAGCCGGTGTTGCTCTCCCACTCTCTTTCTTAGTTCTCACTTTAAACACCCATTTGGGTGAATCTCATTTGCAGGCCGTATCAAAGGCTGAGCTCGAGTAGTATGATGTGAGGACAGAGGCTGTTCTACATGTGAGCTCTCTGAAGACTGATGGCTGTACTGGTGCTCCAGAATCTCACAAGAAAGCCACACGAGTGTGAATTTGTATATACACTCTGAATACAATTCAACATAACCAAGCACGTGTCCGTGTCTGTCAGCGTGTAGTCCAACCTGCATCCTTTCTGTTCTGTAGTGGATTCATACAGAAATGAGCTGTGATGTGGATATAATAGCTCTGAGCAACAGGTCTGTGCTGAGTCCCATTCATCTGTGCTGATACACACTATACTGAAAGTGTTCAGTCAGTGTATTTTCATTGCTGTTTTTAACAGTTTTTTGTTTTGTTTTTTTGCTTAAATTGGAATCCTGTTTAATATAACATCTCTAATAAAAACCTTGGTTTTACAATAAAAACGCTATTAAGCTATTTGAACACCTTTTTCTTATTACACTCTGTCATAACTCAGAGGCATCTTTCAGATACACCTGATCAAGCTTGAGTAACACAGGCCAGTACAGGCTGGGTCAGTAAAGGATTTACTCAGTCAGGTACATTCCACTGTTTGGCCAGTTTTGTGTTGATTTCCAAGGAATGCTCTCTTTCCCAGGTCCCTCTTAGCCTCAGAGTGAGGGCTCTTGGCTGAGGTCCACACTCCACAAAGAGCCCAGGCATTCCAGCTGTCTGCCTTTAATCCAATGTGTCAGCTCGTGTTAATGTTGCAGCGTGAAATCTGAGGGTGCAAAGCAGCGTGGAATATCTACAAGAAAAAAACCCACCCTAAGAATTCCTCAGGAAACGGCCACCTTGCATCGTTAGCCAGTGGTCTGCCGGTGGTGGAGCTGATGGGGGATTGATGCAAGATATGGCTGATGTGTGATATACGTGTGTGTCAGCAAGCTTGCCTAGCCGGAACATTTGAAAGGTAACTCTAACTGAAGCCACGTAACATCCGAGGAGGCTGCTGGTCTAATCACGTGGAACAACAAGGGAAAAATGGAGACCGTGGATTAATGTGAGACTAAATCAGCATTTCCGCTCCTCCTCAGGACCCCTGCAGTCTGCTCTGATACACAATAGGGGAATGACACGCTTCTGTGAACGGTTAATTATCTTAGACGCACACACAC
Source organism: Simochromis diagramma (assembly GCF_900408965.1). Lineage (NCBI taxonomy): Eukaryota > Metazoa > Chordata > Actinopteri > Cichliformes > Cichlidae > Simochromis > Simochromis diagramma. Next base: position 51,195 of record NW_024387488.1, read on the forward strand.
ACTGACACAACCTTGCACGCCGAGAACACGTGCATGGACCACAGTCAGATATGTAGATGAGCATATGCATTATGCTGCAGCGCACAGACATTGTATGCACACACACACACACACACACACACACACACTGTCTTGCCTCACTCACTTCCTCCTAAATCCGGCTTTCTTCTGCCAAACTCTGTTATATTGTCTCCAATATTTGCTGCAAGCAACATCTATTCATGCAAAGCGGAACCATCCAATCTACAGTTACTGTAACACACACTCTCTTCACTATGTATGTTGTGTATTTGTGGGTGTGTGTACATTTATATAGGACAACAATGGCTATGTTCCTTTGTACAAAGTATAAAGAAGCCACATAAATGTAGATGGAATCCCCACAAAGGACAAAAGACAGACTCGCAATACCATACACGCGTCCTTCAGTTGATCCACTTCCCACTAGAAGGTGCCACCCAGGATGTCCTGACACTCTGCCAACCTGTGCATGTTTCTGCCATAGAAGCTTTACAGATGGATTTGGATTTTATCACTTCGTGCAGCTTTGCAGGGTGACTGTGTTCTGATTTGCAGCTGTGTGAGCAGAGATCTGCACTGCATTGTTTCACTGTATTTAAGGATTCAAGTATATTAATGGTTGCAAATTTTAGAGAGCACTAAAAGCTAATCACCACTGTCATTACCTTTTTCCTTTGAGCCTCTCACAAGCCACTCACAAGCACAAACTATTGGATGTGTTTGCAATTGTCAGATGAATTATTGAGTTTATTTTTTCAACTGTTTCTGATTTTCACATATATGTTTTTCATTTATTTAACAAATCAGAAACATTAATGGTCGTATTAGAACTCTATAAAAGAGAATCCAACAAACTGAACTTTAGGTGGTCTCAGGTTGGGTTTGAAACAGGTCAGCTGCAGTTCAGACTTATGGCAAATGGACACCATGATTTAAACAGGCACCTGAGCTTCATATTATAACAGTTTCAGAAGTGAATTTTCCCCCACCAACTTATCCTCTTGACAATTTCCTCATGTAAAGTTCATGCATTTGTCTAACTTTCCTTCCACCGCCACCCGGCCCATCAGAGGTCATGCTGGCTGACATTCTCGTCAGTTTCATGTCGAGCGTCAAATGACAACAACTGTCACTTCAAGGTGCTTTATGTTGTAAGGTAGACCCTACAATAATACAACAGAGAAAACCCAATAATCATATGACCCCCTATGAGCAAGCACTTTGGCGACAGTGGGAAGGAAAAACTCCCTTTTAACAGGAAGAAACCCCCTGAACCAGTCTCAGGGAGGGGCGGGGCCATCTGCTGCGACCGGTTGGGGTGAGAGAAGGAAGACAGGATAAAGACATGCTGTGGAAGAGAGACAGAGCCAGAACTTGAGTCAGACAGTTCTCCCCCAGCTCAGTAGGGGTCCTGTCTGCTTTGGTAATGCTAGCTGGTGTCATGAAATGCCTGTGAGCCTGCATTTCACCACCTATTTCTCCCATTTATAATGTTATACAATGTAAAGATATGATTTTTAAAGTACTTCCACACTTATAGTTTCAGAGTACTGGAGTTTCTTTGTCGTGTACAAGAGTCCCTATGCATCTGGTTCTAAGATGTGCTGACGGTCCATTTATCAGACGTACAATTACACTTCAGAATTCTGCAGAATGAAACATAAACTTCCACGTCAAACTGACTGGATCATCATTAATTATGAGAGTTACAAATCCAAATCCAACAGTGGCAAGAACCATGCTCAGTCTTGTTTTTGCTGTTTGTGGTGTTGTGCACCAGTTATTTCATGAGTTAAGTGACTTACACATCTAATGCAGAAATTACCTCAACTGTGGATTCATGCTGCTAAACCAACTGAAATCAAATACTGTGGGTTAAAAGGCAGAAGAATGTGCCACAATTATATGTTGTAACATATCAGGGTAAGTAAATTCTAAAAACACATTTTGTGTCTTAATACAGGTTAAAAATGAACTTTCAGGATCACACACTGTTGCTATACTGATGCTTGAACCCAAAAGCCAGCCTGCCGAGCGGGGTTAAGATCGTATCCTATCAGCCTTTAATGGCTGAGGGGTGGAAAAAAAATCTAAGTGGGTGAAACAGCAGATGGGGTTAGGTCAAACTTGGCCTGCAAACTTGCAGGCTAATTAATGGTTTTGTTTACAGATATAGGGTGAGCAGACAGTGTGCATTGCTGTCTGATATCTGATGACAGCAGTTTGTAAAGGCCGGTACTTTTTTTCTTCTTCAGGAGTTACCGGGTGAGGATCTCATTATCACATCAGTGTCATCTTTCGCTGTTTTCATCCAAAAGCAAGACTGCACCTCCTGTGAGAAAGAAAGAGGAAGAAACTACCACCCTCTTTGTAGACGTGCAGTACATCAGGGCAGGTGTATGCTCTGTAATGCACCATGCTCAAATGCCTTCATTTGAACCTGATTTCTTTGAGTGGCAGGTGACAAAGCAGAGCGGAAACTGGCAGTAAACAAATGTGGTTTTTGAATTCAGTTTAATGTTTGTACTGCCAGTTCACAGTAACACTCATCACAAACAGGTTTATATTCAGGTAAGACCCTACAATGTTATGACGAGAACCCCCAACAATCGAACAATCCCCTATGAGTGAGCACTCAGTGAGTGTGAGGACTAAGAACTCGCTTTTAATAGGAAGAGCTCTCAGAACCAGGCCTGCGAGGGACTGCCATGTACTGTGACTTATTGGGGTGAGTGGAAAGAGACGCAGCAAACAGGAAAACCACAGTAAGTTTGACTCTCTGTGGGTGATACTTACAGTAAATGGTCTATGACATCATCCCTCTCACTCTGGCACCATTTGATGGATCAGAATACCTCAAAAGTAGATGGAAAAAAAAACCCAACAATAAGCTACGTTTTCTTAAAATCTTCATGCTGTAGCACTGTAAATGTGTTGTGCAGTTTAAGGGTCATAGCAGATGACATTGGGTTATGATGAAGTGGAAATAAGGCACATCTGAATCAACATCACATAGTATGAAGAAAAAGACATTTTGTAAAACAATCACAGATACACAAAGTGAAGTAAATCCAGTTTTCAGTCAGTAGAAGAAGGATGCATAATCAGTGCTGATTGCACTGCTAAAGCTAGCTGGCTATCATCCAACCATCCATAGTGGCAAATACTAAGCGGTCATTCACATCATGGGCCAAACCTGTTAATGGTCTGCCCCAGGGCAACCGCCTCTTTGTGTTGTTGTTGTTATTGGTAGGAGAAATTTCAGAGGTTTCCCTTTAAAATGAATCATGGATGGAGCAGGCCATCTACTAATTGGAAAGTTGTTGTTTTAATCCCTGGCTTCTCCAGTCGGCAAGCTAAGACACTAACACCAAGTTGCTCTACAATGCAGTACATATGGTTTACAGCAAAAAATTGGTGAAGGTGGCATGTGGTGGTTTGGGTTCTCAGGTAAAGTAAAATACTGCTAAGTGAAAACATTCACTGTTAATGCTCGAGGCTGTAATTTCTTTGAAATGTTGAGATTTGGTTTTCTTCTGTAGCGCTTCACTCAGTCTTCACGCCCTTCAAAGCCAAGTCTCACATATCGCAATAATGCTGGTACTTCAGGACATAGTACAGGTACTACGTCCAGCTATCTCCCACAGTGGGTCTTTGTCCTGTCTCTCCCCTCACTCCAACCGTCACAGCAGATGGCCCCGCCCCTCCCTGAGCCTGGTTCTGCCGGAGGAGTTTTTCCTTCCCACTGTCGCCAAAGAGTTGCTTAAACGCGGTGGCGGTTCAGTATTTGTGGATTTTTCTCTGGAACGTAACTCCAAGTTATCTGCAGAAAATGTGCCTATTTGCAGATTTTTTTATAGAGTGTATCTAAAATATTCTGTAATTATTTTCATCTTTTCCCTGACTCATAAATTCAGAAATACCTTTTTGTATTTGATGACTCTGAAATGATATTGAAGTCTTTTAGGATGGTAGTTTAGGGCATATTTAGTGTTCAAACTATTAACACAGGCAGTAATAAGCATTTTTAGAGGGTTTGTCAAGTACTTGTGGATTGCTGCTATTTGTGGGCGATGGTGGTCCCTAACCCTCACGAATACTGTGGGTCAACTGTGTTTCGATGTGGAAAGAAATATGGTTCTCTCTCCATAGCACCAACATATCAGTTTGTCACAGGTTGCTGTCTTATATGTGATGAAAAAAGAAGCATCATAAAAGTAAAAAAAAAAAAAAGGCAATTAATGGCTGATGTGAGCAATATGGAGCGTCGTAGCTAACTGTCAGAGTCTCCAAGGAATCTGTAACCATGACAGCAGAGGGTTTCTTTGTGCTTTCAGGGCTTTTGTTCAAATGTCCTGTTTAAAACATTATTAGCTTTCTGTTGACATACCAAGTATTCAGGTGTCCATAGCTTCCCTTATGCTTTTAGCACAAATGCGATACTTTCACCTGCAGTACTGTGTAACACGATGTCATTTCAAATCCAACAGCAGCGACGTGACTTAATCCTAAACCAAATATTCTGTATATTCAGCCAGTTTTCGTTGGCCTATGTGACTGAGCTTGAAGCATAACTCGGTTTCTTTGAGGTTCATTCCACCACCACCTCTTTTCTTTGTGTTCTGGCAGTTCAGAGAATGATCTCAAATGCACAAGTCTGTTCTTAGGCCCTCTGGTATCTGGGCCTCTCATCTATACTCTAGATGCTGACTCCAATGCAAGCCAACCTGTTCTAAACAAAAAAAGGAGGAGAGGAGGTAGAGGGAATGGGAGATAGAGAAAGAGAGTCAGACAGGACAAAGCTGGGAGTGGGGAGAAACTGAACACAGCGTCTGTTGTGTGTACGAAGGGAGGACTTGGCACAAACACTGGCCAGTCTGTAAGAGTATCCTGTGCTCCCTGCTCCATGCCTGCCTCCTCAATACTGTCTTTGTCCTGCCACTGTGCACAGTGACACTGAGAATGCACACACAGCAACACCTGGCCTCTTCAACTCACTGTGTCTCCTCTGCTTTAACACAGGAGGACGCGGGACGAACACAGGACAACACAAGATAGGATGGGATTGGACGGGACATCAAAGACTCTCATCAACAGAAAAAGAAAAACTTTTATTTGTTCCAGCACCTATTGTATCTTTGCATTTCCTTGATCAGCACCCCTGTGAGGCTCTGTTAAAAATAACCTTTGTGTATCATGGGAGAAGCAAGCAACAAATACCTGGGCTGAAAAGTGCCAAAAACTGCAGTTCCTTGAATGGCCACTTGGCGCTGTCTCTAAAACTGTGTCAGGACACATAGAGTCCGATTCTTTAGATCGCAAATACACATGTTTATTATTGTTGATTTTTTACACTTACTGTATAAATGTTAATATAGTTAAAAGTTGTGTGTTTTTAAGAGTTGGCAAATTTTCCCAGAATTTCTAAATGTTCTTTTATGGTCTTATTGACCTCTTGAAGTAGTATTTACAACAAACCTCATCGACCCGCTTACATAGAGACAGGGGTTAAAAACGTGCAGTCAAACAGCGAGTTCTTTTTTTTTTTTTTTTGGAGTGTTTTTTGGGGGTCAAGAATTTGACGACAGTATGAACCAAGACAATGATGCTTCCAAAAGCAGCAGCAATGTTCAGAGTTTAGATTCTGTATGAATTCACATCCCTATGCTAAACTTTCCCAACAATGTAACAAAAGCCTAACTGCATTTGTGTGAGCAGGTTTTTTGTGAGAGGTAGTCTCTCCTGATATGTGAGAAGAGTAGCTGCAGCGACTGAATGCTGTGAGCACTAGTTACTTTAGTCGGTGATAAAGGTTAAAGATAAGTGGGGCTGGAGTATATTAATTACTGAGAGTCTGTTACTTAAACTGAAAAGAGCTACAGTAACGTATGCACATTTTAGATGTGAGTTTCTCAGTTTTTAACTTCACGAATACCAACATATCAGTGTAATACAAGGTTTAACATTTGCAATACACTTTGGTTACATGGAAGTTTTGTTTACTACAGCTTCAGTCATATTAAACACATCATTATTTTTGCAAATTAACACAGTAAACTGGGAAAGAAGACAAAAAGAATGGCAATCAGAAGGCTGTTTGTGTGTGTGCGTGAGACTGAGAGAGAACTGCAAGAAGAGCTGGTGGTGGGCGGCCCTCTTTTAGCAATCTGATCTTTGCAGAGAGAGGAGCTGAGGGAGATAAAAGGAGAAAGGAGCGTTGTCCGAGCCTAGCTACAGGAAAAGGACGATTAGAGCAGAGCCTGGTATCAGGTGTGCAGGTCTGCAATCCCAGCCAATCACACTGCGAGTACATTGGGCCAGACAGCAGCTTGACTCCACTAACCCCTCCACCATCTCTCCAGCCAATCCATTCCATTCACGTCCCACCCCATCAAATGTCTACCTCTCTCACCCGCCTGTCTCTCTTCTGTGATGATGCACTCCTCCTCCCTCTTTTCTTACCACCTATCCTTAGCCCTTTTTATCCTGTGGCTCCTGTCTCCCCACAGCTCTGCCTCAGCAACAGTATCCAGTTTGAACACAGTACCTGTATTATTATTATTACCAGAATGGAAAGAAATTGCATATAAGGACCACATATATCTAACATGACTCTGTTAAATTTCTCATCTAAACATAGACATTTATATATTAAAGTATGTTCAATGTATTAGAATGAATTATGTTCAAATGAAACAAAGCAGTCATGTTTTCTCCAGAAGCTCCGCCCCCTGGAAAGGACATCCTCATCCAAAATAGTCATTTTTTGTCTCGCTTTGGAAATGTTCTTGCAGTTTGGAGTTCTACACTTTGAAAGTCAATAAAAATCTGAAGCTAAAATCCCCGTAAGAGTGTGCAGACCCTTTTACTGAGGTAACATGTTTTTACTGGTATGTGCTGGGTATGGTTATCGAGCAAACATGAAAGACATAGCTAATGCTAACTGATATTAAATGATATCATAATCAAATTAGTAATAACCTAATATAATGTTATTTAAGATTGTTTGCATTTTTTTAAACCTAAACTTACAGACCATGACACACTTTCACCAGTGTGTGTAATAAGCGGTACCAGCACTGTCTTCATTACACAAGCTAATGTAGCGTGGGGATACAGCCGGCTTGTTGAAACATGCCTGCTGCCACATCATGGGGGAAATGTAAGTTTATGTAAGGTCGTATGTTTGGGATGTTTACTCTTCTATAGATTTAATTTTTATTCTTGTCCTAAAAAGTAGTTTTATTAACATCAGCGTGGCTGCTGTTAGATATATACATATTTTTTATCTTTAATACACATGTGCCCCATTATTTTATATTTAACAACTGCCTCATAATTTTAATTGAAGTAACATAAGGATAGTAAGAGTTTCTTTATATAGCGTATTTCACAGACAGATGTCACAAAGTGCTTCACAAGAGAGGTAACAAAAACACAATACAGTCATAAATACATCATGAACGCACCGGTCTGATTCAAAGCTTTTTGAAATAAAAATGTCTTTTTGAAGGCCTCCAGAGTCCAAACTCCGTAGAAATAGAGGAAGTGCATTCGTGTCCATGTAGTGCTCCAAAAATGAAAGCCAAAAATTTTTAATGGAACCTAGATCTGATTGGTAGCCAGTGTAGCGACTTTACAACAGGAGTTATATGGGCTCCTTTGTTTGAGTGAGTCAGCAGTCTCGCTGCAGAGTTTTGAACAACCTGGAAATGAGCCAAGCCTTTCTTGTTTAGACAAATTAACAGACTATTACAGTATTTGAGTCTTGTAGAGACAAAAGCGTGGATTATCATCTCAGGTTCACTTGTTGACACCACTGATCTAAGTTTTGAGATGTTCCTCAAATGAAAAAAGCAGTTCTTACTGTCTGATTTAAGTTTTGCTACAATGAAAAAGCTTAATCAAAAATTACGCCTACATTTCTGAGGAACCTAAAGCACCCAGTCGCTGTTTAATGTCAGACATTGCACTGTCCAGTGCAATAATCTGTCTGGGTTTAGCTGTAAATAATTGTTGTTCAACCATTAGATGATTACATACATCAGGAAACTGCTGTATTAGCTGGCCTAGAGGAAGAATGTAAATTAAGAACAAAATAGGTCCCAGCATGGAGCCCTGAGGAACTCCACACAGCAGCTCTGCAGATTCAGACATAATCTGGTTTGCAGACACACAGATATGTAGGATGAAAACCACTCTAGAACAGAGACAGACATCACACATTTATGTTTCATCCTTTACTGCACACATGTGCATTGTAGAATAGAGTGTAGAGAAGAGAATGGAGATCTATATCACACACCACACTGGGACAAAGCACCACCCTGGAGCTTGGAAGTAGACTGGCACGCACTGACACCACCAGGTGAAAACAACTATAAATTCTGGTGTCCCATTGTCCCGCTACCTCTCCCCCTCTCTCTACTTCTACAGGCCTGACTGGAGGATAGGTCTTTTTGTTTGTGCCACACAGGGCTTAAGATGACCCGAGGGATGGGCCGAAAAGCCAAATAAGGGGGGGCCAAGTTTAAACCGCAGCCAAAGAAAAGGGAAAACTTAAATAATCACTCCTGCTGCAGTTGTTCAAACTATTTAAATAAAACAGATGAAATAGGGGCACTAGCTAGTGGGGAATGCCAAATTAAATAAGTATGTTTTCAACCGTGTTTTGAAAGATTTAACAGAGTCCAAGGCACGAATAGTAACAGGAAGACTATTCCAGAGGTCTGGTGCAGCTGAGACAAAAGCACGATTGCCCCCGCCAGAACAGGAGCACAGAGGATGCAGTCTCCATCGCACTGCACTCTGTCCTCTCACACCTGGACAACAACAACACCTACGCCAGAATGCTGTTTATAGACTTCAGTTCAGCGTTCAATACAATCCACCCCTCACAACTCATCAGGAAACTGACAGACCTGGGCATCAGTTCCCTCATGTGCAAATGGTTACTGGACTTCCTGACCAACCGCCCCCAACATGTCCGGCTGGATAACCACTGCTCATCTACAATCACAATGAACACCGGTGTACCACAAGGCTGTGTGATGAGCCCTTTCCTCTACTCCCTCTTCACTCACGACTGCAGACCTGCTGATGGTTCCAACACCATCATTAAGTTTGCAGATGACACCACGGTGATTGGCCTCATCAGTGACAACGATGAGGCCGCCTACAGGGAGGAGGTGGATCGTCTGGCTGAGTGGTGTGACACAAACAACCTGCTGCTTAACACCGAGAAGACCAAGGAGCTCATCGTGGACTACAGGAGGAATGCTGACCCACATCCACCCATCCACATTAAGGGGATGGCTGTGGAGCGTGTGAGCAGCTTCAAGTTCCTGGGAGTCCACATCTCCGAGGATCTCACCTGGACGACCAACTGCTCCAAGCTGGTCAAGAAGGCTCACCAGCGCCTCTTCTTCTTGAGGACTCTGAGGAAGAACCACCTGTCCTCAGACATCCTGGTGAACTTCTATCGCTGCACCATCGAGAGCATCCTGACCAGTGTTGGTCAAGTTACTTGAAAAAAGTAATCAGTAACTAATTACTGATTACTTCCCCAAAAAAGTAATCCCGTTACTTTACTGATTACTTATTTTCAAAAGTAATTAATTACTTAGTTACTTAGTTACTTTTTAAAAACACGATTTACAACCTGAATAGGTGATAAAGCGATAGATCTTTCAGCCCAATTCTACTTTTTCTACATAATCCATCATACAAAATGTAATCAAATGGAAAAGTCTCTTTTTTTAACTTGTTTTATCAGTTTTAATCTTTTAACTTTATGCATAAAGCAAAAATTTAATTATATGCAACATTCTCTGACTTGAATAAATTAGTTTAACATTTAAACCTATTTTCTGCACATTCCAGCACATAAAATAAAATAGTTTTTGTGTTTACACTCACTCTTTCAAATAGATGCAAGTAAAACACAGCAGAACATAAATAAAGTCAAAGACTCAGCAGTCCTGTTGCTCTATTTTCACCTGTAAAGCAGGACTGAGGTAGGCAGAGGTTTACCCTGGTGCAGGTGTGCCACGGTCAGTTGAAGAATCCGCGAGTTTCTCTGTGAGTTTCCCATTACGTCGTTGCGCACTCGGTGCTTGCTTGGAAGTTTAGGGGGTTTTTTTCCCTGTAAAAAGAAGTTTTCTTCCCACGCACGATGGACGCTAATGTTTTTGTCACTTTTTATGGAATCAAACTCAAAGTAAGGTCAGTACTTCCAGGCTTTAAACGCTGCACGCTCATACTCTCTCCCACAATCGATATGTGATCCATTGTTGATCTGCAGACAGCTGTTGTCACTAACGGCACACTCGCTCACTGTCGTGAGACATTCTTGCAAAAAATCACGGTTTTAGTAACGCAGTAACGCAGCGTTACTACGGGAAAGTAACGGTAATCTAATTACCGTTTTTGCAATAGTAATCCCTTACTTTACTCGTTACTTGAAAAAACGGTAATCAGATTACAGTAACGCGTAACGCGTTACTGCCCATCTCTGATCCTGACCAACTGTATAACAGTCTGGTACGGGAACTGCTCTGCCTCGGACCGGAAGGCGTTGCAGAGGGTCGTGAAAACTGCCCAGTGCATCACTGGAGCACCACTTCCTGCCATAAAAGACATCTACAGGAAGCGGTGTCTGAAAAGGGCTGGGAAAATCATCAAAGACCCCAGTCACCCATCACATGGACTCTTCACCCTCCTGCCCTCTGGGAGGCGCTACAGGAGCCTCCGGACTAAGACCACCAGGTACCGGAACAGCTTCTTCCCCACAGCTGTCAGACTCCTGAACTCTGCCTCCTGACATCTGACCCACGTTTAACTCATGGACTGAACATACACACACCCACAACCACCTACAGACACACACATTGGACAACTGTACCCTCAAACACACAATAATAACATGGACTGAACCACCACTCACAACCACTAGCACTTTATATAGCCTCTGTAGAAATTATCCACATATCTCACTTATCTTAACTGCACTACTGTATAGCTCTGTAAATAATCATTCTGTACATACGATAATTTTTAACCCTACAACTGTTTACAACTTGCATAGTTCCCATTTCTATATAGCTATATATCTCAGATTTCTGTAAAGTTATTTATTTCATATTCTGTGTAGTTTTTCATATTTATATCCTGTTCATATCCTGTACATAGCTTGTACTCACTACAGCCTGTACATACTTAAAGTTCATACCGTGTACATTATAACATACCATAATAGACCCATTTCTGCAATATACTCACATATCTATATTATTGCTAATATATATTGTAATATATCTATATCACTAAAGCACTTCTGGATGGATGCAAACTGCATTTCGTTGCCCTGTACCTGTGCATGTGCAATGACAATAAAGTTGAATTCTATTCTATTCTATTCTATTCTATTCTATTCTATTCTAGATATTTGGGGCCTAAGTGAATCAGAGACCAGCTATCCTTACAGGGGGTACATTCAAATTGAATTGGAATTCCCTGAAGAAACACGAGAGAAAGTTGAGACTATCCCAGTCCTCGCTTTGGTGTGCCCAGACCCTCGGTGCTCAGATACCATACCTGTCTTGGTGGGCACCAATGTTCATAAAATCAGACCCATTTCTGCAACTGGAAAGAAAGTGAGGGTGGACTGGTCCTGGCCCACTGGTCATTCCAGCTGGGAAAGAACATATAGCTGTCTGTAAAGTCAAAGACATCCACACTATTGGAGACAGCATCCTCATCACAGAACGGGCAGCTTCACATGCCTTTCCCCCAAGTGTGCTTGTGCAGCCAACCGTACTGTTCTCCAAAATGCTTGATAGAGACAAGTTTCTGGTGCTCATGCGCAACCAGTCACTAAAAGACACTGCCATTCCCATGGGCACTGTGGTTGCACATCTGCATGTAGCTGATATAGTGACTGATGTCCCCGGCCCAAACACAAAAGCTTCTACTACGCTTGACCCATCTCTGTTTAATTTTGGAGACTCTCCTATACCAGCTGAATGGAAACAGAGGCTTAGTCAGAAACTTGCAGAGAGAGGCAAAGTTTTCTCGACGGAGGAATGGGATGTGGGTTTGGCTAAAGGAGTGCAACATCACATCCGTCTAGCTGACCCCTTCCGAGAGCGGTCCCGCCGTGTAGCCGCAGGTGATCTGAATGACTTACGCTGCCACCTGCAAGGACTTTTGGCAGCGGGGATAATAAAAGAATCAAGGAATCCCTATGCTTCCCCCATCGTCTTGGCACGAAAGAAAACGGGGCGGTTGCGCATGTGTGTGGACTATCGGACCCTGAATCGCAGAACTGTCCCTGACCAATACACAGTTCCTCGCATTGACGAGGCGTTGGACTGTTTGTCTGGCAGCAGGTGGTTCTCTGTCTTGGATTTGCGTAGTGGATACTACCAAATTCCCATGGCAGAAGAGAACAAGGAGAAAACCATTTTCATATGTCCTTTGGGATTCTTTCAATTTGAGAGGATGCCCCAGGGGATAACAGGAGCTCCCGCGACCTTTCAAAGAGTAATGGAGAAAGCAGTGGGAGACATGCACATGATTGAGGTCATAGTGTACCTTGACGATTTGATCGTGTTCGGAAGAACTTTGGAAGAACATGAGCAGAGACTAATCAAAGTTCTTGACAGACTGGAAGAGACTGGCCTAAAATTGTCCATCGCCAAGTGTCAGTTCTGCAGGCCACAGGTGACATATGTTGGACACATAGTGTCAGAGAAAGGGATTGCCACTGACCCAAGCAAAGTTGAGGCGGTAGCTCGCTGGAAGCAACCCACCGATCTCCCATCACTGCAGTCTTTCCTAGGGTTCTGTGGGTATTACCGTCGCTTCATAAAGGACTACTCCATCAATTGTCAAGCCGTTAACCGAACTATGTAAAGGTTACCCACCAACCCATTAAGAGATGAGAACTGTCAAAGTCCAAGAAAAGACCTGCCATCGGGTAAATGAACTGTTTGGGGTCAGGTGGGATCCTGCATGTACAGGAGCTTTCCAGGACATTATACGTTCTCTTACAAATAAACCTGTTTTGGCATTTGCAGACCCAGCCAAGCCCTATGTGTTACAGATAGATGCTAGCCTTCAGGGGTTGGGTGCTGTGTTTAATCAAGATTACCCAGAAGGGCTGCGACCAGTTGCCTTTGCTAGCCGAAAGCTGAGCTCATCAGAGAAAAACTACCCCATGCACCAGGTCGAATTTTTTGCGGTAAAGTGGGCTGTAGTTGACAAGTTTCATAAATACATGCATGGAGCACAAATCACTGTGAGGACGGATAACAATCCTCTCACACATCCTCGCCACAGCCAAGCTCAACGCCACTGGTCATTGGTGGTTAGCTGCTCTTGCAACATACGACTTCACTCTCCAGTATCGACCGGGAAGCAGCAACATTGATGCTGGGATTGCGCATTATCACGCAATCCCTTACCAACAGAGAACACTGATTGGCAAACTCTGCCCTTGGACAGTGTCAAAGCTCTGTGTAAACAGATCTAGGAAGTCAGCAGGAGGAGGGGTATTCAGCTTTGCTAAGTCTTTAGGGGTTTCCCCTGAGATACTCCCAGAGTGTTTTGTTTTCCCCACTCATCTTGACTGTGGGTGTTTGACCCAGATAAGCAAAGCCAAGCTTATCAAAGCACAAGACCGTGATCCAGTAAAGAAATCCATGAATGGAGAGATTCCCTTTTCTTTCGACAAAGACTCTAATCCAGAAGCCACGTTGCTTTACAGGGAGGCCAACAAGTTAGTAATCACTGATGGAGTACTCTACAGGATAGTACAGAGACAACCTGGAAAGGAAATACATATGGTTGTACTACCCCGAGAGCATGTTGCCATGGTGCTTAGATCACTTCATGATGAGTCAGGTCACCTGGGGGTGGACAAGAATGTGGAGCTCATACGAGACAGATTCTACTGGCCTAGGATGAGTGCAGAAGTTGAGCAGTACATCAGGAAATGTGTTGCACGCAAAGCACCCAAACAGCGAGCTGCACCATTGAACCAAATTTACCAGCAGTGGGCCACTCGATCTCGTGTGTATCGATTTTCTGTCCCAGAGCCAGACTCCCAGGGATATGCTAACATTCTAGTAGTGACTGATCACTTTACCAATGTGGCAGGATGAATGTTATTCCTTGGTTCAACCCACTTTCAGCCTGGCGCATTAGGGGGCGCTAGTATAAATAGTGGCCATTTGAGCATTCCTGGATCACTTACCTGTGATCTCCTTTTTGGTCACCTGACTTCCCTTTGTTGTTGCAGAGATCATTCTGAAGCCTCCATCGCGGCTGGTAGGTGTTTACTCATTGTAGTGTGTACATTACCTTACTTGGTGGTAAACAGATATTGTTTTTAGGTCATAGCTGTAGAAGCCTCCTATGAGCCACTCTGCTCATGTTTCATGACGCGGTTTACTCGGTACGTAATTCAATTTTGTTACGATCTCTGCCTTTTATTCTTTTATAGTAATTATTTATTATGCTTTGCAGGAAGTGTGGGCCTTAGTTTTACGCAACGCCACGCTAACTGAAGTGCTGCTGCTTTGCTTTGCTTTGACCGTCTGTTCCCGTTGCGAGGTTTCTTTTCCTGCTGCTGCCAGCTTTTTAAAGTGGACGTCGGCGTGGACAGTGGCCATATGCATGCCGGTTGTGGGAGTCAGCTGGCGTACATATTAATTGAACGGATGATTAACTTATAGTCGGGCAGACGGCAAGTTGGAGCAATACGGCGATTCCGTTTGCGCCAGGTTTTAAAGTTTTATCCAGATTGTATGTTGCTTTTCTGTTGTTTTGATTTGTAGTTTGGATTTTTGTTACACCACTGGTGGGAGGCCCTTTTTCTAGCTGCAGATCACCAGTGTGGTCCTGCAGTTGGGTTATCCCCCAGCGCTACATATTATTTTTGTTGTAATATATTAACATTTCTTTGTTTCTTTTATTCAGATGCGGAGTGCCGACGTGGAGGAGACAAGGGTGCCTTGGTGGTGGGATCCTTTGAGTGTACACACCTGCCTTGTTTAGTTTATTAGTGTGAGTGTGTGATTTTGTGTTGCACTTGTGTCTTGGTGTGTTTTCTTTTTTTTGAGTTTGTGCGTGGCATCCCTGCCCCTCCACTGGTAAGCCTCAGCTCTGAATACCTTTTTAAGCATATCTGTACATGGATATTTATGATTGTGCTTTTATACGGTTTTTTAAATAATTATTAATAAATTGTCAACTTGTTTTATCATTGAACCTCGTCTCTATACTGAGTATAACAAACCTAACTGCCTTCTTGGTGATTAGTGTTACTTCCAGTATTCTCTGGGTGAAATTCCCAGAGTGGCGTTGTCTTTTAAACTGTGAAGAGTATTTACTTTATTCTCACCTCGTTCTACCGCACCAGGTATGCACAAGCTTTTCCAGCTAAAGACCAAAAAGCCTCTACAGTAGCCAAGATTCTGAGTGAACGGTAATTTGTACATTATGGACTTACAGCATGGATACATTCCGACCAGGGACATGATTTCGAGAGTAAGCTGATCCAAGATCTTCTAAGAGTGTTAGGGATCCAGAAATCCAGGACAACCCCTCATCATCCCCAAGGAGATCCACAGCTGCAGAGATTTAACTGGACGTTACTCTCCATGCTGGGAACATTGGATCCCAAGAAGAAACATACGTGGAATCAATCCATCAGTCATTTTGTACACGCGTATAGAAGCAACCGGGTACTCACCCTACCTGCTAATGTTTGGCAGAGAAGCCTGGCTGCCTGTGGACATCTGTTTCGGAATCAAGGATGAGACACAAAGCAGTCTGACGCATCCCCAGTACATAGCTAAGCTGAAAGCTGATTTGCAACAAGCTAACTGCCTAGCAACAGAGGGTGCTCACAAAAGTCATCAGAAAAACAAGAAAGCGCATGACAAGCATATGAAAGAACAGAGCTTGGCACCAGGAGACCAAGTGTTGCTGAAGAATTTTGGTGTTACTGGAAAGCACAAGCTGAAGAATAAGTGGAGAACTGCACCTTACATTGTGATTGACAAATTGCCCAATCTACCAATATACAGAGTGAAACCTGGGGGTGGAGAAAATGGTGTATCGTAACCACTTGCTACCCATTGGGTATCTAGTAAGACTACCAAATGATATTGAACCAGAGTCGTTTGCTAGACCTGGCACTCGATCCCAAAGGGGATTCGCCAAGGCTAAACCAGTTGAAAATCTGGGAGATACAATATCTTCTTCAGAGTCTGAATCTGAAGATGCATGTCTGACATGAGTCTCACACATGGATTGTGAAAACCTTCCGTTACTGTCAGAACAGTTTTTGAGGGACCGAGGTCAAAAGCCAAATGTGTTGCATCTTGAGAGTTCAACCACTGATTTGGCAGATGTTGAAAGAAATCCAGATGATTATAACCCTCCAGATCTCCATCTGGGCTCTGAGGCAGTTACAGTGATTGGCCCTGAGGAGGGAGCCAAAGAGAGTGGGATGTCACTGGAAGCGGAGCAGCATCCGGTGGGCCAGCCACAGGGACTAAAGAGGCCTGTGGTGAGACTGAGTTATGATGAACTCGGACAATCATCTGATCAGCCTGTAGTGGTTTTGACCCATGGGGTTTTTGTGGGAAGTGGTACTTATAGAGATTCACGAGTTCACACTTGCCAGACTTCATGATGTCACCCGCTAACACTATGCCCTTCCTGTTTTAAGTCAGAGTTTGATGTACAGAGCACAGATTTTTGTGTTATAGGGGCATCAAGCACGTCTAGAAGGGGAGGGTATAGCCCGGATGGGAATTCAGGAGTAGATACTCATAATTCCCATGGACTTAAATGCCACAGTAAGATAAGGTGTTCACAGTTAATTTCATGTGATGTAAATGTACCCGGAATGTAATTTGCCCTGTAATTTGTCACAAGGTAATTGTAGGTAGAGCAACAAAAACTATGATGTTAATCATAAAGTATGATTTCCTGGTATGCAACTCTTCACACCGAACGCGATGGACGCGACCAGAGCGTCAAGTTTACATGTAAAGTCAATGGAGGAGCACGATGAAGCGCAACTGGAGGTTCCGCGAAAATTCAGAAGCAGATTTGCGTCTGAAAACACGTCAGCACGACTGACGCGTTTGACGCGTGAATAAAAATACTCGCGTCAGTTTGTGTGTTGCATTTTGTGCATTCGCGCGTATCGCGTCTAATGTTCGACTTGGAAAAATCTGAACTCCAGCGTCAAGTCGCGCTGCAACAATCAATCAGGAACCTGGTGACATGGCTCTGACCTAGTTCAAAGGGGCAGGTCCAGCCAAAGCCCTTCATTCTTCATTCAATATGGAGGAAAGGCTCATCAACGCTGTAGCAAACCACCTGAAGCTGTACGACAACAGCTGCTTTTTGTACCGAGACATGAATAAACAGGACCTAGCTTGGAGGAAGATATGTGAAGAGATCGGGCAACCTGGTAAGTTCATTAATTTCTCTTTTGAAATTTTTTGACTGACCCGGGGGAGCCGCGCAAAAAGCTAGCAAGCCACCGCTATTTTCCCACTGATGTACAAATACCTTTCCGCAAACAAGATAATGTGTTTATTCATAGGACATCTGCAGGAGAAAGTGGAAGAGCCTCAGGGACACATAATCCAAGGAGAAGAGGACGGAGAATGAGAAGAGGAGTTGGTCTGCAGCAGGATTGGGGAGGAGATGGAAGTTCTTCACGGTCATGGGGTTTCTGGACCCCTTCCTCACTTGACTAGCGGCAATATGGTCGGGACCGTGGAGAACTTCCCCATCCCGAGGACCACGGAGAGCCAGGCAGCAGGGGAGTCCCAGTCAGAAGGTATGTTTACAATGAATTAATGTAGGTAGTTAATTTATGCATGTTGTCAGATTTTTTTTATTGCACAGTACAACTTTCAACAATGCGCATTACATTCTGCAGCCTGATTGACAAATCTGCTCCGTGTTGTGTCTCCTGTGCTTGCCAGATTTATCATGTTTGGTTTTGATAACCATCACGTCCAATAGAAAAAACAGCACAAAAACACCCATAACTATGACCCTCATTCGGAAATAGACACCTGCACCGGGAGGGAAAAAGGTGCACAAAAGTGGCAGGCAGATGAAAAAAAACCGCGGCATAATAATACTTTTACTACGTTTTGAAATCTACAAAGGTTTGCACTTTGAGAATCAACTTGTGAGAACTGTGAGTAATGCTCATGTGTAGGGACAGGTACCGGTTCTGACATAAACGGTAGTAACCAGACCGAAAAGCAGCGCACATTTCGGTGCTTTATTTTGGTGCTTTTTTTTCCCTGAGATGTCATACACTTTGGATTCCAGCCACGTTGAGTAGGCTAACCACGTTATTACATTAATGCATGTAAGGTGAACTAGCAAACATCATCATAGCTACATGCAGCTGTCTTCTTGTTTGATGGCAGATACTCCCTTCACCCTGGCCAAAAAGGCTAAAATGACCAAAGAAAAAGTGGAAAACAGTTAAACATGAGAGGTTTTTGGACAAAGTTTGTTTTTTCCATTGTTTAAGCACTGCTTCCAGCCAAGAGTGATACCATATATGCCCCATAGCTGCAGAAAAGGCTAACATTGTTATCTTTTTACAAAAAAACAGCTGAACATGAGAGGTTTTTGGACCAATTTTGTGTTCTCCATTCTTTAAGCACCGGTTTGAGCACCGTTTAAGCACCGGCTAGTTATTCTGAGAACCCCTGCTGCAATAAATGAGGGACCACTGTATATAATTTCTCTATGACTATTGTTTTCAACCTGTCAACATTTAATATTGTCTTGACAGAGCCAACTGATGCTGCAGCAGAGCATCCCCCGTTGCTTCTCCTGGCTCCCCAGTCCCTGGTCCCTCAGCTCCTGCTGCTGCACCCACAGGTATGTACAGCAAGCACTGTTAGCTTTTTACATCCTGTTTTTTTCAATGTTGAAAATCTAGTAGCAGCCTTCTCATTACTTTGTGTTGTTTTGTGTTGTGTTTTACAGGCCCACAGAGGAGGACCGCTCCGAGGCGGACGGGGTCCCAGGACGGTCCATCGGCGGTGAAGCTGGCCATCCTGGAGTCCCTGAAGAGACCACGCCAGTCTCCAATGGAGCATTTCCTCCTCGGCCTTGTTCCTGCTCTGGAGAGCATGCTGCCTCAGACGAGAGAATTAGTGAAATTTTAAATTTATAAATTAGTTTTTGAAAACAGCACAGCTGTGTTAAATTTGGAAACACTGGACCCTAGCGAGCAGTAGTTTTCTGATGAGGCAGCAGCTCTCCCGGGCAGAAACAATGTTCTTATTTTTCTCCTCCTTCTCCCTGAGGCTCTTCCACTTTAAGCTGGGTCCTTTTTATTCCTGTCTCTCTGTAAATAGTTACATTTTATATATGTATGTTTAATGTTTTTCTGTTTGAGAATTTGAATATTATTTCAAATAAATTTTTGTAGTGTCTCAGTTCTACTACACAGCAAATATTGGCACACAACTTGACACATGTAGAATTAATTTCATATTATACTAATGAAAAAATATACTACTATATAGGAACATATGTCTGTGAAGGTTCTCAGTCATCCAGGTCATCGTAGTCAAAGGAGCTTGCAAAGAAAGGCGTTCAAACGCCTTTCTTTGCAAGCTCCTTTGACTATAGGAACATAGTTAAGACCAATTATTTAAGAGAATAAAGAGAGGTTAGTTTATTTTGGAGTAGAGCACCATTTATTAAGTAAAATTTTAAAAAAGGCAGGAACACTCTTCAGAGGTTTGTGGGTGGCTCAGAGCTGTTGTGGGGAAGTCGCTGGGCTATTCTTTTGGCTGCCAAGACGCTGCTCCCTCCGCCGAGAAGTGGGCCATGAACTTCTCCCTCACCAGGACAGCCTCTCTGGAGGAGTTGTTGGCTGCTACACGACCCAGGAAAAATTAACCTGTGATAAGACATAGCATATCAAGATAGAATTGTTATTATCATATAACTAAAGATGGGACTGGTGAGCAGCGAACTACCGAACAACTGGACTGTAAGTCAGATTGTTTCTGCTCTTACTGGAGAGAAGAGGATGTCTCGCCATCGTCCAGCATGAGCAACAATCAGGCCTGCAACAAGTGTGAATGTGTGTGGGGCCCATGTGTGAGTACTGTGTATTTAGTTTAGTCATATAACATATTTCAGGTGATGTATTTGTGAAATAATCACCAAGAGGTGACAACTTGAGTTCAAATAATTTAATATCATTTCAAAGGGACTAAGTTCATTTACAAAGTATATTTCATTTGTTTAAGGAAGTGGAATATCATTTGAGTTAAAAAGGGTGTGTGCTGTACATTATTTTTCCTACGCTTACGTTCAGTAAACGTTCTGTTTTGTGTTAAAGAGTTGTCTGGGGTCGTTTTTTACTACTGGTTAAGTCTAAACTGCAGGCAAGTGGTTTACTGTTAGTTTCCCCAATTCCTGTCTATACAACAACCATGTGTGGCATCTGGGCTGTAACAAACCTACCACCCCACCTAGGGGGTCGAAACTGAGGTGAGTGGGTTTAGACTCAGTATAACGGGTGGGGTGCTACACAAACGAACACTGTGGCATCACTGAGAGTTAACAACTGTCTAAATTCTTTCATCTTTAACAAAATGATCAGCGTTGCTGCTTTACCAGGTGTAACAATTAAGTTTAACATCCAGGCATCAATAAAGACAGAACTTATGAAGTTTAACGGAGTTAAAAGCTAGCAGGGAATTAGCTCACTAGTTTCCTTCTAGACATGATATAGCATGTTCTGACTGAGGGATTTCTGAAAAACTAAAACATACAGCTCTGCTGTCACTTCCAACATAAATGAAGACAGGAAACTAAACAGTAGTGACTTTTGTAGGGTTAGTGAAGTTGGGCTAGCTGGTATATAATGATGTGCTACATGGTGGCTAGCTAGTGAAGGTGGAGGATGAATGCTAACTTTTTTCCACTCAATAAAAGTTAACATTCCCGATGGTTAGGAAGTTAGTCCAGGAAGTACTGATCGTGTTTGCCCGCAGGGGTCAGCGTCTAACGGCTGCTTCCATTGTTTTCCCCCAGGAGGAGCGTGGAGAGGAAGGACAGCACGCACAGGGTCTGCAGAGTCACGACAGCGGGGAGCATAAACACGGAAGCCACTGGAAGACACACACGCGAGTCTTGGGGAGCACGGGGATTAATTGTGCATCGATATTTACCACACTGTAAATAAACACACTGCTTATACACAGAGCACCGCGCCTGGGTCCTCCTTTCCCTCACATCCCCACGGCAGACCGTGACAGATTCAAAGCATTAAAACACGACAGTAAGCAGGGTTTATACATCATCAGTTAAAGACCGGATACTAACAGTCCATCAGGACCCATTCACTCTATAGAGGAATCTCCCCACGGGGATCAATAAAGTATACATTATTATTATTAAGTTAATGAGTAAAGCACTGTGTGAATATCTGGATAAAAATGTGACTTGTAGTCTAAAGTGCTTTGAATGGTTGCCAAAGCTGTGTAAAGACTGAGAGTAATTCATTCACTGCACATCGGTTTGAAGCTGGTGACTGGTCACTTGCACATATCCCAGGCTCTAGTTGCCTAGGTAACACTCTAGTGTTTTTACTACCAGATCATGTCAGTTGCAGGTATTCTTCACTTTTTAGTTGCTACAGTCACTCACATCGAAGTTAAGAAAGGTTTATTCTGGCTCCCTTGCAACATTACCAATGATTATTTCGCCCATCATAATTACAGAATGTCATTCACTTCATACAGACTCTGATAACCACACTCCTGTGAATAGCTTCCAGTAGTAGTTACAAGTTAGTTAAGTTAGCAATAATTATCAGATATCCATGTCTATACAATGGACCCATACACTTTGTTGGCCAAGCTCACTTAATTCTAACTAATAAAAAACTTTTTTTAAAAAGCCACCAAGATGGCAAAGACCATAAATAAGGGTCCATAAACCATGGATTGGACGGTAGAAGTAGAATTTTGTTTTTTACAGCCAGTAGAGACGACCATTTTGGCCTCTTGTGTATATTCTGTAGTTAGGGGTGTGGCTACTTTGACGGGCAGATGTTGCTATCTCTGGCAAACAGTCTCTAATTGTTGAACACCAAAGTTAGTATGTAACACTCATAGAGTCATAGTAACATGTCATAAAGGTTCTCTTGCTTTCTTGCTCTTCAACAAATGCACTGTATGCAAAATGTCTTTGAACAAAAGACCACCGACTTACTCCACGCCATTTATGACATCATCCTCTTTACTGGCCAGATCAGTTATGATCAGTCAGTCAGACTCGTGGATAGGGATGGGTATCGTTTAGGTTTTATCCGATACCGGTGCCAAACCGGTGCCAAACGGTGCCGGTGCTTAAACGGTGCTCAAACCAGTGCTTAAAGAATGGAGAACACAAAATTGGTCCAAAAACCTCTCATGTTCAGCTGTTTTTTTGTAAAAAGATAACAATGTTAGCCTTTTCTGCAGCTATGGGGCATATATGGCATCACTCTTGGATGGAAGCAGTGCTTAAACAATGGAAAAAACAAACTTTGTCCAAAAACCTCTCATGTTTAGCTGTTTTCCACTTTTTCTTTGGTCATTTTTGTCATGGTCCTGGGTCGAGCGACCCAGTGTTTGAGTTTATGTATCTTTTGTATTTATTTGTGCCTTAGCTTAGTTCACCTAGTTAATTTCTAGATTGCTGTTTAGTCTTGTTGTTTCCCCCTGTACTAAGTCTCCCTGGTTCATGCGTCATGTCTGCGTGGTTATGTTTAGTTCATGTCATGTCTAATCTCCATGTTTCCTGTTTTACTTTGAAAGTCTGTATTCAATGTCAGTGTATTCAGTTTCACCTCTCCTGTCCTGTCGTTAGGTTCATGTGTGTCAGCTGTGCTCTCATGTGTGGCCACTTCCCCTGATCATCCCTCATGTGTATTTAGTCTCTGTGTTTCATGTAGTCTGTGTCGCGTCGTCTGTGTTCCCACCCTCCGTGTTTCCATGCCCAGTCTTTTTATCCCCAGCCATAGCATAGTTTATTCCCAGTTTAGGTTTGTTTAGTTACTGCTCTTGTGCTGCCCTCTTTCTTGTTTGTTTCTTTTTGTGATCATCAGCCACAATAAAAGGCTCGCTTTTATTTAAGTTCACTCCCGTATCCTCACTTGTGTTCGCACCTGGGTCCACCACACACATCTCCGCACAGTCTGTCTTCACAAACCGTGACAATTTTAGCCTTTTTGGCCAGGGTGAAGGGAGTGTCTGCCATCAAACAAGAAGACAGCTGCATGTAGCTATGATGATGTTTGCTAGTTCACCTTACATGCATTAATGTAATAACGTGGTTAGCCTACTCAACGTAAATTACACACGAACAACATTAAGCTACTCACGCAGAGAAGAACGGCTGCTGCTGCATCATCATCCGTCATCATTTCTGCTACACTGGCAGGGCTAGGGGCCAGGACTCTCCTCTTCGGGTTTTTGGGGGATGTTGCTAACTCCAGGTCCGATAACAGGCAACCCACCCGCAGTAGATGTGCTCGGTGTGAGGTCTCGCAGCAAGCTATCAAATACGGCGCATTTCTCGGCTTTAAAAAAAACGCTTTGCGTCGCCAGGTGTTTCATCGGATTTGAGGTGTTACCTCCTTTGCACAGTATCACCTTAAAGCACTTGTTGCAGGCTGCTGAGTTTGCATCTTTTGCTGTGAAGTACAGCCAGACTTTTGACCGCTTTGCCTTGGGCATTTTTAATCTGTAGCTCTGCTCTAAAAGAACGTACGTACCTAGCCCCGCCTACTATCCTCGGAAACGTAACATGATTGGCTAGAATCTAAAGTGTATCACAGCTCAGGAAAAAAAAGCACCGAAATAAAGCACCGAAATGTGCGCTGCTTTTCGGTCTGGTTACTACCGTTTATGTCAGAACCGGTGCCATCATGGCACCGGATACCGGTACCCATCCCTACTCGTGGACTTGGGTAAGTTCTTGGGATCCTGGGTGGTTCTTTCTCACCTCTTCAGCACTTATTATCTTTCATCACTCCTACTCTGTATTTATCTTTCGGTCCTCTCCCTATTCTGTCGAACTAAATCAGAACACAGACACTATTACTTATCACCCACACTGTTTGGCTTTTCTGATCTGTCTGACCTGCAAAAAGACAAAAAATGTTCTTCTTCACACTTGTGAGAACATTTCCAGTTTATTTTCATTAGAATTTGACAACAGTTTCAGGTAACGATAATTCAGCTTGGGAGCATCGTGCAGAGGAGTTTATTTTATCGATAAAGTCAAGTTGAACAGTATTATTATGTCAAAATAATAATAATCTTGAAAACAGAGTTACAGTTTGAGGAGTAAGATTAGGGTTAAGAATTACACGGTACCTTAACACCATACCTGCAAGGATGTCATGGTCCTGGGTCGGTGACCCAGTGTTTTTGGTTGTTGTACTTTTACTTTTGATAGTTTTATGTGTCATGACTGTTGTGTTTTGGTTTCCCAGGGTTTAGTTGTGTTCCCTCTGTTGGTGTTATCCCTGCCTGTGTATCCCCTTTTGTATAGTAAGGTCTCTGTGTTTAGTTCGCGTTTCTTAGTCTTTGCGTGTATGTGTTCCTGTTTTACTTTGAAGGTCCCTGTCTAATGTCAGTGCGTTCTGTTTACGTTCCCCTGCCTCGTCAGCTGTGATGTCTTCCAGGTGTGTTCCCCTCCTGTTTCCCATCCCTTGATTCCTTGTGTGTATTTATAGTGTGTGTTACCTCGTCCTCGTTGCTGGTTTGTCTGCGTCTCTCCGTCTGTCGTTCTGTGTATTTCCCTGTGCCTCCCCGCATCTCTGTTTCTGGTTAGTTTCTGTTAGTTTTTCCCAGTTTAGGTTTTCTTAGTTTCATGTTCACCCTCACCATCTCTGTTGTATCCACATTTGGTTAATAAACTCACTTGCACCAGAGCTGCCGCATCTTGGGTCCTAAATAATTCACACACGGCTTGCCCCGGCAACCCGTGACAGTGCGAACCAGCCACCATGGACCAAGCGGCACTGAATCCGTCTGAGGAGCCCCGAGACGACATAATTTACAGTGTGGAGATTCTCCTCGGGCGGTGGCTGGAACACCCTCTGGAAGTGCTTCGCCGCGCAGTTGAAGGCCAGCTACAATGGCTCTTTTCTGGCCTTTCGTGGCTGTTTGGATCGCTTCCCCCGACCACACATACCTTTCTCCGGAACACACCACAACTTCTCCCAGCCACTACTGCCTTGCTGCCCGACCCGCCGGATGTGGTTTTGCCCGGCCCATCGGAGCCGTCTGCGAGGAGGAAGTGACAATCGCGCCGCTGGTGCGCTACCCCACAGCCGGACGTTGGGACTTCTGAATTGCCGGCTGTGGTGAGTGAGGACTCTTTTTCTGTTCTGGACTGTGGAACTGTTTATGCCAGGGCTGTGTTTTGCAGGCGAGCCTCATCAGCCTCGCCTGCAGCAGCCTCATCAGCCCCAACTGCAGCAGCCTCTTCGTCAGCTTCAGCTTCGTCCATGCCTGCAGCGTCAGCTTCGCCTTTGTCCACACCTGCAGCGTCTGCTTTGCCTGGTCCACCTTCGCCTTCGCCTGGTCCTGTGGTTGCTTCGCCTTCGCCTGGTCCTGTGGTTGCTTCACCACCGTCCTTTGTACGTCCAGCTCCTCAACATCGCCAGCCGCTTTCCAGGCCACTGACTGGGCATCATCGGCGTAGTGGGTGGCCTCTGGACCGCCTGTGTCGTCGCCGCCGCTGCCTTCCGCGCGGCCGGCCTCCGGACCGGCTCTGTTGTCTCCCTCGCCTGCGCCGCCTGGAAGGCAGGTCTGCCTTCCGTGTGGCGTACCGCCTTTGCCTGTGTCGCCGCCGCTGCCTTCCGCACAGCCGGCCCCCGGAAATGTTCTGTTTTGGACATCTGTGCTGCTGGCCTCCTGGTCGACTCTCTGAACTGGTGTTGGGCTCAGTTTTCTTGGGCTCCGGTGTTTATTTTTGTTTTTGGACTCGTATTTTGTTTTGGGACCTTCTAGTGCTCCTGTTTTGTTTTTCTGACCTTGTGCTTCAGAAAATCTTGGGTCGCATCTTGGGTCCTAAATAATTCAATCACGGCTTGCCCCTGTATATATATATATTAGGGGTGCAACGATACACAAAATTCACGGTTCGTTTCTATACTTTGGTGTCACGGTTCGATATTTTTTCAATACAAAAAAATGTTCATGCCTTTTTAATTTGTCATTTATTACAATTATAAATATATATTTTAACTCAAAAGTACAGTTTTCAAATTTAATGTTGCTGAAACAACAAAATAATTTAAAAAAATAAATCTATCTGATCGAGAAATCACTCATCTTTGGAAAAGAGAGTTTATTACAGAGAAATGTCTCTTTCCAAAATAAAAGCTATACTATACGCTTCTTCTGGGCTATATTCTCAGCAGCATATTAATCATATCAGGTCCCCATGAGGAGAATCATGTGCTAACGGCTGTCTAAATGACTCGGGTAAAGTTTGTAGCATGCATGCTTGTTGTTTTTGTCTGCTTCCACTTGTCTTTGCACTAGGATGATGTCGGAGTAAATGTGCAGTCATATTCGTTGTGTTCCCACTAGTGCTGTCAGCGTTAATCTCGTTAAAATGACGTTAACGCCACAACGAGGCAAATCTCCGTTAACGAGTTACCGCGGATCGCCCCGTGCGTGGGGCTCGACGGCGTCAACACATTAACGAGCGAACTGCGCTAACGCACTAGTTCCCACCAATGTAATTGAGCATTGCGTGGCACATCCAACATACTGTTTTACTTTTGTTCATGACACCTTTACCATCAGGGTCATACGTCACATGAAAACCAAAATAGTTCCAAACGCCAGATCTGAATGAGGGTGGTGGAGGTTCAGTTTCGGGTAGCGTTGAGGAAGTTGCCATGTTGCAACGAGCTTAGCTTCTGTCTTGTTAGCTTGCGCTGCGCTCAGTGGATCTGCACTCGGCAGTGCAGCCTAGGCGGAGCAGTCGAACGCAGATCCACTGAGCGCTCAACACAGACAGCATCGTCAGAAGAAAAGATATCCAAGAAAGGGTCTCCAGTATGAAGAGTTGGACAGCACCAGGGCCCGACATGGTTCACGCCTACTGGCTAAAGAAGCTGACTGCACTCCACGAGCGTCTGGCAGCACAAATGAACCAGCTGCTAGTTAACGAGAGACACCCGGAATGGCTAACCGAAGGACGGACGGTCCTGACCCCAAGAAGGGACCGGTCCCCTCCAACTACCGACCAATAACCTGCCTCAGTACTACATGGAAGCTCCTGTCAGGCATCATATCGGCTAAGATGAACAGGCACATGGGTCAATACATGAGTGGGACACAGAAAGGAATTGGCAAGAATACCAGAGGCGCAAAACACCAGCTACTGGTAGACAGAACAGTCAGCCGAGACTGCAAGACCAGACTGACCAACCTGTGCACTGCCTGGATTGATTACAAGAAGGCCTATGACTCAATGCCCCACAGCTGGATACTGGAATGCTTAGAATTGTACAAGATCAACAGGACCCTAAGAGCCTTCATCAGGAACTCAATGGGGATGTGGCGTACAACACTCCAAGCCCATAGCACAAGTCACCATAAAGTGCGGGATCTACCAAGGAGATGCTCTGTCCCCACTGCTGTTCTGCATAGGCCTGAACCGCCTCAGTGAGATCATTAACAAGACTGGCTACGGATACCGACTACGGAACGGAGCAGTTGTCAGCCACCTCCTGTACATGGATGACATCAAGCTGTATGCCAAGAGTGAACGAGACATCGATTCACTGATCCACACTACCAGGCTATACAGCAATGACATTGGAATGTCGTTCGGACTGGAGAAGTGTAGTCGAATGGTAACAAAGAGAGGGAAGGTAGTCAGAACTGAGGGGATTGAACTACCAGAAGGCAACATTGCAGACATAGAGGACAGTTACAAGTACCTGGGGATCCCGCAGGCAAATGGGAACCATGAAGAGGCCGCTAGAAAGGCTGCAACCACCAAGTACCTGCAGAGGGTCAGGCAAGTCCTGAGGAGTCAGCTGAATGGTAAGAACAAGATCCAGGCCATCAACACGTACGCCCTGCCCGTGATCAGGTACCCTGCTGGGGTAATAGGCTGGCCAAAGGAGGAGATAGAAGCCACTGACATAAAGACAAGAAAGCTCCTTACCATGCATGGAGGGTTTCACCCCAAGTCCAGCACCCTGAGGCTGTACGCTAAGCGGAAGGAAGGGGGCCGGGGACTGGTGAGTGTCAGCACCACAGTCCAGGATGAGACAAGGAACATCCAAGAATACATTGGGAAGATGGCCCCAACTGACCGAGTGCTCAGTGAATACCTCAGGCAGCAGAAACCCAAGAAAGAGGAGGGAGACAAGGAACCATCACGGAAGGACAGGCCCCTGCACGGTATGTACCACCGGCAGATAGAGGAGGTGGCTGATATCCAGAAATCCTACCAGTGGCTGGACAAAGCTGGACTGAAAGACAGCACAGAGGCACTAATCATGGCAGCACAAGAACAAGCTCTGAGTACAAGATCCATAGAGGCTGGGGTCTATCACACCAGACAAGACCCCAGGTGCAGGCTGTGTAAAGATGCCCCAGAGACAATCCAGCACATAACAGCAGGGTGCAAGATGCTAGCAGGCAAGGCATACATGGAACGCCACAACCAAGTGGCCGGCATAGTGTACAGGAACATCTGTGCCGAGTATAACCTGGAAGTCCCGAGGTCAAAATGGGAGATGCCCCCAAGGGTGGTGGAGAATGACCGAGCTAAGATCCTGTGGGACTTCCAGATACAGACGGACAAAATGGTGGTGGCTAACCAACCGGACATAGTGGTGGTAGACAAACAGAAGAAGACGGCCGTAGTGATCGATGTAGCGGTTCCGAATGACAGCAATATCAGGAAGAAGGAACACGAGAAGCTGGAGAAATACCAAGGGCTCAGAGAAGAGCTCGAGAGGATGTGGAGGGTGAAGGTAACGGTGGTCCCCGTGGTAATCGGAGCACTAGGTGCGGTGACTCCCAAGCTAGGCGAGTGGCTCCAGCAGATCCCGGGAACAACATCGGAGATCTCTGTCCAGAAGAGCGCAGTCCTGGGAACAGCTAAGATACTGCGCAGGACCCTCAAGCTCCCAGGCCTCTGGTAGAGGACCCGAGCTTGAAGGATAAACCGCCCGCAGGGGCGTGCTGGGTGTTTTATATATATATATATATATATATATATATATATATATATATATATTAGAAAGCCTGATAACAGTAAACATTTTTCTGATGACTTTATGGCGTTTTGTTTCACGTTACGAGCATGTCATTGTGCTAATTTTGTCAAATTTGGTCATTCTAAGAGTCAATAAGGACTCTTGTGGTTTATCACTGGTTGATATCACCATGGTTACATCCATCTCTTTTACTCTGTGTGCTATCCAGTTGCTAGCTCAATAAATATTCTGTCCCTTCTGTCTTGTTTAAGCGCCTTGAGGTGTCTGTTGTTGTAATTTGGTGCTAGATAAATAAACTTGAAGTGAATGAAATTGTTTGCATGTACAGGCACAAAGTCAAGCTCAGCCACTTTCCTACCAGATCAGCAGGTTACAGTGCCGCCCTGATGCCTACAGGCTGTTTAAACCAACGCTCTGTCACAGATTGGGTGCACGACTTAAACCACATTAGCCTGCCCACAGTCGCTGCACATCTGCAAGCTGCTCTGCAACCACCCTCAGCCTTGCCCTCACCTCTTTTCATGCTGTCTTTGACTTAATGTCATATCTGTCAGTTGGGTCTGCTCCATCCTGTGCTGGGATCTCGCTGCTGCTCTACCCACCTCCAGCTTTCTAGATTTGCATACGGAAGGGTGAAGAGTCCCCAGGACAGACCCACAACACCACCAGCAATATAGGACTGTACACAGATATACCAGTATTCTTCTGAATAGAGGGACCCAAACGAAAGCGTGGCTTTGGTGTTAACATCATACTTTATTAAGATTTTCATGATATTCAAGGAAAAACACCACAAACTGAGCCATATGGTATTCAACAAGTATGTCAGTCAGTGCAGGCATCACCAAACACTAGAGCAGCTTTTCCTATCAACTGTGAATGTGGCAGTTCAGCAGCCTCTCCTCAGCTAAGACAGATTACAGTATCTCTGCACCTCTCTTTGAGGTATCCATGTTAAGTCATGTGCTCCATAAGCCTGTTTTTGGCACAGCAAATGAGGTGTGGGGTACTCTCAAAGCCACAGAGTGCCTATTCAAATGTCAGTGGGAAAAGCCAACAGAAGGCTTCCATCTGTATCCTTTCATCTATATCCCATAAGCCTTAAAACTAATCACATCAACTCAAGCATGATGTGTCTGAGGAGACGCTTCCGAGAAAGTCCTGTGAGAACAAAAGAGGAAGAGATGAGCTAGAGCTAACTCTTTAAAACACAGACACATCGCAGCCACCACACAGAAACTAAATATTTAAATTTCACATTTATATTAGCTCTGTTTTTATGTGCTGTATTGCCACAGGTATGTTCAAAGGGAAAAGGATTTCACTAGTTCAGTTATTCTTTTTAGCTTTGCGCCTTATAAAGCGTTTTGTCTGGTGAAGACCAGCGTTGACTGTAACATAGTACAAGAAGCATTCGTGATTAACAAATACTCAGTATTTAGTTACTTTTCCAACAAAGCAATATTACTAAACACATCTGCCCGAGTCCCTGTTTCCTCTGTTGTGACAAAAGAAGAAAAAAACAGTCCTCATGTATTTGCAATTTTTGTCTGCCTCCAGCAAACAAAACAGTCTGCTCAGCTGGCCTGATAGCAGAGAGCACAGCTGTTACACCAGGAAAGCATTTGTATTGTTTTGTGTGCAAAGGGAAATTAACAGGCTTGTTGCTGGTTAAGTAGTAGAGGAAAGTCTACCAATACGGTAAAGCCAGTACACTCAAAGCTAAATATACAATAGGCCACGCAGCTTCTAGTGTTTGTTTTTGGCAAAGCAAAAGTGCTTTAACCAGGTTCTTTTCAAGGTTGGTAAGACCAGACCTGTGGGCTGTGTGGTGGTTAGCACCACAGCATTCTTTGTTATGGTCGCAGTGAGAAGGTCCTGGATTCAAATCCAGTTTGGGAGCCTTTGTGTGCAGTATCGGCATGTTTCTCTCCGGCTACTCTGGCTTCCTCCCACAGTCCAAAGACATTAGTGTGAATGCTCTCTGTGTGCTAACCCTGTCCAGGGCAACCTGTCCAGGGTGTGCTGCGAGGATAGGCTCCAGCCCTTACGCAACCCTGAATTAGATAAGCAGAATACAATGGATGGATATGAACCAGGTAAAAAACACTGTTAATTATTATTTTTTGTTTGTCATTGCAAAAAAAAAAAATCTAATAAAAAAACAAATGTCTAATTGTCTATGGGCTGACCCTTAAATAACAATGGTTACAATAAGGTGTTATCCTAAAATGTCAGTACTGTACTGCCACAACAAACAGTGTTCAGAGCAGTCCATAGCATACTCAGCCCAGTGCTGGATGCTCAGACCACTGTTTGTCTCTGCACAGGAAACAGTTTTCTTTTGTCCCATAAAGCAGGCATCTTCCCATAAAAACAGGTGATAGTCATGCAACATATAATTAACTTATCAACCAAACAAAGTCACAATCATTAACAGCTGCTAAAATCTGTGTTTGTACCACATCTGACTTCTAAATGCTACTGCTGAGTAAATGTGTGTGTGTGCGTGTGTGTGTGTGTGTGTGTGTGTGTGTGTGTGTGTGTGTGCTAGCTGACTGGTGTATGTGCATGGGGAGAAATGTGCGTAGTGTTGTTGTGTTTGTGTGTGTCCGCGTCTGTCTGTCTGAATGTGCTGTGTTCCAGTAATGACATCGGAAGCTGGCAGGGCTTCGTGTCTCCCAGGCTGTATTCAGGCACTAGGCAGCATCCCCAGACCAGGCTGGTGGGGAGAATAGACTGAACTACTGGATCGGCAAACACAGGGGGTAAAAAAAAAAAGGGTGAAAAGAGATAGGGAAGGATAAAGAGAGGAATGGTGGCAGGGATGAAGCAACGGAGAGAACAAAGATGAACGCAGCCAATAAGGAGAGAGGGGTGACGGGGTGATGGAAGGAAAAGTAAATGGACATCAGGAGATGTGGGGTGGAGGGCCACAAATTGAAAACAAATTGAGGTTTGGGTAGGGGGCAGAATTTTGTCAGATGAGGAATGGGAGAGCCTAAAGAGGAGTGAGAAAGTGAAAGACAAGTGAATGGAGGCTGAGGAGTGATGGGGAGATAGAAGAAGCCCAGCGGATATAGAGGCGGGAAGCAGAATAGGTTTGGCTGGCATTCAGGCATGCGGAGGGCCAGGGGGGGGTTGACAGGAGAGCATTGTAAATGAGGCAAGGGAGAGACAGAGTGGCGGGGAACAGAGGGGGCAGTTTGGGTGAGAGAGCAGGGGGCGGGCCAGCAGTTGATTTGGCTGGTATGACTGGGAGATGATAGGGATTTTGCCTGGATTGGGAAGACAGTCTGTTATGCTTTCATTAACCACAGGAGATTGTCAGCGAGGTGGGGCAGCGGTCACAGAGAGGGTCTAAAATTAAATGGATGAGGGTTTATCACTGGGGAGAAGTGACACGGGCGGATCCATTGTTCTCTGGCATCTACCCCTGCAAGAACATGGGACAAAAAGTTGCTATTGAGACAAGTTGCTAAGTATTTACATAATTTTGGTTATTCGCTATGAACCTAAAATTAGAATATGAAAAAACAATAGCACTGAAGAGGGTTGCATTGACAATCCAACACAATGGGCAGCACATTGAACACATTTTATAAGTGGTCAGAAACTTGTAAATAACTCATGAAAGAATAAAGTTACGTTGAAACCAAGCACACCATTGTTGTTCTTGTGACATTACCAATAAGTTTGATGTGTCACATGGCCCTCTTCCTATTGAAAAAACAAAAGTTGTATCCAAGATGGCCGACTTCTAAATGGCCACCATGGTCACCACCCATCTTGAGGAGTTTGCCCCCTCACATATACTAATGTGCCACAAACAGGACTTTAATATCACCAACCATTCCCATTTTATCACGGTGTATCCATATAAATGGCCCACCCTGTATATCAAGTACTGGGACGGTTGTGTGACTTTTTTTCAGGTCCAGAACTCTAGATGTAATACTCCAGATATTTCAAGAATCTTCAATATTTGGAGTAGGAGTTGTAGCATAGCATTCAGGTCAAAGAGTTCTGGTCATATGAAATTCACGTCCTAATTATCCTCCCAAAACATCAGACTGATCGCCCATTGCTTGAAAACTGAGCTTGTGAATTCTGACTCAGGAGTTTCCATGGCAAATACTTTAAAGTGTGTAAAATCTAATTGCCAGATATCAGTAGACTAACGATTGCAGTCAACTGAATTCTGTTTGTTTACTTCTCCCAATTCAAGTGCATAAACCCACTTAACACACACTTAAATCAATAAATGAGGAATTAAAAACAGATATATGTGAAATACTTTGTACTTTACATTTTTACTTCGAGTTGCGTTCATCTGTAGTGGGTGTTTCCTACAGGCCAGGGGAGAAGTGTCCACGACTCTTTATCTCTTTGTCAAATTGACAAGCAGTCCAGGGTGTATGCTGCCTCACGCCCTGTGGTAGCTGGGATAGGCTCCAGCTCCCCCGTGACCCCGATAAGGTTAAACAGAAGTTAGTGAAGCTCACTCCTGGGGACAACAGCGATACGAAGGTGAGCTCTTCCAGATATCTGAACTCTTCTGGTGGTGAGCCGATTTATTTTGTTTTTGATGCTGTTAGTAAAAGTACATTTTAGAGGTGGATCAAACATTGATGATCTTGGTCTATTGAAGAGGATTAGGACCACTGGGAAAAGCAAAAGTGGGCAGGTCTGTTTTTTTTCTTTTCCAGAATCCTGACTTTAATCTCAGAATTCTGGAAAAGAAGAAAAACGCAATCATAGAGATATGATTGTGTTTCGGAATATAGCTCCCACCTGATGGTTCATTGAAGATGATTTCCTCACAAAGAAATATTATCCAAAGCTGATAGCAAGGAATTTCAGCAAACATTAAGCTTCTAAAACCATAAAAACAATACTTAATGTTATGTGGTGTAGGAAATTTCTGGGCTGATATTTTGATAACCGCTAATTGTTCATAACCTCGACCGTACGTATTTAAATGATTTCAACTGTCAGCCGGCTGAACTGAGTGGACCGTGCTATTGTCACGTTCCTGGGTCTGTTGACCCAGCGTTTTGAGTTTTAGTTTATTTCGATGTTATGTTTAAGTTCTTTAGGGTAGCTAAGTTCATTTGATTATTAGTTTCTCTTTGTGTTTTCTACCCCTGTATTTAAGTTTCCCTCTCCCTGTTTCATGCTGCGTGTCTTATGTTGTCAAGTTTATATTGTCTTGTCTGCGTCTCATGTTTCCTGTTTTATTTTGAAGGTCTGTGTCCTATGTCTGTGTAGTCAGCTTTGCTTCCTTTGTCTTGTTATGTCAGACTAGTGTCAGCTGTTGCCCCATGTGTTTCCACTTCCCCCAATCACCCTTGTGTGTATTTAGTCTGTGTGTTTCTGTTCATTCTTGGTCAGGTCGTCTGTTGTTCACACCTTGTTCTCCACGCCATGTTTCTAGGTTTCATGTCCAGGTTTTTCGTGTTGTTTGTTTAGTTCTCCCAGTTTAGGTTAATGTTAGTTTTATTTCAGTTTGCCTTGCCCTTTGTTTGAACCTTTTTTACCAGCCACATTAAACGGCTCGCTTTTTGTTAATTCAAGTTTTGTTCCACGTTCTATTTTGTCTGCAATTTGTCTCTCCATACAGTCTGCCTCTGCCAGACTGTGACAGCTATAGCGTAAAGTTTCAAAGGCAGCAGGCACATGATTTCGATTCTTACTCGGGCATAAACGGATGATCCCATGGTCAGGTACATCAGAATGAAACTCCTGGCTGCTGAGTAATGTTGATCTCCAAACTAAGCTGCTATGTTAGGTGGCTTTCTTTTGTCACTGTGATGTGAACGGGGTTGCTGACAAATGTGAAGTTAGAGGGAACATTTCCTTTTATACAGAAACCACAAAACTATTATTTTCTGTTCATTCTATTCTGAAAAGGCTTAGTGGGTATTACTCAGATTAGACAAGTATAAACCAGAATTTCATTACAGGATAACACACACGCACATTTTTATTACACAGCACCTGAGTTCCCATGTTTTTGGCTTTAGCTCCAAACTGCTGTCTAAACACTGCAGCGTTCCAATTACACAGCAAAACAATTGAATCTTTGTTTTAGTGTAGTTTAGTTTTGTAAATGGTAAAGATGGAAATTCAGATGCAGGGGGAGCAGCAGCAAGACCCCAGCACAGAGTAGAGCAGGCACCACCTATAGCACATTTGACATTAGATCAGAAACAGCACAAAAAAGGAGGATTTTGGGTGGAGCAATGCAACTGCAGCCTAACTAGTGTGCCCAATATGAGAATAGGTGTAGGTTTAGCAAAGTAGCACCTGAGCTATTGGCTGATGTCAACTGTGGAATTAGGGCTATTGATCACAAAAATGAATGTGTTGCACATCAATTTGTACTTTCTTCTTTATGTTGTGAAGAACGTACCCGACACACACAGTCTTACTGTGCTCAAGCTGGCTCTATTTAACACTCAGCAGCTGATTCTGTTGTTTTGGTACTGGGTACTCAGGAAACAGGCACTCCTTAACTGTTGCAACCAACTGGTCCTCCGCCTCCACCATCACTAAATGCACAGAGAGGGGAAAAGGATTATTAGGCTGAGCACACGCACCTGCCTCTTCGGCACGCCTTTGCACCGCCCTGAGAGCTCACTATGCCACCCCTCTCCTGCAGCAGGCCAGAGACCACACCCCTGCCACACACCCCCACTCCCAATTGAGGTCGGGGCTACATGCGGCCGAACCACACAACCATCGGCCACAACCATCTACATCCCCACGTTGATCTTAAAGGGCTGTAAAGCCAGATACCACCGGGTGATCCAGGCGTTGGCATCCTTCATGCGGTGGAGCCACTGCAGCAGGTCGTGGTCTGAGCAGAGGGTGATTGGGCATCCCAGGAGGTAATAGCGAAGGGTCGACCACCCACCGGCCAGGCACTACTTCTCGACCTTACTGTACCTGGTCTCCCGGTCAGTCAGCTTCCGGCTGATGTACACAATCGTCCGGTCGACTCCCCTTACCTGCGGGACAAAACGGCCCCCAGCTCAATGTTTGAGGTGCATGTCTCCAGAAGAAAATGGAGGGCAAAGTTAGGCGTATACAGCAGCAGCTCCCCACAGAGAGCCTGTTTAACCCACACAAACGCCGCCTGGCACTGCTCCGTCCACCGGACCACATCTGGGACACCCTTTCGGGTGAGATCGGGGCTGGTCAGGTCCGCAAACCCAGGCACAAACTGACGATTAAAGCTGGCCAGCCCCAGGAATCCACTCACCTCCTTCTTGGTCTTGGGGGCAGGCAGGATGCGATCACCGCCATTTTCTCCACCTGTGGACGCACCTGCCCACTCCCCAAGTAGTACCCCAAATACTAATGGTAAATGGCAAATGGACTGATTCTTATATAATGCTTTTCTACTCTTCCGGAGTACTCAAAGTGCTCTATACATGCTACATTCACCCAATCACACCCATTCACACAAACAATTTCTTCTAAACTTCTGAGTGCTTCCTAACTACATTCATACACATACTCTGATGGATGCATCGGGGAGCAACTTGGGGTTAGTATCTTGCCCAAGGATACTTGACATGCAGACTGGAGGAGCCAGGGATCAAACCACTAACCTTCCAACCAGTAGATGATCTGCTCTACCTCCTAAGCTACAGCTCCCTCCCTCCCTCCCTCCGTCCAACCGCACACTTTCTCAGGTTGGCTGTGAGCCCCGCCTGCCTCAGGGCCTCCAGAACTGCGGCCACCTGCTGCACATGCTCCGCCCAGGTGTCACTGTAGATAATAACATCATCCAAGTAGGCAGCAGCATACGCAGCGTGCAGCCATAGCACCTGGTCCATGAGGCGCTGGAAGGTGGCTGGCCCAAACAAGCTGAACAGAAGTGTGACAAATTGGTACAAACCATACAGAGTGGAGAAAGCTGTTTTTCCATGGACTCTGCAGACAAGGGAATCTGCCAGTAGCCCTTGGTCCAATCCTGTGTCGTGAAAAAGCAGACAGTGCCTAACCGGTCCAGGAGCTTGTCAACCCGGGGCATGGGGTACGCATCAAATCGTGACACCTCATTCACCCTGTGATAGTCAACACAGAACCGTATAGACCCAGAACTATGGGGCAACACCAGGCGCTTTGCAACTCTTCTATCACTCCCAGCTTGAGCTTCTCAGCCAATTCCCTCTGAACCACTTGTCTCTTATGTTCAGGGAGTCTGTAGGGCCGTGAACGCACCGTCACACCAGGCTACATTTCAAAAGGGCGCTCAATGACCAAAGCCAGCCAGGAAGGGGGGGAAGAACACATCTGCAAAACGCTGTTGCAATGCAGCAATATCCACGTTCTGTGTCTGTGTGAGATGGTCATCACAATGGAGGGAGGTGAGAATGGTGAATTTGGCACCTCTGGCCCAACTCCTCACTCTCCTTAACCAGGCTCACCAGAGAAACTGTTCCACCCTCTCTCCATGCTTTAACCCTCTGGGGTCCAGGGTATAATTTGACTACTTTTGATTTTACCTCTATATTTCACCTTTAAAAACTGTTTATCTTGCCTTGTTTGGTATCATTATTTTCAGCACAACCTCAAATATCTGAAATTTTAGTTATTTTTTCATTTTGACATACTATATTAGCACATTTGATCTAAATTCAGATAAAAGATTTAAAATCCGAGTAGAAAAAGTTATATTTTTTACTGTAAAACCCACAAACATGTTTAATGAATCATTTTCATAAATTGAAATGCAAATAGAAATTGTACATTTATAAAAATTATGCTCAAGTTTTGCAAACTACAAAGTTATATGGTACTATTTACCTAAAAATGCAGCCAAGGCCTCAGGCGTTTTTTATATAACCATTTAAATCTATTTACAGAAGAATCAGGTGTGCTGCATCAAATAAGAAGGCAGACAAATGAGCCAGTCCAAAAAATGTAGTTTGTGTTCAGTATAAGACAGAGGAGAACAGCACAGGCTGAAACCTGCAGTTCTGACAGCAGGAGGTGCATCATCCTGTTTTCCATATGGGAACAGTATTTATACTGGAATTTACCTTTGGTGGTTTTTGTGGAGCAAATGTGACATTCAGCAGTATAACTGACACACAATACAAAACAATGCCTACACAACACACTAACTACAGCCTCCAAACACGCTAAACGTTACTAATGTCTCACATATGAAAACTCGCTCTCTCTCTTTCTTTCGCTCGCTCGCTTTCCATCACTCCTAAAACTTCTCCTTCTCCATAAACAACCAAGTGCCACATGTTGCCATTTCTTTGATTGGCTGACATGGTAAACTTTAACACCAATAGGGAAGGGGTGTTTTTCTTTTTCTTGTTTCACTTACAAGCGGAGAGTGTTTGCTAGCGCTGTCCGTAGAAAACGCCGTTTTTACCGTTCTTCCCGCTGTAAACACCACTGTTTTGTTCAGAAAAAACATTGCGTGTAGTTTTTTATCATAACTCTGGTTTTACGTGGCCCATCGACACAATTCAAAAACTGGTATGTAGTTTGAAGTCCGCACTTTCAACCCAAGATGAAACGGAGACTCTGAGTCGCTGCATCTTGTAGCTGTGTCGTCTTAAATTGGTCATGTGATTTTGACGCCCCAGTGCATCCATCGACCCCAGAGGGTTAAGGAGGTTAAGCTGGTATATCTGCATGGCTCCTCCCCTGTCTGACTGCACCACCTCATAGTCGATGTCGCCCACTCGCTGTGTGAACACGAAGGGCCCCTGCCACTTAGCCAGTAATTTTGAGCTAGAAGAAGGGAGTAATACAAGATCTTTGTCTCCCAGTGAAAATTGCCTGAGTCTGTCCCCTCTGTTTAATTTTAATTTATTTATTTAGGACAGTGCATGTTAATGAACATAAATGTAAAAGAATTACATGAATGTAAACATACCAGATTGTAGCCAAGGGCTAATTTCTATCTGTTGTTCTTAAACATAAAAAAATAGACATAATAATTCATAAAAATTCATCATTCATTCATAATAAAATTATGAATTGTTATACAGGTGCTGCTGACATTGCTGAGCCTGTAGCAAATTCTCGCCTGACAACCTCCCCAAAGTGCGTAGCTTTGCTCTCAGCTCCAGCACATACTGAATTAAATTTTTTGCAGGGCTTGGACCTTCCTCCCAGTTTTCTTTAATGAGGTCGAGCACACCCTGTGGCTTCCTGCCGTACAGTAATTCAAAGGAAGAAAATCCTGTGGAGGCCTGGGGCACCTCCCGCACTGCAAACATCATCCACGTGAATGAACTTCCGAATCATGGACTTCTTCACGTCTTATTCAGCCGCTCCACCAGCAGTCAGAGGGTTGTAGATGCTGGTCCAAACAGATTTAATGCCCAGTATCTCATACAGTTCCTTTAGTGTGTGAGACATGAACGACGTGCCCTGGTCAGTCAGTATTTCTTTCGGAATACCAACTCAGGAGATGACCTGAAACAATCCCTGAGCCACACTCTTTGCAGAGATGGTGCACAGCGGCACTGCTTCCAGGTATCGTATTGCATAATCCAGCAGAACTACTACAAAGTGATAGCAGTGTGCACCTCCATTAATGGTAACGGGCACAATGATGCTTTTTGGAATGGCCGGCTGGTTAACCAGCTGAGGACGCGCCCCAGATGCCCAGCCAATAAAATCAGGCCATTATTCTCCCCAGAGTTTTATCACATCCCGTATGCCCTGCCATGGGGTTGCAATGAGCCTCCTGGAAAATCATTTCTCGACGACTTTGTGGCACCAACAACTGGGTGTGTTCCTCAGTGCGAGTGTCGTGACTCACTCCATGCAGCCTATCATTCCATAATTGGATATGCAGGTCAGTCCGCGCGGCTTCAGGGAGCACCAAATTACCATCAATATCTATCACTTGGTCATCGGCTGACCGTAGGGTGTCATCACGAGACTGCTTTAATGGAAAATCTTCCGTAGGGCAAACCATCGGGGATGGCGGGCCCTCTGTAGAAGGCTCTGCTGTCTCCTCTCCCCCCCACCAGAGTCAGTGTCAGACAACCCCGCATCACCGCTGAGCACCGCACAAACATTACACACATCTAATGGTCGCAATCGCATCACCACTTAGTACCCAATATCAGGGGATGCGACAGGCACGGGCTAACTGCAGCCTTTGTCTTATGACGTTTTGCCCCGGAGGCAACAGCACTACTGGATATTTATGAATGTCTCCATGCACACTTTCACCTCCACCCACTCTGCTTCCAACAATACCCCAGGGAGACCCAAGCTTTGGTGGACAAGGGACTGCGTGCAGTCCGTGTACACCAAAGCCACCAGCCAGCGTTGTATACACCCTTGACACATTATCAGAGTGCTGTATGTCCCTCCTGGGCCAGGGGCTGGTGCCAGAGTCCTGGCAACATGGAACACCTGGAAACATGGAACACCTGGCTCACCTCCATCAGTGGACAATCCCGCCACAGGTATCCCAGAAGCCTGCACTTCCAACACTACGGCCCTGGCATCTGTGCAGCTCCCCGTGGCTCAGAGGCAGTGCTGGGCAGTTCCAAAGTCCTAGCCAGTGGCAGGGTCACAAATAGGTTAGTGGGGCTCCACGCTGGCAACCTGGGCTGGGCACCTGGCAGCCAGGTGGTCCTCTGCCAGTGTGACCGCTGCGTTCAGGTCCGCCGGCCGGTGGCTCCGGAACGGAGCAGTTGTGCGGGTTGGGCAGCCTGGGGGTCCGACATCCAACGTGGGTTTTGGCACCACTGTGAAGAATGGACCCAAACCACACAGTCTTTCTGTGCTCAAGCTGGCTTTATTTAACACTCAGCAGCTGATTCTGTTGTTTTGGTACTGAGCACTCAGGAAACAGGCACTCCTTAGCTGCTGCAACCAACTGCTCCTTCGACTCTGCCATCACTAAATGCACAGAGAGGGGAAAAGGATTATTAGGCTGAGCACACGCACCTGTCCTCTCCAGCACGCCTCACGCTGAGAGCTCACTGTGCCACCCCTCTCTGAATTCTCTCCACCATGTACATCTACCCACTTTAAACTCTGTAATCACTGTAAACCTGTTGTAGATAACACTTAAGTTTAGGATCTCATAGTGTTTCTTTATGAATTTATCACTTCAACACTGCAGTGCATACTTTGATATACTGAGATTTATCATTCACAAAGGACTCGACCAATTATCACCTGATAATTCTGCCATAGCAGCTTTTCCGTGAATATCTGGTTTTATAGTTTAATATGAATACAATAAACAAAAAGCTGTTATATTTTTGATACGTATGTTTTATATATTCACCAGAGTTGCCATGTTGGAATATGACTTCATTGGTTTCCAACAAGGTTTCAACTAATGTTTGTAACACTAATTAAATGTATTAATGTAATTAATTAATTAAAATGATGTCGGCTTCATAGATAATTGGCAAACCTTCTGGAGGAAACCTGGTCTTGTTAGGAGAGACGGCATCCATCCCACTTTGGATGGAGCAGCTCTCATTTCTAGAAATATGGACAAATTTATTAAAGAGTTGCAGTCTTACACGCCTCTCTGCAGCTTCTCTCCTCCTGCTACCCCCCAAACCCCATCTCCATGTGTCAGCTCCCAAAAAGACAAAAAACAAACTAAAAACCAGCAACAAACAACTTAAACATAAACAATTACAAAGAAAGAACAATACAGTATCCACACCTGAACCAAAGAGTAAAACAGTGAAATGTGGATTATTAAATATTAGGTCTCTCTCCAAGTCTGTGTTAGTACATGACTTAATAATTGATCAACAAATCAATTTACTCTGCCTTACTGAAACCTGGTTGCAGCAGGATGATTATGTTAGTTTAAATGAATCAACACCCCTGAGTCATTCAAACTACCAGAAATCTCGAAGCACAGGCCGAGGGGGAGGTGTGGCAGCAATTTTTCACACCAGCCTATTAATCAACCAAAGACCCAGACAGACTTTTAATTCATTTGAAAGCCTGATGCTCAGCCTCGTCCACCCCAACTGTAAAACTCAGAAACCAGTCTTACTTGTTATCATCTATCGTCCACCTGGGCCTTACACAGAGTTTCTGTCTGATTTCACAGACTTTTTATCTGATTTAGTTCTCAGCTCAGATAAAATAATTATTGTGGGTGATTTTAACATCCATGTAGATGCTAAGAATGACAGCCTCAACATGGCATTTAATCTGTTATTAGACTCAATTGGCTTCTCTCAAAATGTAAAAGAACCCACCCACCACTTTAATCACACTCTAGATCTTGTTTTAACATATGGCATAGAAACTGAACATTTAACAGTGTTTCCTGAAAACCCTCTCCTGTCTGATCATTTCCTGATAATTGAATTACATGTATTTACAGCATATGGCTCAATTATTTTCTTTACAATGGCTCAAAATTTAAAGAGTAAACTGCTAAATCTGATAGTCTGACTACACTATACTACCACCATTTAATGCAGTGATCTGGCAGTGACTGAGATAACTCTTTAGCCTTAAGAAGCCTGGTGAGTAATCAAGCAGATTGCCCACAGGTGGGTCATTACCAACTGCCTCCAAGTGTGCAGGTGAAAGACAGCTGTGTCCAAAACCTAGTCCGCATCCTTCAGAGGACCCGGCCTTCGTGTTCCACATGGGCCGGGTCCTTCGAAGACCAAGACGGCCGGAAGTGCGAGGCTGTGAAATGGGATGGTCTAGCTTTCAGATTTGCGTCACCGCTGTCTCGGTGGAGTTTAATAAACTCGGCCGTCTGCTCCTTTCTATCTAAAATATAACAGGACACTGGAGTAAACTCTCGACCGTCTCACACTTCTGTTTAATCCGTTTTCTGTTTGACGTTTATTCAGCTTTGTGAAAACCAAGGAGGAACCCACCCGAGGGATTAATAAAGTTTTATTTAATCTAATCTAATAACTTTAATCTCAGCCAAACCGATTTCCTCTGGAACAAATAAAACACTGAAAAAAGCCAAACAATAACATTTTTAAGTTATCTGAGTGGCTTACATATCATGTTTAACCTGAGTAGACCGCAGGGGTCTGAAAACGATGAAGCCGGGAGTCCGCTGCTCTCACCGGCTCGAGCGACCATTAAACCCCCCCGGTCAGCTATCGAGCTGGTGGGTAACAGAAAACTTTGGAGCACTTTTACAAATATGTGATGTCTTGATAAACAGCAGATATTTACACAGCTACATTCTCGCCTGAAAATATGTTAAAAGTTAATTTTGTCACCCAGAAAGAGTAATAAGAGTAATATTAAAACTAAGTAGCGCCCGCCATTGTTGGAAACTGGAATTGGCTGGGCCGCGCTATGAATTCTGGGATATGTTGGGCCATGAAGGATACACCCGAACCATCCTTCAAATCTGTGGGAAAAGAGGATGTATTTGTCGGATTCGGAGGAGTCTACGAATTTGGACAGCTTTCGTCGCGTCTCTGTGATGTCTACAAATGCGTCCTCAGGAGGATGCAGCCGACGTTTTGGGACACAGCTAGAGTGAGTGGGGAAAAGATAGGAATTATATGTTGGACCAGGAAGACCAGGAAACCATGACAGAGCTGATGCTTGTATTAATGATAATATCCAAGACCAAAGGATTTGACTTGTCTGGAATCCAGTAAAATAAAATCTAAGAAAAAATGGGTAAAATATGCAACTGAAGAAGAGCCTGTGTGAGATCTGTCTCTGCTGAAAATGAACAAAACCTTCATATTCTTTTCAAGCTTGAGATCACATGACAGTATATGAAGGGTGCAGCTCTCTCTGCAACCTTTTGTCACCTCTTGTTTTTGATCTGAGAACATATTAGACAGGAGATGGCCATGTTGTTGGTTTTCTCTTCATACCTAATGCTTTGATCTTGTTCTATGTTTCCCTTTTACAA
The DNA here is from genome assembly GCF_900408965.1 of Simochromis diagramma. Classification (NCBI taxonomy): domain Eukaryota; kingdom Metazoa; phylum Chordata; class Actinopteri; order Cichliformes; family Cichlidae; genus Simochromis; species Simochromis diagramma. Next base: position 95,444 of record NW_024387488.1, read on the forward strand.
CACTATTGGTAAACGTGCCTTTTCTCCTCTGCAGGAGCCGTAGCGTTGCAGCACCTGAATCCCACCTTCTGAATCTTAAAGGAGCGATGACAAGACTTACTGATGAGATGACCATGTTACTTCAGACCCTTCGGTCATCTAATCACTCTGTCATGTATCTCACATACTAAAAACGTGGTGTAGAGAAGCTGTAGACAGCATGTTTATTATCTGTCAGAGTTGGGAAGTAACAAAGTTAAAGTACTTCCATACTGTACTTAAATACAATTTTCAGGTATCTGTACTTTACTTGAGTACTTTTTCCCCCTGACTAGATTTTAAACAAAATATCTATACTTTCTACTCCTTACCTTTTTAAAACCGACAAGTTACTTTTGTTTTAACACATTTGGTTTGAGTTACTCTTTTGTCACTATGAGCCTCCAAACTGATCTGAGCCTGAACAGAAACACATGATTGGCACTCCTGTTCATTTATTAATCACCAGGGAATGTCACATAAAAAGAGATGACGTGTGCCAAAGTCAGGGATTAAAAGTGTTATTGTTGTTATTATGTTTTTGCCAAAACACCAGAGCCACTGCAGGTGTACCTAAGTTGCAGTACTTCAGCATCTAGCTAGCCCTACTGAGGAGGAGCGAGCATAAAGGGAGTGACATTTTTAAGTGTCAGGTCATTTCAAATGTAACGTTTCTTTCAGCTCTACAAACATCAACAAACACACAAACTGTGTGCAGTTTGTCTCACAGTGTGTTGCAGCTAAAGTGCAGCTGCTGGATTTCACAGGGAGAGAAAAGAAAGAGCGCTAGCTTCACTCAGAGATGGAGAAAGATGAGAACGACAGGCAGGCTAACTGTTGTCACTCACAGGTCAGTGCAGGATAAACAGGTTAGTTTGCTGCACTGTGATGGATTTAAGTAAAGAGCAGTGACTGCTGCACAGCGCGTTTCGTGGTCACAGTTAGCTCACAGCAGGGGCGATTTTAGCCCATTTTTGGGGGGTGCTGAAGCAAAATAAATAAATAAATAACCCCAAAATAAATCAAAGCACCCCCACAGATTTCTTACTTTTTTTGACAATATTTGCTGTTTGTCCCATACAGTAAAAAACTACATTTTTCCTGGCCAAAATATATTTCAAATATGTGGTAAATATATTTTGTATTTGTGATGCTCCAAAAAAATATATTTTTGAAATTGAAAATATATTTCTTTCAAACCAAAATACATTTCAAAAGATATTTGCGTTCAAGAAAATACATTTCCAACCTTTCTGTAGAATATATTTCAAAGTATCCCTTATTTAACCTCCTAGGACCTGGCGTCCACATACAGTGGGGCAAAAAAGTATTTAGTCAGCCACCGATTGTGCAAGTTTCCCCACCTAAAATGATGACAGAGGTCAGTAATTTGCACCAGAGGTACACTTCAACTGTGAGAGACAGAATGTGAAAAAAAAATCCATGAATCCACATGGTAGGAGTTGTAAAGAATTTATTCGTAAATCAGGGTGGAAAATAAGTATTTGGTCAATAACAAAAATACAACTCAATACTTTGTAACATAACCTTTGATGGCAATAACAGAGGTCAAACGTTTACTATAGGTCTTTACCAGGTTTGCACACACAGTAGCTGGTATTTTGGCCCATTCCTCCATGCAGATCTTCTCGAGAGCAGTGATGTTTTGGGGCTGTCGCCGAGCAACACTGGACTTTCAACTCCCGCCACAGATTTTCTATGGGGTTGAGGTCTGGAGACTGGCTAGGCCACTCCAGGACTTTCAAATGCTTCTTACGGAGCCACTCCTTTGTTGCCCAGGCGGTGTGTTTTGGATCATTGTCATGTTGGAAGACCCAGCCTCGTTTCATCTTCAAAGTTCTCACTGATGGAAGGAGGTTTTGGCTCAAAATCTCACGATACATGGCCCCATTCATTCTGTCCTTAACACGGATCAGTCGTCCTGTCCCCTTGGCAGAAAAACAGCCCCATAGCATGATGTTTCCATCCCCATGCTTCACAGTAGGTATGGTGTTCTTGGGATGCAACTCAGTATTCTTCGTCCTCCAAACACTGACGAGTTGAGTTTATACCAAAAAGTTCTACTTTGGTTTCATCTGACCACATGACATTCTCCCAATCCTCTGCTGTATCATCCATGTGCTCTCTGGCAAACTTCAGACGGGCCTGGACATGCACTGGCTTCAGCAGCGGAACACGTCTGGCACTGCGGGATTTGATTCCCTGCCGTTGTAGTGTGTTACTGATGGTGACCTTTGTTACTTTGGTCCCAGCTCTCTGCAGGTCATTCACCAGGTCCCCCCGTGTGGTTCTGGGATCTTTGCTCACCTGTTCTCATGATCATTTTGACCCCACGGGATGAGATCTTGCGTGGAGCCCCAGATCGAGGGAGATTATCAGTGGTCTTGTATGTCTTCCATTTTCTGATGATTGCTCCCACAGTTGATTTTTTCACACCAAGCTGCTTGCCTATTGTAGATTCACTCTTCCCAGTCTGGTGCAGGTCTACAATACTTTTCCTGGTGTCCTTCGAAAGCTCTTTGGTCTTGGCCATGGCGGAGTTCGGAGTCTGACTGTTTGAGGCTTTGGACAGGTGTCTTTTATACAGATGATGAGTTCAAACAGGTGCCATTCATACAGGTAACGAGTGGGGGACAGAAAAGCTTCTTACAGAAGGCGTTACAGGTCTGTGAGAGCCAGAGATTTTCCTTGTTTGAGGTGACCAAATACTTATTTTCCACCCTAATTTACGAATAAATTCTTTACAACTCCTACCATGTGAATTCATGGATTTTTTTTTCACATTCTGTCTCTCACAGTTGAAGTGTACCTCTGGTGCAAATTACTGACCTCTGTCATCATTTTAAGTGGGGGAACTTGCACAATCGGTGGCTGACTAAATACTTTTTTGCCCCACTGTATGTGGACATCACATTTTAGGTTATTTAAACCAAAATACTCAATTTTGCTCTACAAGGGCCTGATATCCACTTCCGAGGACATTATACTACTACTGTTCTATCAAAATTTTAAACAAATATCCTCATATGTGGCTCTTATTTTTCTTAAAAACAAAAATAAGTTTAAAAAAAATCTGGTAATTCTTTGTTTTTACATTCATCGGGTCCCAATATGCCCAAATATCAAAGAGAAATTAAAAATGCATGTCGTGGAAGAGTTCGGGTCTTAGGAGGTTAAAATGTATTTAGTGCAATAATAATAATAAAAGTAACAACATCTGCATCTAATCACATCTGCAAACACAGTTGGATTCAAACAAAACAGAGTCTAAGGTCTAGCAAGAATTAGGTTATTTATTCATTTTCTTACAGTATTTCACATTAGACAATATTAGCATTCACTTGACTTTGAAATTAATAGTCATTGATACAGTACACAAAATACAACAACTGCTATGTACACTTTAGTTTTTGACAATATATACAATATAGTACTTAAAGAAACAGTCCACTTTTTTTGGAAATAGGCTCATTCTCCATCTCCCTCAGAGTTAAAAAGTTGAGTTTGACCATTAAGTCTTTGGTCATTTTTCAACGCGATGCTCACGGTCCCTTTGGATTCAATGATGTATGCTAAGCTATGTTAAAAGTGTTATCACCATACAAATCAACTGTATGGATTCCAAAATGGTCAGACTCAACGTATTAACTCTGAGGGAGTGTTCCTTTAATGATGCAATATAATATAGCACTTAATGACTTTTTTTTTTTTGTGTCCCGTTTGGATCTTTAGCCATCAGAATTGTTGTCTTAAGGCCAAGAAAGATGCCAAGCGGATTTATTTTACCAAGTGGATCATCATGGCCTTGCCATATTGGTCCATTTGATTGACCTTTATTATAATTATGAATTTATTTTATTTTCAGTTGCTACAAACGGGACAGACATGACTGGGGGATAGGACAGGGAGAAAGAATGAAAGAAAGAGAGGGAGAGAAAGAAAACCAAAGGGGAGAAGAGACGGTGAGAAGGGGGGGAAGAAAAAAAAAAAAAAAAAAAAAAACAACAAAACACCTGGGTCACCTGTATGGAGAAAAAAAAACAGAAGAGAAAGCAAACAACAAAGAGCAACAAAATTAAAAAAAACAGCACCATCACAATAAACTAGCTAGCAGTAGATATCAGTAGATACTAAATAATAAACGATACTGTGCAGGACGCAAGATAGACAGCGCACAATGTGCTTTGAGGCAGCAGCCAAGAAAGCTGTAGTCCGCGTCTGTGAACACCCGTGTGTACACCTGTGTGCATACCTGTGTGGATCAGCATGCTTGCATTCCAAAGGTTTCTCCATGTAACGATCTGCTAGGGAGTGTGGGGGGGCCACAGCCCCATCCTCCAGGGTATGAAGCAGGTATGGAGGAGATCAAAACTCTAGACATCCAGAGGCCCCCAGAACACAAGAGACCAAGGAAGACCAACAGAGGGGCAGCTGCGCCACTGTCCCAGTAAGAGCTGAGGAGACTCCCAGATGAGGGCTCACTCAGCAGCCGCGGAGCAGAAGCCAGGGGGAGTTGCAGTGACGCGCCCGTGAGCTCCGCCGGCAGCCAGCTGTGCCTGAGTGACTGAGGCACAGCTGGCACCCCACCTCCGAAGTGGCCCGAGCGAGCCCCAGGCTCCAGGCCCTGATAAGCGGCCGCCAAGGAGTGAGCCGGTGTGTACCCGGACGCCCATCCCCAGACACAAAGAACCACCAACGCACCGATGTCTGAGGGCGTCTGCCACTGGCAGGGGAAGTGGTGGTGGGGGGAGATAGGCCTCCATACCTTGGAGGGCCTGAGATGTCCCCAGAGAGGTGGCGTCTGATACCCAACCTGACATATAGACACAGACATACAGGCACACACAGATACAAACATCCATTCCCACCCTCATGCTCTCATATGCACTTACTCCACACTCAACCAACGTGGAGACAGACATGAAGAGACGCTGTACACACGATCACACTCCCCAAGCGTACTCTACGAACCGGGTCTAGGTACCCTTGCCCTTGGAGGGGGGAACTGCACCCAGACCCAGGTGGTGTTACCCTTTTCCCTGCGGTGGGGAGAGGCAGACCGCCCCGACTCCGCAGCAGCAGGGAGGCCCCACACTCCAGACCGCAGTCGGACGGCCAACTCCTCCTCCTAGCCCCCCCGCTCCAGCAGGCCGCAGAGAATGGGGGTGAGAGAAGACTCCAAACCTCCCTCCACCCGCTCATTGTAGTGTTGATGCATGTGTGTTCTAAGGTGCATTTAAAACCCAGGAGGGCATGGAGCTACCTGCCAGACAGCAGCAGGTAAGCACATAGTCCCTCCTGATAGCCCTCAATGTCTACGTGTATTCAAAATTGAGGGGTGGGCAACGACGCCAGGGGTGAGGTAATTTGGCTCTTTCCTGATAGTAATTTGGACTCCGTGTATCGTGCCCACCCCCAAGATCCTATATGTATGTGTAATGAGAGTGTGAGTAATGTGAATGTCTAAGTTGTGGCACTTAATGACTTAATGTAATGTATATCTGACGTTTTGCCATTTAATGTTTAATTATGTATGTTTTTTTAATGAACTGGTTTAAAATCACTTCAGAAAAATACCACATGGCAGAAAATCATGTTTTCTCGTGTTTAACCTTATTTAAGGAATTCACACTGATTAATGCTTCTAAAAATGTAATTGACTTTTAGTTTTTCAGTGTGAATGATCAGACATTTGCATTTGATCTCTGCAGCAAGAATACCTGTCAGATGCCCAAGACGTTTTGATACTGGTTCAAAATAACTTGGATTTGAGGCACAGAGACTATGCTTTGCTCGTTCATAGAATCGTCCAATGGCATAACACGTCTCTCCACTTTCATTTTGACATATTACAAATTGTTTAATGTTAAAGAAATTTTGATCATCATCATTCAACATAACAGTGAATGAATTACGTTTGAGTACACGACTGTAATCTTCTGAGTGAAACACCTCGCCATTTGTAATGATTCGTTGAAAGTACTTTACTCTGCTCCTTTGTACCCCATAACGATCTCAGTGCCATATAGTCATCCCTCCTAATTAATCGCACTTTAGGATGATTAAGTGCAGTGATACCATGTGTGCGAGTTACATCTTTTAACTGTTTAGGTCTTGTTAGAGATTCAAATATCTCCTTGCATTCATTTGAGGCATCTTTCAGTAAAGTCTGGCCATAAAATGGTAAGGCCTTCTGTAGCCAGAACATTTTTACAATCTGTAGCACAACCCCTTGAGTGCTTTTGATCATGTCTAGTAGTTTAGCATTGTAAGACTCAAACACAAAGGCGGAATGAGCCCACAAAGGCCCCCAGTTAACTACACTCCTTGGTAAATGGAGGCAAAGATGGACATTATAAGACAGATTAGCTTCCCCATAGAATACCTCCATGTCTTTCACAAAATCTGTTAGAAGTGCCTCAGACTCAGTAATCTGCTCTCTAGTTATATTTTCGCCCAACAGAAGGGATACTCCCTTGACTAGTTTAGACCAGTGATTCAGTAGTGGTTCTGGCAATACACCTTTTAGTACAGGTAAGCTATAATAAAAGAGCCACATATACCACTCATGGGCTTTCCAAAATTTCCTCAATGTGACAGACCTTGGCACACGAGGTACATTACATGGCGGTTTAATCTTTAAAAGCATTTCATCGAACAGTTTTGTAGACCTACCTATATACCAGTGCTTTTCATGGTTTTCACTGTTTAACCACAGCCCTGTTACAGTTCTTGCAACACCCAGAAGTACTGAATGCATATAGTCTGGGACAGACCCTTCGATAATATCAAAACTGGGAAGTCTACACAACATACGTGGCCCTTTAACACCCATAACAGCTTTACCAGACTGTAGCGCAGCTTCTACAAATTCATTAGTTTGTTCCTGATTGTGGAGCTGAATGTCCTTCTGAAAAGGATATACACGAGTGAATCCTCTGCCTTTTTCAACTACCTTTCCTTCATGAAGGCAGTAGGAGCATCCATATTCACCATTAAACTGTTTAAAATTTTGGATCAGAGGTCTGGCAACTGAGTCACTCATTAGAATTAGAGGGATTACTTTTGTATTGACAGAAACACCTTTGTCATCTTCCCATGTGAAACCACTGTCCTGTAGGTCCACACACTCATCAATGAAAGGTTTTAAGAAACTTCTCATGTGAGGCTTCTCATCCCCAAACCATAGTGCACAAAGGAGTACATTATCCTGTCTTGTTTTCAATGGCAATTCATTAATGGTGCAAAAAAGGGGCCAAATACTACAAGGAGACTTTTTAAAAACTGGCACACCATCACAGCTAAATGTTAAGCTGAGGGTTTGAAGGGCCGTTTCTGAACCACTTAAAGCTTTCTGATACAAAAAACCATCACAAATGTCACTGAGAGAAGTAGATGTTTCTGTTTGCCTTCCTATTAATTCATCTGTAATTCCTGGCATTCTCAAGAGATTTTTGAGTTGATCTTCCAAGGAGAGGTATATGAAAAAGTTATTGGTAAACCTACTTGCTTTGTCATAGGTGCTGTTGCATTGAACACAATGAACTTGGTCCAGTTCAGCTGACATTATATTACTACACTGTTCACACACATAACAGAGTTTCATGATGTCTTTTGTATCATCAAAAGCTTTGTAAAATGAATATTTTGTCCTGCATGCTGCATCACTGCCACCAACAACATTAAGGATTTTCATGATATCTTCAAGACAGTCATTGGTCAAACTGTGTTTGAGCTTAAGTGCCAGAAGTAGTAGTTGATTTTGCTCTTTAGTTTGACCTGAGTCCACTGGGACCTCTATCTGAACAGGACCTGCAGTGCACTCTTCATCATTAGTCATCATCAGTTCTGTCTTCTGGAAGGGTGTCTGGGATTTCCTTGAAAAGAGAAGCGAGAGAGAGAATTATGGGTCCTGTAAACAAATCTTCAGTGTAAGAGCATTAACCTAGTGGACTCATAGACGCATTTATGTCTATATCGGTGAGATCTGCCCTGTAACCGTCTTCTCTCTACTGTATTTATGCATCTCTTTTTTTAACATTACAGCAGACATTTGAAATTGGTCTCATTCACTAATTGTGCACTATTTGACATGTCCATTCAGTCTTGCCAAAATTTAAGTGTGCTTAGGCTGTCAAAATGAATGCTTAGTGCTTTCTTTCATGATAAATTCTGTAAGAATATATGATTGCAGTGGAAAGTAGAAATTACCGTAAAATCATAATTAGAACAATGATTACTTGTTTTATTTTTTCTTGTTCAATGCACTAATTCATGAATATTCTTTAAAAAATAATGTCTAGAAATGTAATGATCTTTTTGATTTCATTTCTTGACTTGAAAATTCAACTAACTATTGTGTACTTATTTCGACAAATCTATAGTCCAATATTCAGAATAAATTTAATTTAGGTTTATGCATTAAAAGCGTTTTCATTACAGTTAACCCAAAATGTTTGTGTTCCAACACTAACCTTAAAAAGAGACCAATAAGATCATTTATTAATATTAATATGAATCAAGCATTTATTATTTGGTATAACTGAGGTATTTTATGCTAAGAGATAAGATAAAATGGATGATAAGATAAAAGGAATAAAATGTTATTTTGGTAATCATCACCCTCAAGTTGTTCTAAACCTGTTTCTTTGTTCTGTTGAACACAAAAGAAGATATTTTCAAGAATGTTGATAACCAGTTTCTTGTCCCTACTGACTTCCATAGTGTTGTTATTTCATACTATGTCCATACTATGTCAATGGGGACCAGCAACTGTTTGGTTATCAACATTATTTTGTTCAAAAGAATTCATACAGGTTTATAACAACTTAAGAGTGAGCAATTGATTAGAGAATTTACATTTTTGGTTGAACTGTTCATTTATGAATTTACAAAAATGCAAATTGAACCACCAATTATATCATAAGGCATACCTTTTGACATTCCTTGATAACATTCTGAAGTTCTTCTTCTGCAACCTTAATTCTGAAAAAGAAAATATACAATAAAGAAAATAGAAATTGCTTATTGCTATATTTGAACTCTAAGTGAACTGCTATTAACACGATAAAGATGTGATCACTTATAAAGATGTTTATTGATCAGTAATAAGCAGATTAGACATAGCCTCGCTACATTCCCTGTTTAAAAGAGCCAACTCCAGATCATTCATTTGGGAGCCAGAGTACATTTATCGTACCTTATGGTATGGTAATTTATAAAGATCATTTTTTTCCTTACAATTTTCATTGTGGTTATTAATTACATTTTATAAAATTTACTTAGAATGATGTTTATACCATTGTTTTAAGCAACTGCATGTCCTATTTTTACAAGAACATAAGCTGAAAACACTAATTGAAAATCCTTCAATACTATTCTGGAGTATTAAGCCCCAAATGTCTATTACACTTTGGCTTTGTTTATTCTTGATAAAAAACAAACAAACATCTTAAGCATGCAGTGGACGATTATTTGCCACTTTGAACGATTACATAATTGTGGCATCCTTAGTGATTGCCACTAGATTAATTGATTGTGCGGCCCTATGGCATTCGTTAATGTTAAAGAGTGAGGGATATTACATTACCAACACACCTTTCTTTTTGTGCCCATCTCCGTTTGGTTCTTGAAGGAATTTCCTCTTCAGGATCAGTTAGATAACGTTTATACGAAACCCTTTCAGGAGGCTCGCTCATTTTGACTCACACGTGACCTGTTGATGACATTAAAATCACATTGAAGAAAACATCGAGGATTGTAAAACAGAAACTGCAACATATAAAATAAATGTAGCATGTTACTGTGAAATATATGCTTACCGAGCAGTTTTCCAGGGAGTTCGCAAAATTGCAGCGTCTTCTTCCGCGAGCGTCTGCACACGCAATGGAGACCTTAACAAAAACTTTAAAAACTTAAACGTAAAGTCCCAAAAACGTCCGTCTTTGTACGTCACTGTTAGGATGCCTGGGTCGTTGACCCAGGGTTTTTGAGTTTATATTATTTATACTGTCTAGTTTTTGGTTTCTTTGAGTTCTATCTTATGGCTTAGGTCTCTGTCTTCTTTAGTTGCTCTGTCTCCCCTATCACCTGCATCCCCTTGTCTAGTTCGTGTCTATGTGTATCTTAAGTTCCTATATCCCCGTGTTCAGTCTGTGTTTGTGTCTGCCCTGTTCCCACGTCTCTGTTCCCTTTGTTATAGTGCCTGCCCGTGAGTCTGTGTTATGTTTCCTGTTTTACTTTGAAAGTCCATGTCTGATGTTAATGTGTCTGGTTTTGCTTCCCCCTTGTCTCGTTAGGCCTGATTTGCCCCAGCTGTGTTTCCCTCCTGTTACCCATTCCCTGATTGCTCCCTCTGTGTATTTAAGCCCTGTGTTTCTTGGTGTCTGTGTCGCGATCTACCGTTTATTTTGCTGTGTGTTTTGTCAATCCGCTGGTGTTAGTTTATTTTTTGACCTTTTTCCCCAGTTATGTTATGTTTGAGTTCAGCATTAAAGCTGTTTTGGTTTAAGTTGTGTCTCCGGAGTCTGCACCTTGGGTCCTATTCCTGTCTGCACACAGCCACACCTAACAGAAGATCGCGACCATACTATGGACCCAGCAGACTTTGAACTCCAGGAGCGACGCCGAGCAGCCTTTGCCCAGCTGGAGGAGGAACTCCGCTGGAAGCCATGGCTCACCCCTGACGTCGGGCGCATTTTCCATGGCACTCGGCTGGCTCTCGGCGGTCCCCGGAGCTGCCAGAAGTCTCCACCTGTTGCTCCGCTAGCACGCAAGATGCGGCCGTTTCAGTTGGGAGTCCTCCGCGTGGCTTCAGGCACTCACGCTCCGGCCTCAGCGTCACCATTCTGTGCACCGGAGGCTCAGTTGCTCACGCCGCCAGCTACCTCTGCCAGAAGGAAACGGCGCTCACGTCGCCGTCATATGGACACGTTTGAGCAACCTCCGGTGGTGAGTCAAAAGGACTACACTTTCCAAACTCCACATGAGCCAGTTTTCAGTGAGCCTGCTCCTTTGCCTTCCGGTGCTACTTCGCCCAGGGCAACTGTGGTCCAGCCATCTCCTGCACCTGTATCAGTTCCTCAGGTGAGGGGGGCTAGGGCCCAGTTTGTCCCTGCTCCAGTTTCCAGGCCAGCTGAGGCTCCGCTAGTCTCTGCGCCCGTGTCTATTCCGCGGGTGGGAGCGGCTACTGCCCAGCAGGCCACTGCGCCGGTTTCTGTCCTCGCTGGAGGCTCGGGTGAGCCCATCCAGCAGTTTTCCGTAGGCTCTGAAGACATAGCTCAGCTTAGTGCTCATCCACCACCTCACCCGCCATTACTACCATCTTTACAACAGTCGATACATATTAGACTTCTCTCCATAGCTCAGACATTAGCTCACCTATCTGCTCAGTCACCTGCTCAGTTTCCGCCTCAGTTGTTTGCTCAGTCACCTGTCTCTGCTGGGGGGTCCGAGGAACCGCTTCAGCCTTCTCTTCCTGCTGGAGGATCCGAAGGGCCAGTTCAGCCTCCTGTTTCCGCTGGAGGGTCCGAGGAATCGCTTCAGCCGTCTCTTCCTGCTGGAGGATCCGAGGGGCCAGTTCAGCCTCCTGTTTCCGCTGGAGGGTCCGAGGAATCGCTTCAGCCGTCTCTTCCTGCTGGAGGATCCGAGGGGCCAGTTCAGCCTCCTGTTTCCGCTGGAGGGTCCGAGGGGCCAGTTCAGCCTCCTGTCTCCGCTGGAGGGTCCGAGGGGCCCGTTCAGCCTCCTGTCTCCGCTGGAGGGTCCGAGGGGCCCGTTCAGCCTCCTGTCTCCGCTGGAGGGTCCGAGGGGCCCGTTCAGCCACCTGTCTCCGCTGGAGGGTCCGAGGGGCCCGTTCAGCCACCTGTCTCCGCTGGAGGGTCCGAGGGGCCCGTTCAGCCACCGGCCTCGTCAGCTGGGGGTCCGGGAGGACCCAGCCAGCACGTCCCAGTGTCTGCTGATGGTTCTGGCGAGGCCGTTCAGCCACCACCGGCTCCACTGTCTGGTCCGGATTCAGCCTCTGAAGCTCCGCCTGGTCCAGCCTCCGAGTGTTCAGCTTCGTCTGCTCCTGAGGTCTCCATGCTGTCTGTTCCTGTCCGGCCTGCTCGCCCTGTCCGGCCTGCTCGTCCTGCACGTCCTGCTCGTCCTGCACGTCCTGTCCGGCCGATGACTGGACGTCATTGCCGTCATGGACGGCCCCCTGAACTACGTCGCCGTCGGTGCCTCCCGCCCGGCCGGCCTCCTGATCTGCTCGGTCGCCGTCGGTGCCTCCCGCCCGGCCGGCCTCCTGACCTGTTTTCTGGGCTCTTGGACCGTCAGCCTCCGGGCCGCCCCCCTGACCTGCCCGGGTTTGGACTGTTGTGCCGTTAGCCTCCGGGCCGGCCCCCCTGAACTTTTTTTGAGACTATTGCCTGGGCCTCTGCGCCTTTTGTGAGCTCTTTTGTTTGTTTGCTTTTGGACTATGCCTGGGCCTTGGTGCTGTTGTTTTGGACTTTGTTCCTGTGTTTTGTTCTGTTGCTTTCCAGGCTCCGTTGTTTGTTCTTTTTTTTTTTTTTTTTTTTTGTTTCTGGCTCCTTGTTTGGTTTGTTTCGAGCCCTCCATCCTGTTTCCCCTGCCGCCCACCCTGGTTGGGTTGTTTTTGTTTGTTTTTTCTGTTTTGATGTTTTGGTTTGGGCTGTCTGGAAGCCAGCCCTTAAGGGGGGGGGTACTGTTAGGATGCCTGGGTCGTTGACCCAGGGTTTTTGAGTTTATATTATTTATACTGTCTAGTTTTTGGTTTCTTTGAGTTCTATCTTATGGCTTAGGTCTCTGTCTTCTTTAGTTGCTCTGTCTCCCCTATCACCTGCATCCCCTTGTCTAGTTCGTGTCTATGTGTATCTTAAGTTCCTATATCCCCGTGTTCAGTCTGTGTTTGTGTCTGCCCTGTTCCCACGTCTCTGTTCCCTTTGTTATAGTGCCTGCCCGTGAGTCTGTGTTATGTTTCCTGTTTTACTTTGAAAGTCCATGTCTGATGTTAATGTGTCTGGTTTTGCTTCCCCCTTGTCTCGTTAGGCCTGATTTGCCCCAGCTGTGTTTCCCTCCTGTTACCCATTCCCTGATTGCTCCCTCTGTGTATTTAAGCCCTGTGTTTCTTGGTGTCTGTGTCGCGATCTACCGTTTATTTTGCTGTGTGTTTTGTCAATCCGCCGGTGTTAGTTTATTTTTTGACCTTTTTCCCAGCTATGTTATGTTTGAGTTCAGCATTAAAGCTGTTTTGGTTTAAGTTCTGTCTTCGGAGTCTGCACCTTGGGTCCTATTCCTGTCTGCACACAGCCACACCTAACAGTCACAGGATTAAATTAAAAAAAGGTACTTAAAACAATATAATATGTTTTTTCTATGAAATCTATGCTCACCAGAGATTATTCAAAAAATGCAGCGTCTTCGTTCTAGATCTGTAGGTTGTGTGAAAGTGTAAAGGTTAATGAGCGGAGCAGAGTATGCGCATATATAAATATATTTTGAAATGTATTTTAGCGCATATATTTTTTGGCCAATTTTTGTATATTTTGAAATATATTTCAAAATATATTTTTTTACCGTTTGGGGACATTTTGTCTTAGCATTTGATTGGAAAATAACCTGGCACGGTAGCTGAAAAATCAAACCAAACAGTAATGAGAACACATTTCTGACTTCTCTGGAATAAGTGAAAAAACACTTACCTTCAGACTGATTCGCTGATTCCAATTCAACTTCAATGTTTCCCATGTCAGTCAGTCTTAGGGGAAAAGTGTTAAGTTTAGATGTTTCATTTACTTTGAGATACTCCCGCATTAATTGGATGAGAAATTTGGAGTCTAGCAGAGTTAGCACGAATAGCATACGATCTTCAGATATAATCCAACCAACTGGGCATTTGACCTGATTGAACTCCATCCAGTTACCTCTGACTGCTTCTAAGTTGCACATCTTAACGGTCCGTAAATTGTCTCTGTTGTTCTTCCACCATCTCATCTCTATGTGCTGCAGCAAACTGGGACTGTGGCACAGAATAGTTGATGGTCATGTTGTTCTCCTGCTTTGCAGCTTTGTTTGAGTCTGAATCGCGTCTTAAACACGCACGACTAAGAAAAGCAGATCAATATTTTCTTCTTGTTGTTATTTAATGGTGGTTGGCAACCAGCGAAAGGAGCATTAACCGCCTCGATCAATATCTTCTATCCGCCATTGTTGTTTTGAAAGTGTGCGCCATACGTCACGTTGTGCGTCAGGTAAAGGTGTGGTGTCGACTATGGCTCTCCCATTGAGATGTGTAACAAGTGCTACACACACCTGTCGCATAAAACGCTTTAAAAACGTAACATTCGCTTTAAAAACACAACCCAACGCGCTAAACATGAACAAACAAAAACACCCGTGTTACATTATCATGTATATCCAGGACATCTCTTCTGAACCGAGACGAAGTGGTGCTACAAGGGAATTATTTCTATAGGAGAGCATTTAATAGCAGTCGGTCCTGCCACAAAATGCACCGCTAAAAATACAGTTTCTGCTTGTCCCAGAATTTATTAAATTTGAGAGTGAAGTTGTAGGACTGATGCTGGTTAGTGGTGTAGGTTTCATGGATGTGACACCTGAACTTGTGTAAAATGACCACCAGAGCATATTCCGGGATTTCTGGTTAGTTCACTGGAGTTAAGCAGAGGTGTCTTAAAAGTACCACCTTATAAAAAATAAAATGAAGTTCCAGTATAAGAAAGAATAAGAAGAGAAAAAGCTACACCCTGCTAAATGCAGTAACTTTTAAACATTACTCTAAATGTAACATATAGAAAGGAAATCAGTCTAAGTATACTTTACCTAGTAAGTATACTACAAATGCTTCTTGGGACTACAATGGCCCCCGTTTTAGTATATAGAAGTATACTTGAAATTAACTTTTAGATGTACTTTTTGCTCACTATAACTGTACTAGCATAATGTCCTTTCCAGTCTATAAGAGTATACTTAAAATATACTCTACTCTAACACAATACTAAACTTACAAGTATACTATTGATTTACTTTTTACTTTATATTTGGCTTACTTCCGATTAACACATAGTAATTAAAATCCAGTTGAAACATATTTTTCACATGTAACAAATCACTCCATTCCCCAGACAGTCAGATAATAGTTCCAACTATCAATTCAATTTCAATTCAATTCAATTTTATTTATATAGCACCAAATCACAACAAAAGTCGCCTCAAGGCGCTCCATAGATACAGAGAAAAACCCAACAATCATATGACCCCCTATGTGCAAGCACTTTGGCGACAGTGGGAAGGACAAACTCCCTTTTAACAGGAAGAAACCTCTGCCTCCCATTCTACTTTTAAATACTCTAGGAACAACAAGTAGGCCTGCAGAGCGAGAGCGAAGTGCTCTAATAGGGTGATATGGTCCTACAAGGTCATTAAGATAAGATGGGGCCTGATTATTTAAGACCTTGTATGTGAGGAGCAGGATTTTGAATTCTGGATTTAACAGGAAGCCAATGAAGGGAAACCAAAACAGGAGAAAACTGCAAACATCCTTTAGAGTTTTTTACTGTTGATTTTGCAGTACTAAGCTATGGAAATTACTGCAAAGGCTAACAGTGTAACATCAAATTGTAACATCAAATCCGCTCCGCCGATGGTTGACTCCAAATCTCCCGAACACTATGTCGATCTGAGAAAGCAAGACTGAGACCAAAGTCTGTCGAGACCAAGACCACGTAAACATCCAACTCTACCACACGTCAACCTATTAACTCACTTCTTCAACATCTCTTTTCCTTTCTCTCCAACTGCTCTTCTAACTTTCAACTGACTCATGCTGAGTGAACCCTTTCCCACACAACCATTCTCTGCCATCTAACACAACATACTTTTACCCACAGTTCTTGCCATACAGTCACACAGGAGTTTGTCATCCGGCTGCCCAGTGGAACGTCCGCCGCTTTACTGGATCTAGATCCCATTTTGCTACACGAGGCGTCCCCCGTGAGGTTCCTTGCTTGAACACCGCCACTCCACGAACATTGTGGTACGTAGAAATGGTTCCAGACAGTGGACTGGAACACAGGCCTGGGGAATCAAACACCCAGGATTTTGCCTCCGGTGTCAGCAGGCGTTCCCCTCCTCGGCCAGACAAAAAACTCCCCATGACTGTAAACAGGTTAGCTACAGCTCACCCATCTGCAGGAGTCCCCTCAAAGAGATGGATTAAATTAAAGAAATTCTAATATAATACTAAAGCTAGAGCTCTCTGGCAACAGAGAGGCTGCTTCCTACTCATTTATCTCCATCAAACCAGGCTCAATTCAATCTGTAACAGGATTACTAATATTCACTGTATTTCAGAATGACAAAACACAGATACTCACTACTTTCTTGTGGCTGAGACTGGTAAGTACTCACTAAATGTAAAATTTATAACAGGAATAACCATGGACACTGTAAAAAGCTGCTCACATATTTAAATGTTACACTGGAGATTTAAAAACAATTACAATTACTTCTGTGGCAGTACTGGCACAATTAGTTCCTGGTCTGGGACCCCAAGGAGTGTGATGGTGTCACTAAGACTTCTCTACCTGTGAGGGAGCTCTGGTTTCAAGACATCATTGTTTATGAGTTGTAAGCACTTCAAATATAACATACATCCATACATACACACATCCAACTTCTCCCGCTTATCCAGGACCATGGGGGCAGCAGCCCAAGCAGAGAAGCCCAGACTTCCCTCTCCCCTGCCACCTCCTCCAGCTTGTCTGGGGGAACACCAAGGCGTTCCCAGGCCAGCTAAGAGATATAATCTCTCCAGTGTGTCCTAGGTCTGCCCCAGGGCCTTCGAATCTCCGAATCGTATCTCTGCTTTTCGCAGATGATGTGGTTCTGTTGGCTCAAAAACAAAAGTGAGGGGAGATGTGTGATTTAAGTAGTGATGAGAATGATCAAAATGTCTCAGTGTGTCAGTTGCAGGTGGGAAGCAGACCTGGATCAATCTCCACAGGCGGCGGTCGGAGTAAAATAATAGCTTAACATCATTAGAAACACCCAGGACGAGTTTTGGCTGAATTGTTTTACAGCTTCACTTCCATGTGTTCCTCATCCCGAAAAGCAAGCTCCAAGGATGTTAACGTCTCCCTGAAAACAAGAAATGCAGATCCAAAAGCAACAACATGGCAGGTCAAGAGACAACAGCAGTATCCTGAGCAGCGAGGGGTCCAGCAGCAACAGCAGTATGTGCAAAAGGCATCAGCAAGGAGAAAACACCATCATCATGACTGGATGGATGGAGATGCAATGGACTGCTGCAAGGGGGGAGACGAGACTACAGTGGAAGGAGGGGGAGGAGACATGGAAGAACGCTGTTGTTTAGTGTGGGAGATCAAATTGGGCTAAGGAACCTGGGGAGGAAAACCGACTGCCTTTGAGTGGAGAATTGAAAAGTGTCTGAAACACTGCAAGGAGGAGAGGCACACAAAAATCACACACACAAACAGAAAATGCATTAATCCTATTAAGACATATACACATACAATGAAGGCCAGATAACATCTTAAGCATGCGTTTCTGTTTTATCATCTTGTCCAGTTCACTTAGTGGGATGAGAGGTGATATGTAAACTAGTGGACTAGTATTATGTTAGGAAAGATGATTGAATGATAGCAGGTGTAAACAAAATGCTGTAGAGAGGGTTTAAAATGGGTGGCACTAATAGATTCTGGGTTCTGGTGTGTGGGGGAGGTTTTACCATGACACACACCTGGTTACATGGGAAGAAACTCATTATCTAATAGAACAGCAGTGTTATGTGGTGTGTGTGGCTGATGGATGAATGTTTGGGGCATTTATCTGGCTGAGGCATTTTCTTTTGTTACCAAGTTGAACCTGCCAATTAGTTTTGGTTTGAATTACCCTTCCAAGATGAAGAGCATGCTTAGATATGTCCTAACTAGGCCTTCCTGTCTGTTTGTTTTTTTACTTTCACAGTGCACTGAAAGTTTTGTTTGGTCATGCAACACGCAGCACCTGTACATAAAAGGCCAAACCAGACTGTACTTCCTATGAAGGCTGAGGTCCTTCAACATCTGCAGGAAGCTCCTGAGGATGTTTTATCAGTCGGTGGTTGCAGGAGTACTGTTCTATGCTGTGGTGTGCTGGGGGAGCAGCACAGCAAAGGACTCATCCAGGCTGGAAAAACGAATCAGGAAGGCTGGCTCTGTGGTCGGCATGAAGCTGGACACTTTGGTGACAGTGGCAGAGAAAAGGACATTAAAGAAACTGATGGACATTATGGAAAATGCTGGGCATCCTCTGCACGTGCTCGGAAATAATCAGAGGAGCCTATTCAGCGACAGGTTGCTTCTCTCAAAGTCAAGAACCAACAGGCTTAAAAACTCCTTTGTCCCACACGCCATCAAACTGTTTAACTCCTCGTTGGAGGGGAGAGGGAGGGGAGACAGGAGGACAAAGGCGAGTGGGAACAACTGAGCTGTAGTGCCTTTTCACTGTGCAATGTTTGCAATATTTTTTTATATTTGACCTTTTTTGTGGGGCAAATAATATTGACACCAGTCATTTTGAGTTTTTCTGAAATGATTCTGTTGTTGTGTACAAAATATTAAAAAAAATTAAGCTATAGGGAAATCCTCTGGTTGAAAATCCTGTTTAAAAAAGCACTTGGGACAATTGTGTTGGTGACAGCTTTTGTTATAATATCAATAATATTTCTATGAATATGGGATACTGTTACATGTTTGCATAGACTTTTGTGGAATATGGAGACACTCCTGGCATTATATGAGCAAAGTGAGACTCATTTTTTAGGGTTGGTGGAGATGAGTGTGAAGATCCAAACAATCCCTGTCAGTGATGGAGAAGCTTTGATGAAAATATTTGGTAAAAAGTTCACCAGCATGAAGGAAATGAAGTTTCAAACTTTCCTTAGGAGGAGCCCAGCACGCCTGCTTAAAGGATAGTAAGTGTGGCGATGTGGATGCTTGCAGCGACTGCTGTATAGAGGCCATCCTGCTACACATGAAACACATCAGAGTCATAATTGTTATTTTAGTCACGTGTTTGTTTATTATCCTTATTGTTTTATCTGGGACTGTTTGCAGACATCTCAGAGAGAGGAGACACCAGCATCTGAACAGAGACTCAAACCAGCAACCTGCAGCTCCCTGCTTGGCTGCTCCAGTTTTCTCCTCACTCATGTTGCCCACCAGTGATTTCTAGCTGCCCACCCACACAGCAGGCTAGAATATGCGCTGAGCCTCAGCACCCAATACTTGGACATGTTTTCTTTATTAAACAATGAACCAGACCC
The DNA here is from genome assembly GCF_900408965.1 of Simochromis diagramma. NCBI lineage: Eukaryota > Metazoa > Chordata > Actinopteri > Cichliformes > Cichlidae > Simochromis > Simochromis diagramma. The sequence goes on from NW_024387488.1 coordinate 114,828, forward strand.
CAAAAAGTAAACAGCTGTTATTGCTAGGCAACGGGAGCAGCATTTGGAGATGCAGCACCTGACATTCCTGACCATGTGGGCGGAGCATGCATGAAATGGAATGTTCAGTAGAACTGTGCAACACAAGCACTTAGTTACAGCATGTTTCATTGTATCCAGACACAGCTAGAGACACATCTACAGCAGCATCTCTGTGCAGGACAAACGACAGCTGACGAAGAAACATCGAAAACTTCACTTCACTCCTCTACAAAACGCTGGTTCCTTTGTTTAAAAGGCCAAAATGAATCAAGGGAGATCGAGAAGAGGATCGGCGAGTGCTTCACCTCACAATACAGTACAGCTGATTCATTTTAAATTTCAAATGATACAGGCTGAAAATGTCAAATTAAAAGAAGAGGCAGAAAAATCAAGAGGAGAAGCTAAAAATTCAAAGTTTGAAACTGAAGTAGTATTGCAGGAATTACAGGATGTGGGTCTCAAACTTAAAGGAGAGAAGATGAGAAAACAACAGGCAGAAAACGAGAATGAAAACATGAAGAAAGAACTGTTGGAAGCTCAAAAAGCATTGGAGGAAGAGAAAAGCACAGCACAAGAAGCCAAAAATAAATATCAAACTGCAAAGAAGGAGGCAGGAAATGTGATGCAGGAATTACAGGAGGTGCAGGAAGCTTTTAAGGAGCAAAAAAGGAAAATGCAGTTGGCAACACAAGACGCTGCAAATGTAATGGCTGAAGCTGAAACACTAAGGAAGGAATTACTGCATGTGAAGCAACAACTTGAAGAGGAGAAAAAATGTAAAGACGAGGCAGAAAATGAGATTGAAAATATGAAGAAAGAATTGTTGGAAGCTCAAAAAGTGTTGGAGGAAGAGAAAATTAAAATACAGGAAGCAAAGAAAGAAATGGAAGATACAAAGAGTTACACTCAAAACATGAAGAAGGAACTGATGAAAGTGCAAGAGGAACTTGCAGAAGAGAAAATTGAGGTGAAGGTATTCAAGAAAGAAACGACGGTGACCAAGAAAGGCTGCAAAGATGAGCTTAAAGAAATACAAAAGCACAAAAAGGAAGCTAAAGAGCTCCTCAAACACAAAGGGAAAGTGGCCAAACAGCAGCTGAAAGAAACATTTAAAGATGCCGAGGAGCAGCTCAACAAAACCTTAAAAGAGCTGAAGGCAAAAGAAAAGCAAGCCGAGGACAGGAGGGGATTCTGGAGCAGACTGCTGAGAAAGAACTGACCCAGCAGCATCTTCCTCCTTCCCCCTCTCTCAACCTTTCTTTCACAAAAATCCCCCCAAACTTTACTTGGGACGTTTGTTTGTTTTTCAAAAACTCTATTCTGAATACATGTACTGACATACAAAAATAAAATTGCCATAACTTGACCTCATGTTGCCTGCTTCTTTTCTTGTGTGTCTGTGGATCTAAAACAGTAACACACTTTCTGCTCTGTGTGTTTTTAATTGTAAATAAATGCAATATATCTTCATTTTAAAAACTTCTGCTCTAAATCTTTTTTTAGCAAAATGCTTTTTTTGCCCCTTCCTGATTTCTTATGTTTTAACATGTTTGTTACATTTACATGTTTCCAATTTCAAGTGTTAACACAGATGGTCAGAGACAGAGGTTTGGACAGCTCTTTCCCTTTATTTGTATTTATTCAGCTTATTTTTATACTCAAAAATCCATCCACAAGCTCCAACGCGTCCAGAACTCTGCTGCCTGTATCATCACCAGGACCCCTTCTATCCACCACATCACTCCTGTCCTGCAGCAGCTTCACTGGCTCCCGGTCAAATATGGCATCAATTTCAAAATACTCTTGCACACATTTAAGGCTATTCATCATCTCTCCCCTCCATATCTCTCTGATCTGGTTAAGATCACCGCCCCATCTCGTTGTCTCAGATCTACTTCTTCCCTTTCACTCTCCGTCCCCTCCCCCCGTCTTGCCACCATGGGGAGCAGGGCTTTCAGCTGCTCTGCTCCACGACTCTGGAATTCCCGACCTCCTGATTTAAGAAACATCTCTTCCTTCTCTCTCTTTAAGTCCCAACTCAAAACTCACTTGTTCAAAATAGCTTATCCCACATAACCTCTCCACTCTGCTCTTTTATTAGTTTATGTCTTATGCTTTTACGATTGTGTGAACTGCTTGCTTTTATGTTGCTTTTTATTCTAATGTGTACAGTGACCTTGAGTGTTTTGAAAGGCGCTTTCAAATAAAATGTATTATTATTATCTTTGAAATATCTCAGTGTGACACTGATACTGTACATGAGTGTGGTAGGTTTTGAAAACCGCATCAGCAGAGTACACAGCAAAGGGGAAAGGAACAATTGTTCCTTTCAAATTTTATACAAAACATCCAATCCTGGATCATATCCACTTAGGATTGAGTGATCCAAATACACCACATTGTGACAATAACCACGGCATAGCAGCTGATGAGCAGCAGATAGATACTGCTCATGGCACCACTGGTGCAACTAGACTTGCAGTCAAGACCGCCTAAACCAAGACCAGAGGGTATCGAGACCAAGACCGAGACCAAGACCAAGATGAGACGAAGTTGAGACGAGACCAAGACAGACAAAAAAGTCTTTAAACTGCAGCCAGATGCTGCTTCGTTTACGGGTGTCAGGCATATTTATGTGTTTTTGCTTTCGCACAGCCCTCCTCACCACTGTCTACTGTCTCACTCACTGAGAGGACAGACGCACCCTCCACTTGACTGTTGCGAAATGCAGATCCAAAAGCAACAACATGGCAGGTCAAGAGACAACAGCAGTATCCTGAGCAGCGAGGGGTCCAGCAGCAACAGCAGTATGTGCAAAAGGCATCAGCAAGGAGAAAACACCATCATCATGACTGGATGGATGGAGATGCGTTTCCAACAAGCTGCAACTTCACTGTGTGTGAATGCAAATTGAGAACAGTGTCTGAGTTGGACATTTGTTACGTTTGGAGTGAAACAGCAATGGAAGAGACAGTGGGCGTAGATTTCGTTCTGGCATTGGTGGGGACCAATGACCAATGATTCAGTTTTTTTTTTCCTTTTTGTCTGTGCTTCTTGATAACAAAAGGAGAAATGTACTTGCCTAAATATGCTCTTCTACATGCTTTTAAACCATTTAAAATTACAATTGATAGTTTTATATGTGAGTTATATAATGTTAAATTACAATTAAACAAATGACTAAGTATTTTAGACTTTCAGTCAGCAAGCCGGCCTAAAAATACATCAACGTAAACACACTGGCGACAAACTGAAATACTGCAAAGAATGTGGGAGAAGCTTCCCCACGTCAGGTGACTTAAAATGACATGAACTCTTTCACAGTGGGGTCAAAAAACATCTCTGTGATCAGTGTGGGTCATCCTTCACCACTGCAGGTGACCTTAAAACACACAAACGAGTCCACACAGGAGAGAAACCATACAAGTGCATACAAAGGCCTGTCTCCCCTCACCACACTCCCTGCCGGTAACTGATGCCCTCAGGGGTCGGTGGGTTGGTGGTTCTTGGTGTCCGGGGCTGGGCGCTCAGGTATGTACCAGCTCACTCCTGGTGACTACTTAGCAGGGCCTGGTGCCTGTTCCCCGGTCAGGCCTCTTCCGGGGCAAAGGGGGCCCTCGGGCCTCCGGCCTCTGGGCCTGCGGCTCGGTTCACTATGGCACAACTGGTTGCCGGCAGAGCCAGCGGGCACGCCACTGCAGCCCCCTCTGACTTCTGCTCCGTGGCTACTGGGTGACCCCTCATCTGGGGCTCTCCTCAGCTCTTCCCAGGAGGGTGGCACGGATGCCCCTCCGGTGGTCCTCCTTGGGCTCTCGCACTCTGGGGCCTCTGGATGTCTGGAGCCTGGATCTCCTCCATGCCTGCTTCATGCCCTGGGAGACGGGGCTGTGGCTCTCTACATCCTCTAGCAGATCATTACATGGGGAAATCTTTTGAATACAAGCACACTGATCCACACAGGTGTGCACACGGGTGTTCACTGTTCATAGACATGAACTACACCTTTATTGGTGCTATTTCCAAGAACATTGTGCGCTGTCGGTCCTGCTTGCTACACAAGAACATTCAATATTTAGTATTTACTGCTGTTTACACTTAGCTAGATTAACGTGATGGTCAGTGGCGGTCCTAGCCTGTTTGGCACCCTGGGCAAACACTCTCTATGGCGCCCCTCCCCCTCCCCCACACACAAACACACACACACATAAAACACATTAAGGATTGTATGTTAACATAAAACTGTTGTCGAAATTCACCAGAGAAACACACACACACATGAAGAGAGAGAGAGTATGCATTGTATGCAGACGGCTACCAAACAGCCATCATAATTCGTCACACAATGAGAACAGGACAAATCAACAATTGACAATGACTAATTAATGTTTTAAACTGTATTTGTTTACAATTTGAAAAATAAAATTTGCTGAATGAATTATCAACAGTTGTTGTTGCTGTGCAGCAGTGGGAATACTGACAACTGTCACTGGATCATTTAATGTTGAAGAAATATATTAAACCAGAGGACGACTTTTTTTTTTCTTTAATTCTCCGCTTTTCCAGTCTCTTCAATTTGTCTTTTTTGAACACTCTACTCACCATATCAGGAAATGCTAAGATTTGACTAATGACTGCTTGAGAATCACTGGGCATAAAATAGTATTTTTTCCTGCCAAACTGTGTTACATTTTGAATTTTTGTAGATTAATTTAAAGAATTAAGAACAAATCATCTGTTTTGTGACAGGCTATTAATAACAAGCACCTAAAGATAATTTAAAATTAATTATTTGCAACATTGTCTGTTTTTTGTACACACAACATGGTTGATTCTTTGGAGTTAAGCACTTTTTTGTAACGGTGACAGTGTAGAAGTGAAAAAACACTGCCATCATCAGGTCAAACTTGAAATTTCAAAATTACCCTCTACAAATTTTATCCTGCAAATTGTCACTGAGGTTCTGTAATGACAGGAAAAACTTTTATGGAATGTTTATTTCCTTGAAAGTGGATCAAGTCATCCCATATTCAAAGCCAAAGTAAAATGTATTTCTGTAGCTGTTGACCAAAGTGACCTGCTCTCCCTCTTGAGCTACAGCAACTCCTAATGTAACATTAAGTAAGATAAATACCACCTAGAACCTCTTGTACTATACAGTGTTTGTGTAGATAAAGAACTCTATGAATGTTTCTTAATCACTTTAAATCCTTTAAATAAATTTAAAAAAGATTAAATAAATAATCATAAACAACCTCCAAAAATTCTGCTTGATCTGCTTGCAAACTGTCAGGGGTTAGTACTTAAAAAATTTACATATGAATGTACTACACAAAAGGAGTTCATTTGGATTTTTATCAACCCCAATTTTAGACTGGTCAAGTTCTTCTATACCAAACTCGCTCATACATGTCTTTCTAGACCCTTCTTTGTGCGCTGCTGCACAGTCATGTTGGAACAGGAAGGGGTCATCTCCAAACTGTTTCCACAAAATTGGGAGCATGAAACTGTCAAAAATGTCTTGGTATGTCTGCGTGTATAGATGCACCTGCTCCTTATTTCAAAACATGTAGCTCTCCGACTTTATATCCTGTACGAGAGTTTGCCTTGTATTATGTTCAAATGTTTAATAAAAACGTGTATCACTCATTGATAAAGAAGAAAACTTTGAAGAAAACTCTGAAATTATCCCGATTAGTGAAGAGTGTGTCTTTTCCGCAGCACTATTCTTTGTTTCTATTTAATGTATTTAATGTATTTAAATCCAGTATTGTGTAGATTCAATGAGAATGCTCATCACGTGTTCTTACATGATATTGTAAGAACTGTATTTAAATAATGTAATGGAGAGCAGAGGATCATCACACTTTTTTCATATAAATGGTAAATGGCCTGTATTTGTATAGTGCTTTACTAGTCCCTAAAGACCCCAAAGCGCTTTACACATCCAGTCATCTACACACACATTCACACACTGGTGATGGCAAGCTACATTGCAGCCACAGCCACCCTGGGGCGCACTGACAGAGGCGAGGCTGCCAGACACTGGTGCCACCGGGCCCTCTGACCACCACCAGTAGGCAACGGGTGAAGTGTCTTGCCCAAGGACACAACGACCGAGACTGTCGGAGCTGGGGCTCGAACCAGCAACCTTCCAATTACAAGGCGAACTCCCAACTCTTGAGCCACAATCGCCCTTTTTCACTTATTGTATAAGACACAATGAGTGAAAAAATAATTATCACCTGTGATAAAAGGCATCGCACTGTGGAGGGGGAAGCATGGATTAAACAGTATCAATAGATCAAATGAGTGTTCGGGCAGCTTAAGAACAGTGAACTCACTGTGATGTTCAAGAATTGAGTGTGTTTGTGTCCAAATGTCACTCTGGTTAATTGCACTGATGGTACATTTTGTGCTCTGGAGACCAGACACTCTGAAGATCATGTGCTGTTGGTTCTTTGTGGTTAAATGAGAAATTGCTCAATCAGAAACCCACAAACACCCGCAGAGAGAGATGAAGTTATTTTAAAATATCTGAGGGCTGCTGTGCATCCTTCAGCATGTCTTTACTGCACACCATCTGTTACTGTGCTCACAGTGCCAGGTGCATGTGCAGTGCAGCAGCACACAGAAACATGCAGTGGACTCATATTATTTTAGCTCTACTGAACATCATGTGGATTGCTTTCTTTTTACCTCCACATCTTGTCCCAGGTAAGAGCTTTGCTTTTGGTGTTTTAAATAGAAAATGTTCGTGTAAAATTATGCCTCCAATAATAGCTCATGTTTCAAATATAATCACTCAGTGTAGATCCATTGTTTTGAGGTGATGTCATTTGCAGTGTTTGTGCAGAGAAGAAGCACGAGCATCTCTGATGAGGAAATCCTGCTGAGAGAGTTTTGTATTCAGCCTCCACCTGACATAAACTGGATATCAAGTGTACCAGCAGTCTACATCCCTGATAATAAAACCAACTCCACCAACACAAGCTTAAAAAGTAAGCTTCTTTTCTGCTTTCATCCCTGCTCAAAATAGAATCAAGACTCTACATAACAAGGAGTTTAACATGTACCAAACCAATAACTATTGACTTGAGTTCTATAGAAAATGGTGCCACTGAATCTTTGTGAATTAATAATTTGCATACCCACTTGTTAAATTATGTAGTTACGTAATTATCTCATTAAATCAACAGTTTCAGATTTTCATGTATAGAAAGTTGTTTTTGCATTATTTTCTTTGTATACAGCTAAATAGTTTTGTCCTGTATTTCAACCCTTAGGAGACCTTGATGGGACAAAAGCAACTACTTCTCCTGTAGTGGAGCTGAAGGTCCCAGGAGTCACCACACCCTCAGAGACAGTTTCTCACAGCAGCGCTGCAGCTCCTCACCGTAGAGTGAAACAACAACCGAACTCTCCTTTCCAAGCAAATTATGCTTCCGGTTTACGTGAGTTAGTTTGATGTTACTTTCATTATTTGTTTCTGAAAATGTGGATGAACAACTTGCCAAATTTTTTGCACCAGCACTAATCAGTCATTGTATATGTTCAAACTTGTACCACAAAATATTTAGGCAAAGTCCTGAGTTATTTGAACCTTCACACATTCTGCTGGAGGGAAATGATATAAAATACTCATTTATATGTTTATATTATAATGGCTTGTCTACTGAGCTTCAATAATCATAAGTACACACTTATTAAGGTAGAATTTTTAAGATGACTTTAAAAAGTATTTTATCCTTCATAGAAGAAGAAATGAAAATGCAGTTTGCAGTCATAATTTATTAAGGGAACTACAACGCTAGCCAAAGATATCTTTAACCTACTTAACCTAACCTACCAAATATTATATGTTTCTGGTTATGGTGAGTTAGTATGCTTCTGCTTTCCCTTTTTGTATCCAAAAACATGGATGAAAATTTTGTGAATCCTTTCGTATCAGCACTGATTCATTGTAAATTGCTCAGAATCTTCACATCAGTACTATTTTCATTACTTTAGCGTTGGTCACAAATTTAACAAACATTCAGACGACATCACCTCTACTACACCTTGCCTGGAAGTGATCAACAAAATGAACAAACTTCTTTGTTTTTATGTTTTGATTAATTTTGACATGTTTGACTACTTTGCTTCTTTAATATGTTAATACACAACACTACTGCAAGGAAACTGTTTCACATTTAGGTTCACATATGACAGCCTAGTTGACATTTTAAGCAAATGAATATATATTTATTGATATAGAATTTTGGAGCTGGTTTTATTCAGTGTTCAGATTTCTGAAATGAAAGGTGTGCAAATTAGGACATATTTTTTTATATACAATTACATTTTACACTTTAAAAAATTTGTAGCAGGGCTCTAGACTAACTTTTTGCCACAGTTGCACTGGTGCGCCTAACTTTTTTCTTAGGTGCACCAGGACAAAAGTTAGGTGCACCCAAATTTGTCAACCGCATCGCTTAAGCTTGATAGTGGCCATGATGCCAGGTCTCTCTTGGAAATGAGATTTTTAAAACTTTTAATTTTAAATCTTCTTTTGCTGCTGGTTCAGTCAATTTTGGTTGTATATTAAAGAAATCTGTAGCATCAGAATCTAGCGCAAAAAAGACATAAACACAGAGTTCAGACCTCATGCATAATATGTGAGCTGTCGGCTTCCAGCCCCGATGGCACGTACGTGGACACGCTGACATCTCACTGATGTATCGGGTCCGCGCTCTGTGTTTACTCCTTTGTTTGGAATCTGTTCACCTGCTCTCATCATGTTTTAGTTGTTTGGAGGTTGTTAAAATAATTGTGTGAGCTTTAACCTGAGATTCTGGCGTTTCTGGTAAAAATACACTTATATTTAAAAGTAGATTCAGGATTTCATGAATCGATATCGCTTTATTCAAGCTACTCACCTCCCTCTATCCAAATGCACGTTCAAACATAGACACGCGAAGGACTACAGGAATATCTGGACTGGACTACGGCCAGTCAGAGAGTTCCCGCCTATCTCTGTTTGTTTTGTTTTGGGGTTTTTTTGCACTATACAGCTGGTCTCTATGGAAGCCTGTTTCCGCCATTAAAAAAAAAAAAATCAAAAACTCGAAATTTCGAGTTACTTTTCTCAAAATTTTGAGTTATCTTTATCAAAATTTCGAGTTAGCTCTGCCAATTAGTAATCTACGTGAATGAGGTCATTTTCTTGTTGCCCGGAAGAATATGGCGCAGAGGAATGCGCAACAAATTGGCGCTTTCTAGAGTACGTTTGCTGATAGTGACGCCATGTGATTCAGCTAATAACACAAGGATTTCATCATTTGTGAAGCCACGTTGAAAATACTCAGCTATTTGTACATTCATGACTGGCTCTAATACTGGTAGCTTAGCTGTAGCATTTGTAGCCAAGGACTTCAGCTTCCGGGTAACAAGGGAATGACATCATTCACGTAGATTACTGACTGACAATGCAACTCAAATTTTTAAGTTACTTTTCTCAAAATTATGAGTTAGTAAGTCAAAATTTCGATGGCTACTTTTTTTTGTGTGGCGGAAACAGGCTTCCATAGGGCCGCACCGGTGCGACCTAGAATTCTTTTTAGTTGCACCGTTGAGAAATTAGGACCAAATTGGACCAAATTGGTTGCACTCTAGAGCCCTGTGTAACATACAAAAACGTTTCTTATTCTTACTGTTGCTATTGGTTTATAGAGATTTCTTACTGTCTTACTCTTTAAAACAATCTAATACATTTCTTAATGTTCATTGTCCAGGATGTAGTCTGTAGTCTGTTTGAAAGACACTTAGCTATGATAATATGTCATGACCCTGTGCCTTCTCGGCTGACTCTGTATGGCTACAAGTGTTTCTGTTGTGTTGCGTCTCTCTCTCTCTCCTCCCGCACACTGCGCTCTACCGGGGCATAGTCATGACGACTCCAGCCCCTGGCTCAGACACCTGCAAGCAATTGTCTCATCACCACGCTCACTTCTTAAGGCGGCTGCCGAGAATGCTTCTTCGCTGGATTATTGTGTAACACTCGTCAGTGTCATTGCAAGTCTGAGCTTTTCCACGAGTTTCTTTCGTGCTGCAACTTACCTGTTCTTCCTCCCCGTGCCAGATTTCTCGTCAGCCTGAGGACCGCTGTTTGGTGAGCTAAAGCCGGAGTCCGAGCTAACCTGAGCATCAGTGAAGGATTGTGTATATAGCCCTGTGTGTCCCTGCCCGTGCCTGTGTTCCCCGGAGACCCTCTTCCCGTACCCCCTCACCTGTATATATCTGCACCTGGTGTCTGTGTGTAAATAAATTGTGACACTTTAGAGACAGTCTGCCTCTAAGTCTCTCCTGAGCCTGACATAATATCAACTTTACACCGGAGTGACACCATTTGTTAGATGTCCGTGTAGCTTCTCAGTCATCCAGGTCATGGTAAGGAGCTTGGAAAAAAAAGCAACAGGACTTCTTTAAATTTCTTGCAGATGTTTCAGACGTGTCGTAAGCCACTCCCACAGTGGTTTCAAAACACACACACCCGCCCTCTCACATCATCTATAATTGACTGAGACAGGACTCTTCCAGACACTAAACCAAGGCACAATGTACATTTCAATTCCTTTAATTTTAAATATGTTTATATTGTCTATCCTGTAAAATAGTCAGATATCTATTCATATTAATTGTACAGAATTCACCTGCTTGCTGCTACTACTGCACATTCACCCAGTGTATATACTATATGTGTGTGTATATATATATATATATATATATATAATGTTCTTCCTCTACACCCCCCCCAATTTTTGCACATGTTGAGGAGCGTGTCAGGCTACATTTCACTGTGTGTTATACTTGTATAACTATGCATGTGACAAATAATAAAGAACCTTGAAGAACCTTCACCCACAACCTCTGGTGATAATGACCCACACTTTTTTTTCACACCTTGGCTCATGTTATGAAGCACATGATTAATAGTGGGTCAACAACCCCTCATCAGCAGTGCACTCAAATACACTAATAGTATTTTAGTGTGATTTAAAATGGGGTAGCACAGTTACCTGCAAGAAGGTCCTGAGTTCAATTCCACTATCAAGCCAGGGTCTTTCTGTGTGGAGTTTGCATGTTCTCCCCATGTTTGTGTGGGTTCTCTCCGGGTACTCCGGCTCCCTCCCACCGTCCAAAGACATGCAGTTAGAGGGGATAGGTCAATTGAAAAATCTAAATTGCCCATAAGTGTGAATCCATGAGTGAATGTGAGTACGGATGGTTGTTTGTCTCTGTGTGGTAGCCCTGCGACAGACTGGCAGCCTGTCCAGGGTGTACCCTGCCTCTTGCCCTAAGATAGCTGGGATAGGCTCCAGTGCCCCCCGCAACCCTGAAAAGGATAAGCTGAAGCAAATGGATGAATTTAAAATGGTCTAAAATAATTTTTAGACCATTTCACTCATTGGATTTATTTCATTTTTCTGACAAATAATATTGTGATGAAACAAAATGTTCTGATGAACAGAAAATACTGTCATTTGCATTACATTTAAAAGATTTTGTAAGGTTTTTTGGAGTAGTTATAAAATGCTAAATTGTCTGATCGCATCTAACGAAATGGCTAACAGGCTTTGATCAAAGTTGGTGTTCTTGCCAGATTCTTCAGTTCTGTAGGGACTTAAGGGTTAAGGACACTGAGATCTTCTCAAGCCAGCTTCAGTATGTTCTTAGTCTGCCTAAGGATCTCTTCTCAGTTGGTTGTTCCCAAAACACTTTACCTAGGAGGTATTTTGGGAACTTCATTCTGATCAGAATGAGGAACGTAGTCATTCTGATCAGGTGCCCAAACCACCTCAAATGGCTCAACTGTAGAAAAGCAGCAGCTCAACTTGTTTGTTTAGCATATGTGCAAATGTCCAAAACAGTCAGGACCCATCCCCCAACCTGAAGATGCAGGAAGCAATGTCTTATTCACTGGAGAGAACCCTAACATATAGGCACCTAACTGCTGGCATATGAGCATACACTTTTCTGCATTTATCTTCCATTAAAACGAACTCTAGTTGTGGGCTGTACTTCACAAAAAGATTAGTTTCAGAACCTAATATCTCCACTGAGGTGAGGCCAGACATGTGTATTTCCTATCTTGCAACCTGTGGTGTAAGTTCCAGCTGTTTCTCCTCCTCCTACAACCAGTCCACCCCCTCCCTTAGCAAAATAGCGCCTGACTCCTACAGGTGGTGGGCCCACTAGAAAGATGGGCCCATGTGGATAATTCAGTCGGAGCCTGGCTGGTCCTCACGAGTTACCACAGTTCATTTTAAAAGATGTGTAAATAAAAATACTTTCTGACAGTTTGATGTGTGGTGTTCATATCCTGTGTCAGTCTGGGGACCTTGTTAATGACACCAGCTGCAGCTGGAAAGAAGCCATTTTTCATGAATCACAAGTTTCCCAAAGAAGGTTCGAAGCTTTTCATTAATTTTGGAAGAAGTTTGTCAAATCTCATCTGCCCACTTAGTGGTCCTGGAGGCGTGCAGGTCCCGCATGGCTTTCCTCCTGAAAGAAAAAGACAATTACTGACTGAGAAAAAAACAACTATGATAAAATAATAATAATAATAAAAAAAATAGCACATAGACAAACAGCAAAAAGAGAAGTACAGAGCCAACAAGACTTAAAAGCTAGCATTAACTGAAGTTGTCTTTCTTTTGTTTTGCAATTTCCTGTTTTGCAGAGTGACTTTTCCCAAGTCTGCATACAATGGTTGTTTGGACCCCTTTAGGATTAACAAAACGTGGTATCTACAATATTAACTTTTTAATTCAGTCATTTGTGCAGTGACACATTACATTAATATTCAGTCAATTACAAGGTAGAAAGGTCTTTAATTATTCTACACTGCTCTCTAGTGTAGAAAAATTGTAAGCGTAACCTAAAACGTCATCAAAATCGCGCCGCAATCTCACACGCATGCGCAATAGTGTGGAAGCTGACAAAATTCAAACTGGGTGGCGGGTAGTTGAAGTCGGAAGGCGTAGAAGAAGAAGAAAATAAAGAGTACAATCTATTTACTGTTGAGAGCTAGACCAAAGCGTTAAGAAAATGACAAGCACGTTGAAGGGAATTACTCTCAAAGGAAGCGCGGAGTTAGTAGCCGAGTTCTTTTGTAAGTATTTCTCTTATTTCGTCTTTTAGTCGCTCGTTTTCGACACGCATGCATGTAACGCTAATATGCTATTGGGCCTACATAGTGCCCGATAACATATTAGCATCAACGCAGCATGTATGCACTCACATGGCAAGCATAGCTCCAGTTGATGAAAAATAAAGTGTTTAAGCCTGATGTATCCTGTAAGCGTCAATTCACAACTTCAAACCGAATAATTTGTCTTGTTGTCTTGCCCTTGTATTGAGAATCGTGAACGTACACCATACATCGTTTCTATTCTACCGAGCTAATATATTCATTGATTCCCAGTTAGTTTTCTCTCGTGTTATTCCCTTTCTTGTGTAGTTGTTTTTGTACTCTTCTGTGCCTTTCAAGTCTGAATCATATAAGCCTCTAAAGTTTACGAATACTGGAATTCCGGCGTATTTGAAGCCTTTGATTTCCCCATTGTCATTCACAGCTTTCGGCATCAACAGCATCTTGTACCAACGGGGCATCTATCCTCCAGAGACATTCACCAGAGTTACCCACTATGACCTGAGTCTCCTACTAACTACCGACCCCAAGCTGAAGAGCTATCTGACTAACGTGGTGTCTCAACTTAAAGGTATCTCAATAGTGGGCTTCCCCACTCGTGACACAACTAAGGAGAAAGTGGAATAACTGTGGAACTGAGTGAGCTAACCAACTGCGGTCTGAAGGCACTCCAGTTGTAGTTTTGGGCTTCGAGTTCTGTAGCTATATCTACAAGGCTGCTGGCTTACGGCAAGAAATCTTACTCACGGTTATTTTGGTCACTATGGAGATGCTGTTTTTCTTCGTTTTACATATTTACTCTTAGACCTTGAAAAAAATGTGGACATATTGTACTTAAGAAAACAAACAAAACTTCAGTCTACTTTACTTTAAGTGGATTTCCTTGAACAGCAGATAGAAAAGAAAAAACGTAATTGGTGAGAACTGAGCTCACAGCTTGGTGGGGAGTGACTTTGGATGTTTATGGAGAAGACAAAGTAAAGGCAAAAACCGTAGTGAAGTACAAAATAAGATGATGTTTGTGAACAATGAATGATTTTGTCAATTTATTTTGCTAATTCGGTGATCTTCTTTACTCAATAAATAGTAACTTGTTAGTTGCGATTGCTGAGTAGGGCCACGTGGTGGTGCAATTCCCCCTCCCCTTTTTGTTGCGTTGAATTAGATCAGAGTCAGAATCGGAAAGACTTTATTTATCCCCAAGGGGCAATTAACGTACAGCAGAGCAGCATGATGTTGAAGATGAACTCAGATGCCTATGAGACTCATGCCTGAGATTTTAATTGGTATGACCTGGCATCTTATGATCAATGTTAAGTAACATACAAAGCAGCACACGTGAGTTTCCATTCCCATGTTACACAAATTTGTGTTAAGCTACTCTTAGGCTCTTGTCAGGTGAACTACGAGCTATTTCTGGTTAAAAACGCTAGATTTTTAATTTTTGATTTACCAAATTTTTGATTTTGCCATAAATACCATAAGTATGTGAATGAGGAAGGAGATCGGTGCACCCTTTTCTGTCCAAGGTGATGCCATTGTAATATTTTATTTTATTTTTTTCCTAAATCCAATGCAATGCAACTGTTGATGGCTGCCTCCTCAGGTTTCTTCCTGTTAAAAAGAAGTTTTATTTTATTCCCATCAATGCCTAGTGCTTGCTGTTCTGGGATCATCTGATTGTTTTTCTTTTTAAGCCTGTGGGGTCTTTACTTTAAAGTATAAAGTCTCTTGAAGCAACTGTTGTGATTTTTAGTGCAATGTAAATAAAACTAAATGGAGTAAATATCTCTGGGTTGTCAGTTCAAGTTTAATGTAATTCGTACCAGAATATTCATATTTTTGGGTGCATATGTCAAATCACTCAAGCTCTCAGTTGTGTAATGCTAAGAGTAGTGAAATTACAGAATACAAATCAATCATCATTTTTCTCACAGAAATTGTGATCTCTTGGATACTATATCCAAGAGATCACAATTTTGTATCCACAACTATTGTGGATACAAAATTCTGTACATGTTTGTATTATGTTTTTAGGGTGTTTAACTACCTCTCACTTTGCATAACAAACTTTAATAAGTGTTGTTTGCTCTTTTGGTGTTGCAGAGTGGCTGTTTGAGTGCACTGTGCAAAAGCTGGTGTTGGTGATCACGTGTCTGGAAACCAACGAGGTGCTCGAGAGATGGCAGTTTGACATTGAGTGTGACAAGTCGGCTAAAGAGAGCAGGTCAGGACCTCTATTACCTTGTTTGTTTGTTTTGTTTTAAAGGCTCCATGCTAATGGTCATTAATTTGCTGTCTCCTAATTCCAACACCTGGCATGTTGCACTTGTACTTCCCCCACCGTCAGTTTGAGTGGAGTGATATATTATATAAATTGTTTTGAGCTTCAGGTAGCTTCAGGACAATCATCAGAGCCGAACAGGTGATGGAGAAACAGGTTTACCTTTTAGGTGACATGAATGAGTTGAAGGGAAGTTATAAGGGAAGGAAGAAATACACAGATACATCTGTAGATTCGAGACAGAATTCACAGTGTGTTTTTGGGACTTTCAGGTGTTTGGACCAATGTTTTATTTTCTGATCAAACCAGAAAGCTTTAATGAGCAGCTAGACTTGTTAATGCCAGTTAATGCAACGTCAAAGCAGATGGAATCCATATATGTGTGTGTTCATGGAGCTGCATTTTCACCTGCTGGACATCACTACCTGACAAGTTTAACTGTCTTCAAAACATTGCAGAGGCCTTATTGACAGTATTTGGTTCTACATATCTGTGTGAGCAGATTTCCTCTCACATGAAGAGAGTCCTCAGGTAGCCGTCTGAATGCTGGATGCTCGGAGCCCTGTGTCTCTGAGTGGGAGACCAGAGATCAGAGTGTATTAACAAACATACCATATTGGCTCAGTTTATTTTTCTTATCATTGTTGCGAGGAGACCATAAATAGCATTTGTATTTTCTGTTGTACAGTTCATTTGCTGTTATGGATAAAAAAGTGTCTTTTTATTTTTTTTGTTTCAAAATAGCTGAAAGCTATTCGCTGATAGCTGCGAACTATAAAGTGGTTCTATATAGTGTGTAACTGTTAATATAGAGCGTTATTCAATTTCTTGCTAATACAATCATATGGCACACTGACTTCTGAGGACATTTTAGATGCACTCATCATCAGAAAGGTTGCCTACCCCTGCTCTAAGGCATCTGGACAGATCTGTTTACTTACACTTATTGACAGGAGTTGAATGGTGCAGACTTTGGGTTGGTTGGCTGATTTGTCAACACAGATCTGAATTTGTATGTTTGCAGTGGATTAGTTTTTTTGTTTTTGTTTTTTGCAATAAAATGACATGAAATTTGTACTTTAGAGGAGTCTTTACAACAGATTATGTAATTTGGTTAAATGAGCATCTGTCATTACACTAGGGCTGAACGATTATGGAAAATAATCTAATTGCGATTTTTTTTTGCCCCAATATTGCGATTGCGATGCGATATGCGATTATTTTTTTAAGGTCTTTGTCTTCTGTATTATTAGACAAAGACAAGCAATACATCATATAGTATGGCCAATACTATATTACATTAATTTTAAACTGTTCTTTCCTGGAAGACAGACCTCTGTTATGATGACATGAGGTGATGCATGAATTGATGACTGACATTTTTATTTAACTTCTTCAATCACAACAGTATATTTGAACATACACAATAGTTTATTTTTAGCTTACAAACATCTGAGCATAAAGTGCTGACAAGGAACCCTGGTGTAAACATTAAAATGAAAGTCAGTACAATGTGCAGATTGCAGAAATATACATAAAAAAAAAATCAGTGGCTTTACCACACTCAGTTTTTCGACATCTGTGAACTACTAGACAGTCATTCAATTAAAAAAATAATATTAAATAAATAAAACTAATAAATAAAAAATACACACATCTTACTGATCTCTGCAGTCAGTAACATTACACATAAAGTGCAAACATAATAGCAATTGTATAAACACACACACAAACACGCCTTTAAAATTTAAAGGCGTGAAATTGGACGGTCTAGCCTTCTGATTAGCTAATCAGAAGGCTAGTTCTGATTAGCTAATCAGAAGGCTAGTTCTGATTAGCGTCACCGCTGTCTCGGTGGAGTTTAATAAACTCGGCCGTCTGCTTCTTGCTATCTAAAATATAACCAGACACTGGTGTAAATTCTCGACTGTCTCATACTTCTGTTTAATAAGTTTTCTGTTTGACGTTTAGTCAGCTGTGTGAAAACCAAGGAGGAACCCACCCGGGGGATTAATAAAGTTTTATTTTATCTAATCTAATAACTTTAATCTCAGCCAAACCGATTTACTCACGAACAAACAAAACACTGAAAAAAAGCCCAACAATAACATTTTTAGGTTGTCTAAGTGACTTATATATTACGTTTAACCCGAGCAGCGAAACTCCGCGGTGATCTGAAAATGATGTGCCGGGAGTTGTGCCGTTCTCGGCCGCATCAGTAACCCTCGAGCTCCCGGCTAGCTGTCGAGCTGGTGGGTAGCAGACGCCTCTGAAAACGTCGGAGCACTTTTGCAAATATGGGATATCTTGATAAACCGAGCAGATATTTGATGTTTACACAACTACTTTCTCGCCTGAAAATATGTTAAAAGTTTATTTTGTGACCCAGAAAGATTAGTATGAGTAATTTTAAAACTTAGTAGCGGCCGCCATTGCTGGAAACTGGAGTTTGGCTGGGCCGCGCTATGAATTCTGGGACACACCCGACCCATCCTTCAAATTCGGGAAAAAGGAGGACGCATTTGTCGGCTGCATTTGGAGCAGTCTACGAATTTGGACAGCCTTCGGCGCGTCGCTGTGACGTAATCGGTCTACAAATGCGGCCTCAGGAGGATGCAGCCCATGAATTTGGACATGTCCAGAGTATAATCGCAGCCTTTGCGGTTAGAAAATTGCACTTGATCATGTCGCGATATTATCGCAAATGCGATATATCGTTCAGCCCTACATTACACTCAGCTATTGTTTGACTAATAAATAATGCATGTTAACTGAGTTCTCATGTGTCACCCAGTGCACCCAGAGAGAAGTCCATTAAGACAATTCAGCATGAGATCCGCTCAGTTATCAGACAGATAACAGCCACTGTTACTTTCTTGCCCCTGCTGGAGACGCCATGTGAGTAATGAGACTTTTGACATTTGAGCCTTTGATGTGGTGGTTGGGTAATAATTTCAACTCCTCCCCTCAGGTGCTTTTGACCTCTTGGTTTATACAGACAAGGACCTGGTGGTTCCAGATAAATGGGAAGAATCAGGGCCGCAGACCATTGACCAGCCAGAGGAGGTGCGTTTGCATTCCTTCACCACTTCGATCCACAAGGTGAACAGCATGGTGGCGTACAAGAAGACTGAGTCAGCTTAAACTTCTAAACCACATGAGCTGTTACAGCACCGACCACTGATTCTCATAGAAACCAGTAGATCTAACACTGCCGTGTCTTTGTTCACTGCCTGTGCGTGACTGGACAACGAGGACCTGTTTTCCTTTGTTGAGCTTCACTGTGTCTTATTTGTCAATATGATGAGGACATGAAGGAAATGTGTTCTTTCTACATTGATGTAAATATTTCTGCCACGTGGCATTTGTCTGTAGAAAACAACTGTCTTTTCTTTAGTCTTTTGCTTTCTTTCATTCTTTCAGTCTGTTTTAGAAGATAGTGGTATATATGTTGAACTTTTATAAAATGACATAAATAAATGCATTTAGCTTTTTCCCAAATAAGTGATTCTGTGCTTTTCTTTTGTTCAGGAGGTGCCAAGGTTTTTCATCGTG
The DNA here is from genome assembly GCF_900408965.1 of Simochromis diagramma. Lineage (NCBI taxonomy): Eukaryota > Metazoa > Chordata > Actinopteri > Cichliformes > Cichlidae > Simochromis > Simochromis diagramma. The sequence goes on from NW_024387488.1 coordinate 133,877, forward strand.
TTATTTATTTTGGAGCATTATATAAAAGATATCACATGGTTTTTGGAGCCTTGAGACGATGCAGTCTTGGGGTGCATTTCAATAGTATAAGCTGATCTTTTCATCAAGGTCAAGAAAGAGAAGTTAGTTTGGAATGCACTCTTTTAGTAACGTGTTTTAATAACTGGAAAGCACACTGACATCCATCCATTCATTCATTGCTTGTTTAGTACATTTGAGAAATTATAGACAGCACACAGGAGACATAGTAAATAAGTATTATTTAATGGGACATACTATTCACTTTGCTCACAGTGTTGAAAGGTGTCGACAGTTACAGATGTGTAACACCATCATAGTACCGTATCAGCATATTACATTTTGCAAAAGAAAACCCACAATTCTCTTACCTAAAAAAATCCATCCATCTGTCGTGTAATGCCCTCTCATATACATGCAAAAGAAAAAACTGACAACCAATCAGTGAGGGGTTTTTTTTTTTTTTCTCCAGAGAGCACAGAGGCTAAGCTACAGGCACAAGTAAAATAGTCCTGGAGACTTATTCAATGTACAAATGACAACCACGGACACAAGTTAACTTTCTGAGCATGTACATCTACAAAAGTGCTTGAGTTTAAATGAATCTGCCATGTCCATTAGTAAGCTGTTCGTTAAATGCACCTATGTGGCTTCCAGACCTCTGTGACTCCTCATCAACAGTTTATTGGCTGGACAATTAACTGTTTTACCAGTTCTGCTGATTCAGCAGTTTCATTTACCAAAACATTTCAGAACTTTTTCTTTTCTGCATAAAAAAAAAAAAAAAGTTCTGAAGGGTAACAGTAGCATCCTTCAAAACTAGATATTAAACATTCTAGGTGTAGAGAAAAATGTCATAGTAATGTTGCATTTTCTATTTATTCCTAGTGTGGACATGCTGAAATCACTTTTATTGAGGAGTAATTGTTCCTTCTTGCAGGATCAGCAAAAACCTGCATTTCACAAGGTCCAAAGGTACCAGATTGTTCTTTTAAATGTGTTGGTGATGACACCTCGCCTCTGACTACAGACTGAAAACCTCTGCCTCTAAAGGGTGGACAGCAGTGAACCCAAACACATCAAAACGCTGAAACACTTAATATCTTTATCTAATGAAAAAGTTGCTCCTGGATACATTCTGGGTTACACACTGAAATTTTCTGCCAAATTCTGTTGTTTAGTCAGTCTTTGTAGTGCAAGAGAAACTGCTCTAAATGTTAAAGAATCCTTTTTTCCCCCTTGTAGCAAATATCTTGTTTGAACAGATTTTTACATTTACCCATCAGAGAATCAGGTTTACAGAAATAGAAATCATACACCGTCACAATGTATCAGAGCTAGATGCCACCCTCGGTGAGTAAATCATACTTTATATTCTGTAGATATTACTCCGTCGTTCAGTTTGTAAAATTGGTATGCATAAACAGCATTACTGGACATGGATAAATAAAAATAAGTGGTTCTGTAAAACTGAATTGTCTACTTTATCGCAACAAGGCAGTGGCAACATCTAGATCCATTTTCCTTTGAAATCACAGATCTAATCTTTGGCTCTTCCTACAGCTGGAAAAATAGAAAATCTAAATTCCAAATAACACAATACAGTACATTTCCAAATGTCATCAGAAGAAGCAGTTGTTCCTAAGAAAGGGCCTATAAAAAAAAGACGGGATTTTTATTCCACATATGAAAACATTTTCTAGATAATTGTGTGCTTTGACAAAAGAATGACCTTACAATATAGACTCTAATAAATATATAAAACAAAAATAAATATGCAATAGTTAAGACAGTGAATAAAATGTACGAAAGACTCAAACCCACGTCGTGTGTGTGTGTGCCGTGAAGACTTATAACAAGTCTATAAGATTATTGTGACACTAGTATACTACTAAGTATATAGTAGTTGCATTGTTTTCATCCCACTAGAATGGTGCTAATGGTGCTAAAGCTCCATGAACACTGGAAGCGACATACTGAATACAGACCATTCAAAGTGAATCACATCCCACAACTTCAAGTGATTACAGATGAAATAACCACAGGCAAATTCTTTGACTGTTCAGGCAGAGTAGAAAAGTGCTAAATAAGAATCAGTCCGTTTACCATTTCCTATTTGCTAAGGGAAGATTTTTTTTTTTAACCGAAGCAACTACCAATAGGAATAAAGAATACATATGAACTGGAAGTAAATATGTAGAGCTTCCAGTGTATACAGCTTAACCATTCAGTGTTCCCTAAAGTTCACTACCTGTCACAGATAGTGTAGGTGAGACCATCAATATGAAAGCCACTCTATGCAAAAATAACAATGTCTATGGTAATAAATATAGCTTAGTGCTGACTTTGTTATTATCTCTGGTGAGTGAGAAAAAATGGTGGTGACAGGATAAAATGACCATGACCTCAGAAACCATGCTTTCTTGTTATGGACACATTTCATTCCTTTCTGTTCATGGTAGGGCTTAGCTGTAAAACTAGCATACAACTTTTTAACGAATGTTTGATAGTGGGGGTGGAAAGGTACAACTTTGATGTTATTTCATAGTTTATCTGTTGTGAAAAGTACTCACAAGAATTACTGATACTCCGGGAGACAGGAAAAGTGCTGACAAGTCTAGGCAGATTACCAACAAGTCAACTGACTGACTTGTAGATGTTTTTACAGTTGTTTTTCTCTCTTACTTTATTTTTTAACTTGTACTCATTGGCATGGCTATGCATGATCGTTTGTAATTTTCCTATATCTGAGCAAACGCTTTGCCGGGTGAGTAAACTCCAGATTACAACAAGGAAAAGAAAGACAAACTGTGAAACCTGACTGCGGCACCTCAACCGTAATAGATTAAGTCTTAAAGTATTAAGACTGCTCAAGGCAGGTGACCTCTTCTATTATCAGACCATAGCTAGTGTTTTATTTCATGATAGGAAAATTACTTTTCTACCTCACTGTCAGTCCACACAATACGCTATTAGATAATTTTAATGAGAATAGGTTGAAAATGTAGAACTCTGGAAATCTGAGTTGGATGAAAACCAAACTGGGGTTTGGATCACACCAAGCCGTTGACAAGCCCCTTCTCACACTCCTCGGCTAAACACTTCCACTGCTGCCGGTTTTTCTGACATCCTTCCAACAACGGGGAGCAATACTCCGATAAGCCAGCCAAGGTCTGTGACAGTGATAAAGACAATTCAGCATGGGAAATCAGAGGCAGAACTGAATGCAGGAAGAATTGCTATTCATCAGCTACGCTGGTCAGCAAAAATAGCAAGGGCTGAATTACCTCATACAACTGAATGCAAATGGCATCAATGAAGGACACCTGCATGCTTGGTATCTTATCCCTTTTCTCACGATTCATCAGGTCCTGTGAAAGGATTGAAAAAATGAGATGTAAACTTTATATAAGTTAACTGTTTATCCCCAAAACAGACAAATCTATGAGAAAATGTATGTATGTATGTATGTATGTATGTATGTATGTGTATATATATATATATATATATATATATATGTGTACACATACACATACATACATATATATATTGCTATATATAGCTATCTCTCACTCTCTCTATATCTATATATAGATAGATATAGAGAGAATATATATAGAGCGAGGGAGAGAGAGATTACCACAAAATATGACAATTAGTTAAATTTATAATGTGTGTCCAACATCATTTTACAAACAAAATAACTGAGACAAGAAAAGACACAGGTATTTATAGTCATGTAAAAAAGAAATTTGTCACATAAATGCACCGTCTGTGAAGAATGAGTACCCTCCCACTGCTTCAATAGGAATTAAAAAGGTAATTAAAAGAGTGAGTAGAGGCCAGGTGCTGCTAATCAAATGCAATTGATTAACTAATCATGACTGTAAATGCAAATGTTTCTTTATATATTGTGTCAAATAACAATAACAGTGATCCCTGGGCACTTCATACTGTAGGACAAAGATCTTCCAATACAGACTGCATAAAGTCCTAAGAAAACATTCTTTTCACATGGCTGTAACATCAGCACAGTTCTTGAAAATGTGTTGTGATACTTCATGATTTGAAAGGGAATATATTTAAATGCAGTAGGATGAAATACCAGAGGATTCAGAACAGATTCCCGGGCACTCGATGGCAAATGTTGCACTGTTGAGAAGGATTTATCCAATATCATTCAAATGAACCCTGAAATTACTTACAATTGGTTCAATGTTCAGCTCTTGCCTCTCCTTATCCCCCTGCTCGAAAAACTCAGTGGCCACCAGCTCTGCTATCTGCATCAGAAACCAAATGCAGAAACATTGAAACATTTTATGAGCTTTTAGTTCTTAAAAGGCAAATTTTATAACACTAAATGTAAAACCAAAGATAGAAGCAAAGTAAGCTTTTACGATGGGGTGGCTGTAGCTCAGGAGTTAGAGCAGGGCATCTACTAATTGGAACGTTGGTGATTGGATCCCTAGCTGCTCTAGTCTGTGAGCCAAAGTATCCTTAGGCAAAATAGCGAATGCAAAGCTGCTCTCTGATATGTTCATTGGAGTGTAAATGTGTATGAATTAAATAGAAAGTAAAGAAAAAGTGCTTGTGTGAAGGGATGAATGACCGTTTTGAATACTCAGAGTACAAAAATGCAATATAAATGGTAAATGGCCTGTATTTATATAGCGCTTATATATTATATGTGTATATATATATATATATATATATATATATATATATATATACACACAGGTCTATAAGAATCAATCCATTTATAATTTGCTCTGAAAGCATCAATTTTAAATCCTCATTTATTGTTGGACAGAAGACTAAGTTGGGTGAATTGTATACTATGCAAGTCATAGTGTCATTGCAACCTTGGAAACTTTGTGGCATAATTGTGGCAGTTTGAGTAATAAGAAAGAGGTCTCCTACATGGAAATAACAAAATGCTTATACTGCTGCTGGAGGCAGCATCGTTAGAACATTAATCTTGAGGAAATGACTGGGAATGACCCAGACAGACTGACAGCCTGTGTGACAGCTGGAAGGAAGAAGGAAAATGAAACAAGTGAATAGCAATAGCAAGAGCTCTCCCAAAAGCCCCACACAAAGTTAGTGTTCTCAAGTTTTTAACAAAGAGATAAAGAAGATCAATCAACATCACTCTGTGTGAACGTGTTGCTGAAGCCGTCTTCAGCTCTTGATTGAGTCGGTGGTGCTGCAAGGAACGTAAGTACTATGATGCAGTTGTTAATTGTTGAGACCAAGAAGCTTTGCCTTTACTTCCTCCATGATCTATGAAAATATTTTAGCAGTGCTTATGGAGGTTACTTTCACAAACTCATATCATTTCTTTAACCCTTTCATGCATGAATCATAACAACCTCAATCAGGATTATACTTTATTGTTAAAGTATTTTTGTTTAGGCATGAAAAAAAGATTTTTGAAATACATTTTTTTAAACAGGTACTTTTTAAATAGTTTTTTACTTGTCCACTTAGGTGAACAACATCACTTTTGGAGTGTGTGGCAGAGTATGGAGTGACACATCAGTGTCCAATGTAGTGGTTTATGTGCAAATATACCATCAACACTGACACTTATTTAAGGTCTTCAAAATCAAAAGTGGAAACCAACCAGAATGTAAAAAAAATGGCATGATATTAAAGAATGCTATATTTGTAAATCGTGGTGACTTTACTGCATTTTTTAAATACAACTTTTTCGTTATGATATTTTATGTTGTTAAGTCTCAGTGATAACCTTAAATGATTATAATGACTTTACCTGACTGAAAAAAGTATGACTGGAAGTTTCAGATTTAGAGCTAGTCTAAAAAACAAAAACAATATGGCAGATCAGCCTAAATGCTAGGAAAACACCATTAGAATCAGTCCAGAATCCAAAACCATTGGGTGACGTCACAGTGAATATGTTAATCTTTATATAAAGTCTATGGATGGAGGCTGTGAAAGTAAAACAGACCAGGGAAGGAGGGGTATGGGTTTAGCGCAATCTGTTAATGAGGAGCAGGTGATTTGCCAGAGTGTGTGTAAGCCAGGGAACGTATGTACTTGTTTGCTGCCCTGAATGTTTTTTTTTAGAGTTGTCATCTGAGGACAGGGCCCAGCTGTTTTTATTAACAAGCTCTCATTTATCAGCACTCTCATACACACACACAGAATGTTTATCTGTGTAACAATTCCTCTGGGCCTGAGTTTCCTAACAAGGCACAGACTAATGAAGGTCACTGGGGGACAGCAGGCACACTACAGCATTGAATATAGTGCACGCTCACGTGCGTGTGTGTGTGTAGTAGGTCAGTGATTAAGAAAAAAAGAGAAAACAAGGAGGAGCTCTGAAAGGTAATTAGAGTAAGAAATTGTAGGATCAGATATGAATAACAAAGAATACATTTTAAGGCACGTTGCACCTCAGGTCACAGTCAGCAGGGCTCTATTCCAGGAAGCTTGTTATATAATATAATATAATATAATATAATATAATATAATTTTTTTTTTTTATGGTGTCTGCTGTTATCATTTACCCAACTTGAATTTTAATAAGATGAAGCTGGAATTCTGTTTCTTTATGTTTGATTTGTTAAATTTAATGATTCAATTGAGACAAAATGCAGGTGACAGAAACTGAAGATAAAACCTGAAGATCCACCCTCGAATCAGCTTTTATGAGTCTGATTATTTTCTTGTTCCAATAATTAATCAGTAAAAATGTAAGAAATGTGTTCCTTCCATCCTTTGACAGAATTGTACTTACTGAATGAAAGTGCTCCATGAGATTTAGAGAAAAACTCTGCTTTAATGTTGCCCAGTTTAACCATTTATACTGATATAAAGCTTTCAGCTTCCAGGCCTGGATTTCTACATTTAAGATAAAACTTGAAACTTTTCTTTTTGATAAAGCTCATAGTTAAGTATGGATCAGGTGACCCTGAATCCTCAGTTAGTTACACTTCAATAGGTCTAGGCTGCTGGGAGTTTCTCGTGATGTACTTCCTGTTTCTTCTTTACTCACCTTTTTAGATTTCATTTCATTTAATCATTAGTTATTATTAATCTAATGAATGAATCAGGATGTCACACAGCCAGCTCAGAAGGGGAGGAGTCAGAGACAAAAACTTGTGCTGGCAAAATTTAGTTCAGACTCTGTTACCCCAGTAACTGACACAGAGTTGAAGTTAACTCTCTTTCCCTGAGTTTCTCTCATCTTCTGCAAAGCAGAAGTGTTAACTGTCTTGATACTAAGGAACTTAATTATTTTTGTATCATCAATTTAACTAAGATTTTAAATTACATTATACAAATTAACTAGCAGTTATAATCTATTTTTTAAAATTTGGTTTGTTTGCTTCATTTTGAGTCTTTGATACGTTTTTATATTTTTTTAAATACATTTTAATATTTTACTCATTGCCATTTTCCCTTTATATGTAAAGTGAGTACAGTTTCAGCTGTTTTTTTTATATTTCATAGAAACACTATGTAACTATAGAAAACAGAAATGAGGGGATGTGTGTGTATACCACAGTAAAAACATAAATACACAGAAAAGCAGCGTACCAACATACAGACAGGTAAAGGTTGCGGGGTTTTCTGTTTGTTTGTTTGTTTTTTACCCTTTTTTGTACTGGCCAGGGCTTAGTGATGGCAGAGATGTCACATGCAGTCATCAGCATTGACCTGAAGGGGGTGACAAAGTTACAGACTTTAAATTTCCACAGACACACTAGTTTCTCATAGCAGGAGAAACTCTGGACTTGTTACCATGGTATTGCCAGGTTTGAATATAAGGTTTGTATAGCAAAACCTAAAACTTTGGTCTTAACCCATATCTGGCAACCTATAATGCAAAGAATGCCTGCATTGATGGCTAAACCATTTTTCTTGAAGAAATGGTTTCAACACATAACTTTTACAACTATATGTTGATCAATAGAAGTGTTAATCATCACACTGTCATGATGCTTTTTTACTTTTCAGACTTTGGGGTAGGTGGCCTGTCCCTCACAAACATTTATCTTATGTTTATGTAAATGTTAATACAGGCATCTGAGACTCTATACTCACCTCAGCAGGTCTCTGTGGTGTTCATCCTCCCAAACAAACTGGTTGTTCTTGGTCAGCTCAAAGAACTCCCCTCGCCTCCTGACAGCACACACCCACATGAACAATGTCACAGCAGGTAATTATCCTCATATATAACCCACTTAGCCCCCAAACCACCCACTGTCTAGACTAAAAGTGGGCTAAGATAAGAGCTGAAGTCACTGAGGTAGTAGGAGGGAGTTAAGAAAAAACATGAATGCATTAAGATGTAGTAAAAAATTGTCACCCCTCTTTTCAGAAGACTGGGTATAACAACCAACACTGTGAAGACTGAAAAACTATAAATTTTCTGTGGAGCCACCCTTAAAATCCCACCAGTTCAAACGTACTTGGCAGGTAAATTGCTTGAGTACTTATACAGTCTGTATTTTATTTTCATTTTAACTTTTAGCTGCTCTGGGGCTGTAGACATACATGAGTTCTAAGCCAATTATATTACAAAGAAAGAAAATACCCCCTTTCCATCCACCCACCCACACCACCACACCCACACACAAATGCACACTCACCAGAAGAAAGACACAACTTTTAAACACTAACTTGTATCTAGACCTACAGAATTACTATAAGGAGTGAGGAGTGAGTAGAACTTAAGTGATGAAGGCTTTAACAGTCACAAGGTGAGTGTAATCTCAATTGTACTCAATTTTGCACTGATTAAAAACCTTTAAAATACTGCTTTTCTTCTTCCATTCTTTTCCTCTCATTCAGTCTCCATTGAGGCTTGATGTTTAGTACTTACTTCATGTACAGGGCAAGGTCGGTGGCCAGAATAGCCCTTTCAATCATCTTCAGAGTGGCCTTGTACTCGTCCAGAGAAAGGCCGCTCAGGATCTGGTTTCCCTGGAGAGAGAGGGACAGAGAGAAAACAGTGTAAGTGCAGGAAAAGCTCTGCATGCTATATCACGAGTTATACTCATACTGAGTTGCTGGATGGGAGTTTAATTTTCATGTCCTCGCAGTAAGGTAGCAACAGAGCTAACTGCAGGTTTCACTACTAAGGTTTGATCCATGGACTCTGTGTCATGGTCTCCGTGCTTGCCCGGCTGGCCCCACAAGGCTACATGTGCTGTTTTGGTTCTCTCTCTCTCTCTCTCTCTCCCTCTCTGCCTGGGCGGAGCTCACTGTGGGCTCCCGCCCTTGGCCCACACACCTGACAACAATCACCTGTCATCACCGGGAGCACTATTTGAGGCTGGAACACAGATCCTCTCGTCGCTGGATGATTGTACTACTGGCGTTAGTGTTTTTCGCAGCTCCTGTGAACTCGTGCTTAGTAATTTGAGATTCGTGATTAGTTTGTGACTTCCCTTCTCTTCTGCTTCAGACCTTCCTCCCCGGACCTGTGACCTCCCTGCCGTGTGAATGTGTGTGAGTGCGGGCAAGAAGACGTGAGAGAGCTACCCTGTGATTCCCTGGAGTTTTGGATTCCCTTCACTGTATATACTGTGCACTGGTGCTGTACATATACTGTTGTTTGGAGACGTCTAACCGCTCTGCGCCTGAATTCCTACAACCAGATTGTGACACTCTGCATGCCAAAGTATTCTTGAGCAAGATAAAGAACCCCATTTAAGATTTTGATTTGGTATCTATGTCTTCATCCCAGTGTCTGACTTAACCCTGAGCGAGGGGAGTTTACACTTTGAGATTTTTCAGGATATGGAGTTTGTTAGGACAAAGCTATCTCCTATTGTTCTCTACACATTCAGGGTGAAACAGTCATGTAAAAAAGAAATATATATTCAGTTCTCTGAAAAGATAAATATACCTCAAGATTCAATAGCCTGTAAAACCACCTATAGCAATAAGTTAAAGATTATGACTTTATCTGTCTGTCACATAGTTGTGGAGGAATTTTTCCCCCAGTCTTCTTTACAACATTGCCTCAGTTCATTGAGGTTTGTGGGTATTTGATTACATATAGGTTTCTTAAGGTGTCACCACAGCATTTCAATCAGGTTGAGGTCTCGATTTTGAGCCACTGCAACACCTTAATTCTTTTATTTCTAACCCTTTTGTTGTATATTTGCTGGTGTGCTGGGATCACTGTTCGCTTGCATGCCCGAGTTTTGCCCAATCTTTAGCTGTCAGACAACTAGCGTCATATTTGACTCTAGAATAAAGCTGATTTAATGACTGCAAAGCTCAAATCATTACCCTTCCACCACTGTGCTAGGCAGTTGGTATGACATGTTTATGCTATATTTACCAAATGTGGCACTGTGCATTATTGTCAAACATCTCTACTTTGGGCTTGTCGGTCCAAATTACATTGTTCAAGTCCTGTGGTTTTATTCAGATGAAAATTACCAAACCTACAGGACAACCTAATGTAAAACTCCCAAGAAAGATAACTACACATTGGATCAACGCAGCCCGAAACTATAGTGATTACACTATTCAGTTGATTCCTTCTGTCTATTTCTGGGTACTTTTTCACAATTTTTAAATTTATCAGTGAGAGAATAACAATCATTGCCTCAATATGAGAATACTAATCATAGCATCAATATAAGGACTCACAAATATCAGCAATTTATTTCAGAAACAAAGAGTGGGCACAAGGGTGGGAAAGGTCCCAGCATCTAATTTGTTTCTATGAGGCAGCACCGCATGTAAAACACTTGATGATTAACACATAATACACCACTCACAACCATAAATGCAATGGCGTCGGCCACTTACATAGCTTACATCGTAGGCTCTACAATGTTTCCTAGCAGAAATCTAAATCAGGCCTCACATGAAACACAGATCAAAATTCACAGGACTCACAAGAGTTGACTTTAGTCTTTGGCAGGAAGTCATAAAACCTGGCCAGGGTTTGTAGGTGGAGGGTGGGAAGCCAGTTAGAGATAATATCCTGTTTTTACACTAGGAACTTTTGCCAGTTAAGGAAATGAGCCTAGATGAATGTTTCCTTGTGCTAAATTTTTTCAGTGAAGACACACATTATGCTTATTGCATTACACATAAAAATGTATTACTTTATATGCTCAGTATTTTTATTGGATTATGGGCATGCTATTGCATTACCAGGAGGTAGTTATTAAATTATCAGTTTCTTCTGTGACTTTTTGGCAATTTTTTTCAGTGTTCCACAATAGAACATAAATGGGAGACTTTGGACATCCTGATCTTGTGGGACATAACACAGAACCTTGTAGATTATAAAGTTTGAAATTATTTCTGCTGGCAGGGAGCCATGTGGGAACACCAGAGGGTGGAGATGGATTCTCTGGACTGAGTCTGCCAAGAGCTCAGCTGCTGCATAGAGAATGAGCTGCAGCTGTGAAAGGCCAGCTAAAGCCATGTTTTACATAACAGTATTGGGGTTAAAATCTGGGTGTGGAAAAAAGATCTAGATTTGCTCCCTCTGTCTTCCTAGTATTGCTCTTGTATTAGTGATGCTAGCTACAGTCTGTATTTCCATCTATCAGTATGCAGTGCAGTTTAAAAGAGGAGGCATTCTGGTGTAGGCAGAATAGCTAGCGTTTAGTACCAAAGAACAAATTTGTAAGCTTCTTTTGTTAATGCTGGTTCTGCTGCCTGTGGGAGTTGATGAATGTCTGATTATCTAAATGGGCTATAAAACACAACAATACAGTAGAAGATGGTACACGTTAACAAGGGCTTTAGAAGTACAGGGAGTGCAGAATTATTAGGCAAGTTGTATTTTTGAGGAACAATTTTATTATTGAACAACAACCATGTTCTCAATGAGCCCAAAAAACTCATTAATATCAAAGCTGAATGTTTTTGGAAGTAGTTTTTAGTTTTAGCTATTTTAGGGGGATATCTGTGTGTGCAGGTGACTATTACTGTGCATAATTATTAGGCAACTCAACAAAAAACAAATATATACCCATTTCAATCATTTATTTTTACCAGTGAAACCAATATAACATCTCCACATTCACAAATATACATTTCTGACATTCAAAAACAAAACAAAAACAAATCAGCGACCAATATAGCCACCTTTCTTTGCAAGGACACTCAAAAGCCTGCCATCCATGGATTCTGTCAGTGTTTTGATCTGTTCACCATCAACATTGCGTGCAGCAGCAACCACAGCCTCCCAGACACTGTTCAGAGAGGTGTACTGTTTTCCCTCCTTGTAAATCTCACATTTGATGATGGACCACAGGTTCTCAATGGGGTTCAGATCAGGTGAACAAGGAGGCCATGTCATTAGTTTTTCTTCTTTTATACCCTTTCTTGCCAGCCACGCTGTGGAGTACTTGGACGCGTGTGATGGAGCATTGTCCTGCATGAAAATCATGTTTTTCTTGAAGGATGCAGACTTCTTCCTGTACCACTGCTTGAAGAAGGTGTCTTCCAGAAACTGGCAGTAGGACTGGGAGTTGAGCTTGACTCCATCCTCAACCCGAAAAGGCCCCACAAGCTCATCTTTGATGATACCAGCCCAAACCAGTACTCCACCTCCACCTTGCTGGCGTCTGAGTCGGACTGGAGCTCTCTGCCCTTTACCAATCCAGCCACGGGCCCATCCATCTGGCCCATCAAGACTCACTCTCATTTCATCAGTCCAGAAAACCTTAGAAAAACCAGTCTTGAGATATTTCTTGGCCCAGTCTTGACGTTTCAGCTTGTGTGTCTTGTTCAGTGGTGGTCGTCTTTCAGCCTTTCTTACCTTGGCCATGTCTCTGAGTATTGCACACCTTGTGCTTTTGGGCACTCCAGTGATGTTGCAGCTCTGAAATATGGCCAAACTGGTGGCAAGTGGCATCTTGGCAGCTGCACGCTTGACTTTTCTCAGTTCATGGGCAGTTATTTTGCGCCTTGGTTTTTCCACACGCTTCTTGCGACCCTGTTGACTATTTTGAATGAAACGCTTGATTGTTCGATGATCACGCTTCAGAAGCTTTGCAATTTTGAGACTGCTGCATCCCTCTGCAAGATATCTCACTATTTTTGACTTTTCTGAGCCTGTCAAGTCCTTCTTTTGACCCATTTTGCCAAAGGAAAGGACATTGCCTAATAATTATGCACACCTGATATAGGGTGTTGATGTCATTAGACTACACCCCTTCTCATTACAGAGATGCACATCACCTAATATGCTTAATTGGTAGTAGGCTTTCGAGCCTATACAGCTTGGAGTAAGACAACATGCATGAAGAGGATGATGTGGACAAAATACTCATTTGCCTAATAATTCTGCACTCCCTGTATTTACTCATCCATCCAAATCACTTCCATGGCCACAGGTGTCTAAAATCAAGCGATGCAGAGTGCTTCTACAAACATTTGTGAAGGAATGGGTCAGTCTCAGGAGCTCTGTGAATTCCAGCGTTGTACCATAGGATAGGATCCCAGTCGGTATGAAATTTCCTTGCTATGAAATATTCCATATAAGTTTAAACTACATAAGTTTAATCAGATAGTAAGCACAAGGGTCTGTGAGGAGGTCGAGATGCCTGCCTATTTTTGTGACCATAGAGACTTGTATGTGAAGAATTTAGATCACAGTGCACCAACTATGCTTGCACCCAAAGTAGCAGACTTCAAAAAAAGTATCCGGTTGTTCAGTCTGACGTCACTAGCCGTGTCTGGGCCTAAACTCCGCTGCAGGTCCATATATCAAACAATCACTATGGCATTACTGAGAGTTGAAAAACTGTCTAAAGTCTTTCATCTTTAATAAAATGATCAGCGTTCTGCTCTACCAGGTGTAACAATTGAGTTTAACATCCAGACATCCATGAAAATGGAATTTATGACATTTAACGGAGTTAGAAGTTAGCAGGAAGTTAGCTCACTAGCTTCTATCTAAATACAATATAGCATGTCCTGACTGCGGGGTTTTGGAAACAAATTCAAACGTACAGCTCTGTTATCACTTCCAACATAAATGAAGACAGAAAACTAAACAGCAGTGACGTTTGTAGGGTTACTGAAGTTGGGCTAGCTGGTATATAATGATGTGCTACGTGACCGCTAGCGACACAGCTATGTTAGCATAATATAAACAAGCTAACTTTTTTTCCACTCGATAAAAGTTAACGTGAGTGTTCTCGGTGGTCAGGAACAAATGTAATCGCATGGCAGGATGCTGTAAAAGGACCAAACTTCAGCCAGGAGAACAACTGAGATAATGCAGCCACAATACGAGGTTAGTCATTCATATACTGCTGCATGGGCTGGGCTGTAGTTACATCGTAAGGTTTTAAAAACTGAGCTTAAATAAATGATTAGCGGTAATAAAAGCAGAGGGAGGTCAACAGTGATCACTGACTGTTTTTAGGAGCTTTTTGAGATTAAATAGAAGAAAATACATAACATTAAACATGTTAACAACACAAAAGCCATATTAAACGCAGACTACTTTAGGCCCGGAAGTAGGATTCGTCACGTCATCACTTAACGACGGGATAACAGGACTGACTACTCGGCTGTCAGGTCTCCAGCTGTTTGTGTCCATGACCAAATATCCAAATGTCTACATTCCTGGCACCAAAAAATGTGTTTCTGGATTTTTTTTGTTTATATATATTTTACGTTTAGGGCAGCACGGTGGCACCGTGGTTAGCACTGTTGCCGTACAGCAAGAAGGTCCTGAGTTCAATTCCACCATCAGGCCGGGGTCTTTCTGTGTGGAGTTTGCATGTTCTCCCCGTGTTTGCGTCGGTTCCTTCCAGGTACTCCGGCTTCCTCCCACCGTCCAAAGACATGCAGCTTGTGGGGATAGGTTAATCGGATAATCCAAATTGCCACTAGGTGTGAATGTGCGAATGAATGTGAGCGCGAATGGTTGTCTGTCTCTGTGTGTTGGCCCTGCGACAGACTGGCGACCTGTCCAGGGTGTACCCCGCCTCTCGCCCTATGACAGCTGGGATAGGCTCCAGCGCCCCCCGCGACCCTGAAAAGGATAAGCGGAAGCGAATGGATGGATGGATGGATTTTACGTTTATTTTGGGAAATTTTTAATTAGCATTTGTGGATGCAGTGTGAGAATTGTATTGTGAGGCAATGGTTGAACCACACCACATCTTTATTCCTGAAGGCCTTTCTGAAGGGATGTAAAAAGCCCACAATATAAGTTGTCTGCTGCTTATTAGACAAAGTAAGAAGCCATTCTGTACTAATGTTTTATGTAATTACACAGGTGGCAAGTAGAGGGATAGAGTAGAGAGAAGAATGATAGTCTGACTAGAAGACTTCCTACATATGAGCGCGTGTGTGAGTGAGCAAGTGAGTGTGCTTACATGGCTGTTGAGGATCATGAGGCACTGATCGAAGTGGTGATGCTCCATGGTGGAGTGGCAGTAGAGCTGGGCCAGTGGGTGGTCACTCCTGGAGAAGAAGAAACCGAGGGTGAATAGTGTGCTCCCACGCATGCATATATGATCATGCACACACCTCTGTGACTCATGCTCTCTGATGTACCTCTGTATGTAGGAGTTATTGACTCCTCTGTGGTCCAGGTCGTGGCAGAGTGTTGCAATCATTAGAGCCAGCACCTCCAAATCACTCATATAGCTCTGTTAGGAGATGAATAAGTACATTAAGGCAAGGAAGGAAGGCGGGAAAAATGGCAACAGATGACATACTGCCTCCACAACCAAACCAAAAAATACAGTTGTGTACACAATGCTGTTATAATACACTTTTGGCAGTGTGTGTGCTCAGCATGCACCCTGGTGTGGACATCAAAAGCTGGTTCTGCATATGACACAAAGGCTTTTATGCAGCCAGCTGCCAATTTTGCACACAAAAATCACTAGTTTTTATAATGTGAATTATTCCCGAATCAAAAATTATTTGATATTGGTATTCTGGAGTCCTTGCCAAGGATTCTTAATTGGAATTTAGGCTCTTTTTAAGAGAGCTGGTTTTTATGTCTCACCTCACCTCAAAAAGAGCCAAAAAAACGCACAAATAACTGAAAAAAGGTGAATGAGGGGGTGTTAGCATTTTACTTCATTTTAAGTTTTAGACTTTTGTTTTGGACTTTGATTTCATATTAAGTTTGGTGAGGTTTGATTTGAATTTGTCAGGCAACGACTACCGGTACTGTTTACATTTTAGCACCAGAAGCACTTAATGCATGGTCAGAAAAAAGAATGGTTTGGGTTAAAAACAACCATTCACGGCTTTATTAACTATCTGAAACAGCAAAGTTCTTGCATCTGCTAAAATATTCTCTATCATTTTTCTTTACCTCAGTACAAGTTCTGTACAAGAGGACATTTGACTAGTGTCACATTGCATTACTACACATTAAAAAAATATTGTAAAAAAGGTACACTTTGCTTTCAAATGTAGTAGCAAGTGGCTCTGACAAACTGTAACTATGTAAAATGTCAATAAAACATGTTGGATTACTTAGAAAAAAAGTGGTTGCCCTTTGCAGCAAGATTACTGTTACTGTTACCTTGGAAAATCCTCGGTATGTTACGTGTTGGGAATGAGAATGCTCTGGGAATCAATGACTATATTTTTTGACTGCACTTACCTGTAAGTGCCCTGACTTGAGGACAACAAACATGCACTGGGCTGTGTTGAAGGCATGTCTCCAGTTATGATAGGCCACATTCTTCCTGTAGTTCTTCTTAACACTCATAATCCACTGACATAAACTCTGCAGAAGAGAGCCAGTGTTATAAAAATGTTGCAAAGTAAAAGCATATACAAAATTTAATTTGGTTTTGTTCTTTGCATCGCCTGATTGTAGAGACAATCATTCTAAATTGACTGCTATTTGTATGCAGAATACTACCCTGCTTCTATCTGTCTGAAAGTAAGTTTCCTACAACAAGGGACACATTTCTAAGGGGTGAAAAAGGCTAAGGCCACAGCAACAGCAACCAGGGATAAATTTTAAATTTGTGTCCACTGAGATACAAACTATGACACAGTTTAAAATAAAAAGGGTTGAAATTTATGTCCATGTTATGTCAATAAGATCTTACTACAGTCAGTGTGGTTTTAATGTGCTGAGCACTTAGAAGATGACTGACACAGACAGCCAAGCCATCATGTCTTTACGAACTAATACTAGTACAAACTAATTTAAGTTAAGATAATAATAATGAATTATAAGTTAAATTATTCTCTACAGAATTTATGCTAGAGGAACAATGTTTTTTCAAGAACACAACACGTACAAGATAAGATAAGATAAGATAAGATAAGATAACTCTTTATTGTCATTGCACAGTCATACATAGTACAGTAGTACAATGAATTTGGAAAACTGTCCTACGTCGGCACTACATATAACACAACACGACACGATATGACACATCACAACGCAACAAACAACACAACACAGTATATTAACTTAGTATAAAAAAGAAGAATAAGTGTATGTGTATTGCACACTGTTATTATTGCACCTTGTTATAAATATTAAACATTATTATTGTTATTACAATGGGACCAAAATGAAAATGAAAAACAAACTAAAGCAGTACATTGTAAGTGGGGTACAATTTTAGCAATTGAAAGTAAAGGCAAATGTGACAAGCACAGGGTCATTTTCTTTGCCATTTCCGAAAGTGAACACTTAGCAGGAACAAAGCCGAGAGCCCTGATGTGCTGGCAGGGTGCTAAGCTGCACGCTCGTCATGACCACACTGTGAATAAAACTAATTCCAATCTGAGGCACCACGAGAATCCAAATTATTATTCATCTAATCAAATCGGGGCTCATTTTCTCTATAGGAAACATTATAATTTGATCTCAGACTTGAATGAGTGTCTGTATAACATGTTAGGATTGCAATCAAATCATGACTTGGTGTGCAGTTCAGCTTCCAGGGTGTGATGCTCTGGGATGGCCAGTTTGTCAGCTATTGGTGTGAAAGTTAAACTGACAGCCTGCACTGCTGGAGGGCCATAACTTCCTCCAGTCAAAGTTTCTTTTTGTGAGGCCTCTCCCCGCAGGCACCCAGGGGTCAGCCACCAAGAGCACCTAAAGGTGGAGAGCCAATCCTGCCAATGATCTGCTGATGCCGGCGTCAATTAAAAGTCAGATGAGCAGAGAATTGGGCTTAACAGACAGCGATGACAGAGTCACCGACACAGTCTCGTGTCGGTGACTTTTGGAGGGGTATTGTTTTATGTGCATGATACTGTTGTGTGATACTGTTGTGTGATGATACTTCTTCAGCTGTAAATGCATTTATTTGTCCTCCGACACATTTGCTCATAATGTAATGGTTTAATGTTGCTGACAAAAAGGAGGTTGTTTTTTTTGCAACAGTTCATAATATACACTGAAGATATCGGTTGTTTCTGTGCTGCCCTTTTAAAGTCAAACCTTCTACTCTGAGTAAAATATCTGTTGTTGCACAATAAGAGCTACTTTAAGGCTAGTTCTCTTAAGATTATGAATGGTTTGGCTTGCAGTGCATGTACAGTAGCTGAGCCTTTAAAAAAAACAAAAAAAAACCCCAAAACGCTTTAGCTCTATTTAAATCGTAGGTCAAGTTGAATGAGCACCAAGTCACCTCCTGTACAAGCTGTATGCCAGTATTGAGCAAGACTCACTGATCCACCTCAGATGGGGAATGCCTAGCTGAAGCCCTGGTCCACAAGAGCTTCAACTCTCACCTCTGTTAGAGCTTCGGCAACATTCTGAGGGAGACTGGGGACACTGAGTCCGAATGGAGCATGTTGAGCGCCTCCATTGCATGATGCTGTAGGGCTGTCTTGGTTAACATGCCTTTGCAATGTCTTGAGGAGATCTGGGGCGGTACCTCTGGATTGGCAGAGTGAGGTGGTGGTTTCCATGTTCAAGAAGGGGGACCAGAGGGTGTGCTCCAAATATAGGGGGATCACACTCCTCAGCCTCCGCAGGAAAGTCTATGCCAGGATGCTGGAAGGGAGAGTCCGTCAGTTCGTCAAACCTCGGATACAGGAGGAACAATGCGGTTTTCATCCCGGTCGTGGAACACTAGACCAACTCTGTTTTTATTCTGTTCCACGTCCTGTCACTCTCTGTCTTAAGCTGCCTGAGGCATTTTGTAGCAGCTCAACTCAGGGTGTCATCTTCCTGATTTATTTGTGCATGATCAGTGTTTCATCCTGAATTGTAGCTTGAACATCTTCCGTTGCTTGTTGCTTGAAGACTACCATGCACTGTGGGGAATTCTTGTGCGTTGACATAGTAATAACCTCCTTTTGGCAGCTTATTATTGCAGGGTACCTGATGACTGGTAGGATGTATGTACTGATGGCTCAGATGCTTATTCCGAACACTCAACTGGCTTCTCAGCACCTGTCTTACCTTATTTGGCTGTGGCTTAACTTAGTGCATATTCATCATGGTTCCTGTTGGCCTGTGGGATACCCAGGTTGTTGAAGCTGTCCTCTACATCTGCTATTCTCCCTTCTGAGAACTTCATCCCTTCAATCCGGATCCCCTTTCTTCTTTTTGCAAACATTTGGCTGGTGAGGTGAATCAGTAAGTCTTACTGGCATAGAGCTTGTACAGGAGGTAACTAGTGGTCACTCAGCTTGACCTAAATCAGTACTGAATCTATATCTGTATTCATTCTTAGTGATGAGCTGGCTTAGGTGGTTGAGGCCTATGCAGAAGAGCAGTGGGAACAGAGCATCACCTCTGAAACAAAGGCCTGAGTGGTATTTTTAAAGCAAGTTTGCAGTTCTCATGGATTTTAATGGAGCACATGTTAAGTCTAACCTGTTTGTGTAAAATCCCAGGTCAGTTCTTACCGTGTACTTCATCTGAAAGTTTTGGACCAGGTTGAGGTCAACAAACATCCGCACAGTAGCCAGCGTGGTTTCACTATCTGACAAGTCAAAGTCACTGAAGCTGAAGTCCAGAAGATGGAGCGACTGGGCTGATGGAATGGTTGCTAACTTCAAACACACACAGAATATATACATGCAAACAGCAGGAAAAACAACAGGCTTCAAATTCAGAAATTCTGCATTATATAGTTGAACTAAAGATTAATGATTAAATATTAATCAGATTCAAATCTCAATTCTTAATTCTGTTGCTGTTACAGAAGCAACTTTAATTTAAAATGCAGTTATGAGGTGTGCAATGTGCCAAATATACAGTATGTAGCTACCTCTTGAGTAGAGACTACCAAAATAATCAATTCTGTGTCCTAGTTACCAAGTGACACATCCTCTCTCTTGTGCCCAAGGGAGGACACTTAATCAGGCTATGCTATTAGTTCAGCCAGTTTGCTATAAGGAGAGGGGAAGAGAGCAGGATCCTTTCAGATGGTCAAGCAGTGCCACTGTTAGTGCTGGTGGGGAAGATGGGCTGCTCTAATTGGTTCATATTTTAAGAGGTACCTTGAAGTCAATGAGCCAGTTAGATGCTACAAATGAGCTACTCAAAATCACTTGGAATATCCTTTATTCTTTTTTTGGTTGATTTGTGGGGTTCATTCATACACGATTTGCTCAAAAATATTTAAATTAGACACAAAATACTAATAGTAGAAAGAATCATATTAATGATCCAACCCCAATGAAGAGAAGTATATATTATCACCAGATATATTACCACCAACATTATCAAATTAAGTGCTAATGTCCCCATAAACAAGACACATGGATTCAAAACTCCATCCGTCCGTCAATTCATTCTCCTCCATGTGTTCCAGGGGGATACTGTGGCTAGGGAGCGTCATTTACCTGACAGGAAACACGGCGCCTAAGCTCAATGCTCAAAAGTTTGATTATACTTTACGAGAACGGATGACAACAGGGCAACTTGCAATACTTGCAAAGTAAATATTTCATTTAAGGGAGGAAACACTACGAATATGCAAAACCATTTGCTCACAAAGCACGCGATAACCTTAAATGAATGCTGTGTTTTTAATTCCGCTCCGGGCTTGTGAATCTCAACCCAGCAGCAACGTTTGCACGTCCTCTCCCGTTAATGTGGCAGATAAATAATCAACTAACAGTGCATATTATGTTAGTGAGATCTGCCTTATTACAAAACCTGCCATTACTGTGCATTTAGGTGACCATGATGAGAGAGACAGACAGAGTCTGGCTGGCTCAGATGCTGGCAGTTGTCGCTGCAGTCTACCGTTAGCGTCTTCTTTCAGGCCAGGATAGACGAATGTCACCAAGCAGTGACTAAGTTTGTGGTAAAAGGCTTGCACCCATTTGCCACAGCAGATGATTTTCAGTAAGTGAATGTGTTTAATTGTAGGCAGGGACATTACTGGATATTCTTGTGTAATTGCTACTGAATAATTTATGTTATACTTTGTTATTGCTACAGAAGAATATTTATTTTATTATTTTACATTTACAATTTTTTTTCCTGGGGACCCTGTGACACCCCATTGAAGAGCCGTAGGCTGGATCTCTTAAGATCTCACGGTTGGGTTTGTAAGGCCATGTTACTCCTAAATTTCTATCTTGTTCAAAGAGAAGATATAAAACAAAGTTCTAAGCTAATTGACCTTAGTGTTCTCCTTTTTTAAAAAGAATCGATAAGAGAATCGATAAAGAATCGAATCGTTAAACAGAATCGAAAATGGAATCGGAATCGTGAAAATCTTATCAATATCCATCCCTAACTGTGGCATTACAAATCCCACTGATAGATAGATAATCTATCCAGCATATCCTTAGCATATCCAAAACATGTCACCTAAGAGGAATCCAGGATATGCCAGAACCATCAAAAGTGGCTGTTTTTGATGTGGAAGAGTAGCCACTCTACTTTAAGCCTCTCCCAAATGACTGAGTATCTCAGCTTATCTCTGAGATACTCAGTCATGGATGGCTGTAGCTCAGGTGGTAGAGCAGATCACCTACTAACTGGAAGGCTGGTGGTTTGATCCCCGTCTGCTTCAGTCTACATGCCAAATATCTTTGGGCCCATGTAGTTCCCATACTTTCTTACTGATCCAGCCAAAGATGTTATTTCTACACGAAGCCTTCTTTCTCTTAACAACATCACCTGCCTGTGTTTCTCTCTTTCCATGCTAAGTGTATAATGTTAAATTAATGCATTTCAATTTACTTCAGCTACCTGGAGTTCCCGTGATTCTTCATCTGCAGCAGAGGCATGATACGACAAGACCTGCAACACATGTATTTAAAAAAAGATGAGTTTTGCAGAAATAAAAGATATGATTATTGCACAAGTATCGGATTTTCTGTAGAAAGCACACTTACACTGTCTATATTGCTGTTCTCTGAGAACAGTCTGTAGTCTGCTTTGTGGCAGCACTCAGTTTGCAATTATTTCACCAAATACAAATATGTCTGACTGACTGGACATTCTGCATGACCTTTCTTTTATTTAGCAGGCACAGTGCATGTTAATAGACATCAGTATAAAAGACAAGATGTAAACATGCCATGTTCAGAGACTTTTGGAAATCATAAAGAAAAAAAAGTGGGCTCTGATACTTGCAGGCTGTCAAAATGAAACGGACAGCTCAACAGGCTTTTGACAGGCTATAAAAAAGAAAAGTGGCACTATTCATCAACCAGATGTCAGTCAAATCCAAAATAAAAAAGAATCCTTTATGAAGAGGAGTGCACTGTCAAAACAGCAACTAAATCTTGTGTTTACTATTTTTAGTTACCAGCAGATGAAAATACAATCAGTGTTTTGTGCAGTGCTTGTCGGTCGGGTGGACCTTCTCCCTTCTGAGTGTAGGAAGCTCCTTCCAAGTCCAACAGCAGTTGGACCAGGTGATTGGTATAAAGCAATCGATCTAACAGATACTTCCTTTCAAGTGGCCATAGATCCAGACCGCAAACACTTGCTGATATGTGCATATGCATTCAACAGCATAATCCTACAAATTCCTGGTGCTGCTGCCTGGTGAAGTTATCTTTTTGCTCCCTACATCATTACGAAGATAGCATTAATTCCTCACTGAGAGAGGAGCACCTTAGCCTTTCTGCATGATAGGACTCATAGCAGCTTCAGTAAGTACGCCTTTCCCTGTTAAAGCTGTATCACTCTCTGCTGTGTGCATTTCCCCCAGTGTAAATGATACCACCAATTCAAAGGAGAGTGTGTCAGAGGAGCTTTTTTCTGATTCTAAAGGCTTGTCAGTGGCCATGATATGCAGAGATAATCAGTCTCTACAGGGACCTCCTCTCTCAGGTGGGAAGAGGGATGATCCACTCAGAACTGTGGTGGCTGTTTACCATTTGAGAGGTGAAATTTATAAGGGTCAGCCCCCAAGTGTGGGGGCAACGACAACTCATTTCTCTCCTTTAGGGGACAGAAATCATAGTCATAACATTTCATTTTCTTGCGTGTGTGTTTCTTGCACTTGATGCATGCATGTTGTCTTGTTAATTTTGGATCCATACACATTACAGCTCTTCTTTTTGTTGATACTGGATCTAGGACCCTAAAGAAGATCAGAGAACATCTTCTGATACGTGTCATTGTCTTGGGTCTTCAACCCAGTTTTTAAGGTTGTTCTGGACTCTTTATTCATTCTTTTAAATGTATTAAATGTTTATATTCAAATTTGGTATTAGGTTTGAGTTCTGTATTTCACTAGTGTTCCAAGTTTGTTATTTTAAACTCTTGGTTCTTGTTTTATCTTTCTTCCCATTCGTTTCCAATCTATCTCTGTCTCATCTCAGTATCCTGTCATCAGTGTCCCTGTGTTTGTTTACTTCCTTTCTCCCCAGTCATGTCCCTGTTTCTACCTGGTCTCTCTGTGTTGTCTCTGTGAATACCTTTGTAGTCCTGGCCCTGTGTTTTCTCCCTTCCTGTTCCCATGTTCATCTCTTTGTGTTTCGTCCCTTTGTCTCCCCAGTTTGTAAACGTCTCTGTGTATGTTCCCAGTCCCAGTGTCAACTTCACGTCTTAGTCTTGAGTGTCTGTGTGTGTGTGTCTGTGTCAGTGTTACTTCCTGTTTTCTTTTGAGTCTCGTGTCTTGTGCATGTGATGTTCTGTTTTGCTTCCCCTGTCTTGTTAGTTATGATTCTTTTAAGCTGTGTTCTCCAGGTGTGTCCGCTTTCCTTAATCACCCTCCTGTGTGTATATTGTTTGCATCTCCCTCTGTTCATCATCACATTCTCCCTCATTGTGTGTGTGAATTCAGTTTGTTTGTCAATTCAGCTTGTTGTTGGTCTGTAGTCAGTCAGCTAGATCCTTCCATGCTCTGTTATAGTTGAGCTTTTTTCCCCATTGCCTTTTGTGCCAGCAATAAAGCTGTGGTTTCTAGTTTTATCTGCCGCTCGCTACATGACAATACAGGTGAATTTCTCAGAGCTCATCAGCTTTTAATTAGACATGTTTTTTTGTAATATTTCATGTGGCTTTAATTGGAGCAAATTCATTGACTGCTGTTTTATTACAGAAGCCATGTAGACGCATTGTTCCTTCTTTTGCCCGTAAACATAACATGCACTGGCTGTCACTGTTATAACTGATACAATTTTACAAATAAAGATCTTTCACTGTAGCTTCTTAGCTCAGAATGGAAGTGCATTTATATGAAAATGTCATTGTCTCACATATATTATCACATATTCACATATGTGAAAACACAATGGCATTCTCCTAAAAATAAGAAGAGCTCCTTTGTTTTGTTCAAGCTTAAAAACATAAAATAGTGTGATTAATGGCTCAGCGAGAACATGATGAAGGACATGGAACAGGGTTATCCATTTTGTTCCTACTCATGCCCTGCAGCAAACATTGCAAAACTTATTATTTCTCCCTGCCTGTAATCCAGTGGCTGCCTTTCATATGCTTTCAGAACTGTCCACATAAATGTGTTGTTGTGTCATCAAAGCCTCCCCACTGTGACAGTGATCTCCTTTAGAATCAAAAGTGTGTCTGATGTCACGTGATTGCTGACACTGGAACTTGGACAAAAATGTTTGTTCTATTAGAAGTGCTCATTGATCCTCTCTATGTGGAAGAGATATTAAATATTAAATCATGTCTTTGAAGTCCAGAAAACATGCTGTGATTGCTTGTGTTTTAGGACAGAGCCGACAGTTAAATGTCACAAAAGATTAATCTGCTCACCTCCTCATCAACACAGCTCACTGCTGTGCCATCTACAGCAACTGATTGGCGTCCTGACTCAGAGTCCAAATGACCAGTGTTCATTTTGGATTTGTTGACAATTTTGACTAATTTGAAATGATTTCATCTCCTGTTTGTTGCATTTAAAATGTAATATTTTTCAACATTTTAAGGCTACAGCTGTCTAATACTTGTGTGGTTTTAACTCATGTTTACAGTTCAAAGTTCACTGGTAACTAACTGTCATCACCAGCCAACCAGCTGCTGAGTCAAATACCGACATCTGAAAAATGATCCACATTACATCGTGTGATTTTGGGCATAAAGAAGAAGATCTGATTGCAGTCTTTAGATGCAGAACAAATTAAGATAATTCTAGTGCTCCAAAAAAAGTGTAATGTAAGAGATTTCAGATGCAGTTTCTGTGATTCTGCAGTAAACTAAGGGGCTGACAGCCATCGATAAATGCAGTTCAACAAAATTAACATCAGCTTAGATACTTATGTCTCCAACAGAGAGATGAGAAGATACCTCAGGGTTTCACTTCACTAAACAAATGAAGGGAAATCTCAGAATACTATACAATATTTATATATAGGTAATGGTTGTCATCCCTTTTGATAGCAAGATGAAATTCAGTTTTTTCAAACAAATTATCTTTACTCATCTAGAGAATGTACTGTGAAAGACTTTTTTTCCCTTGAAAAGTATTCATGTGAATTAAAGTTCTACAAAGATTCATTTTAGTGAAAATGGGGCTTAAAATTCCTTTTTTTTCGTTCCTTTATTTTTTTTGTAACGTCCTTTCAAACCACTAGTTGAAACAATGGCCTTGCAAATGCAAATGCACAGGCTGCTAACAATAAGAAAATCTACAATATCCTTCTAAGAGTTGGAAAGGAGGAGAAACAGACTTGTACAATATGTGTGTTTATGCTAGGGCTGCCACGATGAGTCGACTAGTCAAAATCGTCGATGACTAATTTAATAGTCGGCGCGTGGTTTGAAGCTTTCTAAGATCCCAAAAGATGCAGGAATAAGTAGAAGGATTTAAGAGTGTAATAACGGACTGAAACAGAAGATGGCAACACTGCATGTACAAGGATGCCAGCTGCTGTTAAACCCCGAAGAAGAAGAAGCAGTGTCCGGTATCGTAGCTGTGTCCAAATTAAGGAACCGCATCCTCCTGGGCGTTTACGTTACAGCGACACGACGAAGACTGTCCACATTCGAAGACTCCGACAAATGCGGCCGACAAATGCGCCCTTCATTTCCCCAGATCTGAAGGATGGGTCGGGTATATACTTCGTGGCCCATCTTTCATAGCGCAGTCCTGCTCAGTTTCCAACAATGGCAGCAGCTCCTTAGTTTTAATATTACTCTTATTATTCTTTCAGGCAAGAATGTAGCTGTGTAAACTTCAAATATCTGCTCAGTTTATCAAGACACCACATATTTTCAAAAGCGCTCCAATGTTTTCGGAGACGTCTGTTACCCACCAGCTTGATGCTAGCTGGGGTTCAAGGCTCAATAGAGCCGGTGAGAACACCGGACTCCCGGGAAATCGTTTTCAAACCCACCGCCGTTTTTCGCTACTCAGGTTAAACATGATATATAATACACTTAGATAACTTAGAAATGTTATTGTTTGGTTTTTTTCAGTAATTTATTTGTTCCTGAGTAAATCGGTTTGGCTGAGATTAAAGTTATTACATTAAGTTTTCACACAGCTGAATAAACGTCAAGCAGACAACTGATTATCAGAAGTGTGAGATGCTGGAGAATATACTGCGGTGTCCTGTTATATTTTAGATAGCAAGGAGCATACGGCTGAGTTTATTAAACTCCACCGAAACAATCTGCAAATTTCATTAAAATTTAATAAACGATCATCTTGTCTTTATTTTTAGTTAGCACATACCTTAAACACTTAAAGCTGTAAGCTAATGATAGTTATATAAGAGCAGATGCTGCTGGTGCAACAAGCTGTACATTTTACATCCAATGGATACATACATGATCTGATTAGCCAACTAATCACAAAAATAATCCGTGACTAGTCAACTATCAAAACAATCGTTTGTAGCAGCCCTAGTTTATGCTTGACTCACCTCCAGAGTGACCTCTTGCTTAGCCATAGCTCTCTCTACAGTTTCATACATCTGTGTGTTTTGGATGCCGAGACCACAGAAAATGGCAAACGCCTCCAGGAACTGGTCATCATTTCTGTTGAATGCCTTGACGCTGCCTGACACTTCATCTATTTTGTTCACCAACTGACAAACACCTACATGCAAACACAAACACATTACTGTTTATATTTGGTAATGTCTAGTATAGAACACTTCACTTTAAATAGGCCCTAATATAAAGGTTAGTTCAGCAAACCTTCAGGTAAGATTATGAGCTTTAGAATAACAACAATTTTATCTTGTCATTGGATCAGTTCATTCTTCCAGAATTGGAGTCAATGAACAACGTCAAACAAAATCTGTAAATACCTAACATCTGACTCAGGGTCATGAGTTTGCTGGAATCTATTCCCACCATTATAGGGTTGGGTACACTTGGACAGGACACCAGTCAAGGATATCAAAATTGTCTTTCGTATATCATTTGTTTTTCATTTGCCAGTTTTTAGATTTGCATTGTTTTTGGGGCCCTATAAGAACAGGAATAATAGTCCAGTTTATCCCATGTCATGATGGTTTGTACCAACTAACAAACAACTAGCTAATAATTTAGGTAAGAACGATCTTGAGAAAAACTTGCTGAGAAAAAAACCCTCTCTGATCAGAATTTCTTAGGGATTGCTTCCATATTAATGCAGGATCTGTACTGTCCAAATCTTATTATTATTCTGTGTTATGTAATTAATAAAAAACAAACAAGC
Source organism: Simochromis diagramma (assembly GCF_900408965.1). Lineage (NCBI taxonomy): Eukaryota > Metazoa > Chordata > Actinopteri > Cichliformes > Cichlidae > Simochromis > Simochromis diagramma. The sequence continues at coordinate 161,905 of NW_024387488.1, forward strand.
TTGTTTTAAAATGGAAACCATAGTACCAGGAGAATGTCCCTGCAAGCACAAAACACAAGCACTTCTACAATGCTACCAGTTAGTCAGTTATTTCAAAGCTTTCAATTTAACTTTATGCTTTCATTTGTTTTGAGTAGGATAATGGTCAAAGTCTACACTAATTGTAAGGCCATTAGTATTCTCCTTGCATGCATGCAACTGACTCAGGGTGCAACTCATAAAATCTAAGGTTAGCTAATGCTATAGCTTCACAAAACAGAAATAATTTATATTACTTTTAAAGAAAAACAAAACTAAGATATTAATTGAAGACAGTGATAAGCCACTTTGTCTACAGTACATGCTGTAATGCAAAAATCTTTTCCTGATTACATTATCAAAAAAATATATGCAATTATTATTCCCTTTTATGTATCTGGACATAGAACACAATATTACTTTCTAACTGCTAATGCTTTCAATGCTAACATTGTATTCGGGCAACAAAGCAAAGCCTACCAATGACTTTGTCCTTCTTGCCATTCCTGATGGGAGTGCAGAGCAAACTCTTTATCTGATTGCTGGAGTGAGCTGGGTTTTCACTCTGTGAGAAAAAGATGGATAATTACTCACTTTTGGAAAAGAAAAAAAAAGAGAGAGAAAAGAAAAGAAAAGAGTACAGACCGTCCAAGGAAAGCGCTGGTCCTTGGTGACATCGGCAATGTTCAGAGGCTGCATGGTGTTTTTAACATACTGGGCGTACATATAGTTAATCTGGCTGTTATCGTGGCCCCTGAGAAGAAACACACAAAGAGAAAGAGCTTCACAACTAAGCATTTAGTATCAAGCTCACTTGGAATAATCCATTGAACCCTTGTGGACACTATGATACCATAGAAGGGCTATCCTCAAAACCAAACATAAAACACAAAAGAGAAAAGGCATAATATTCCCCCAAAATGAAGACATTTTCCAAGAAGCGGAAATAAATACAAACATTGTGCAACAACTGTATAAAATGTTAAAACATTTGCATTTCAAGGGTTTAAGACTAAAAAAGAGCTGAAAAATTATGGTCCCAGTCATGATAATTCCATCATAACTGGGACCATCTCTGCCATGTGACTGTTAATTTGACTGGCTTTGCAGCCTGTGTTTTGTCGCTGGCTGCAATGCACTGACCATATTAGCTCCCAGTTGGAGCTGGATTCGTCTAAAATGCTCTGTTTAAATGTACAGCTACCAACAACCTGACTAATGTTGTTGGTTTCAAGTGCTCCAAATGAAATGTAAAACAGATGTTAAAAAAATACATTTGGGGGGGAGTGGGATTTATTACCCTGCCAGGTTTGCCACCACCCTGCTGGCAGCCTGTTGTGCAGATGGTGAAACTGGTGTCTGTCAGGAAATATTTACACCATTTAACTGCACTTAAAACCAAAAACTGAAAGTTCTACATTACTGTTTGTGAAAAGGTAAATAAACAAGATGTGGGCGGTTAAGTAAATGTGCCTGACGACCATTTTTAAAAAAGCATTTCTTTTAACAGACACAGCTGTCCAAAAACTGCTATGGTAGAACGGTTTATCACATAGGCCCACATATCACTGAAAGCAGAAGACACATTTTTCGGTCACTCTTATAATTTCTTATACATTTACCAGCAACTTTGTTAGGTATATCCAGTTCATCTACTTATTAACACAAATGCGTAATAAGCCAATCAACTCAATGAATTGAGGGACGCTGATATCAAAAGATCTCCCAAGCAACAGATTGGAAAAAGAAGGGGACTTGAGTGATTTTGAATGTGGCATGGTTGTTCTAACCAGACAGAGTTTTTCAGAAACCACTGACCTACTGGGATTTTCCCACACAACCATATCCAAGTTATATAGAGAATGATCAAAAAAATAGAAAATATCCAGTAAGAAGCAATTGTCCGGGAGAAAATGCCTTATTGATGCCAGAGGTCAGAGGAGAATACCCAGATGACTTTGAGTTTATAGGAAAGCAATGGTAACACATTCAAGATATGCAGAAGAGCATCTCACCAAAATTATGCAACAGAGGATAGGAAAGACATTCTCTGGGTTGATGAGTCTCTGTTGCAATAGGGAGGGTCAGAATTTGGGATAAACAACATAAAATGGATCCATTCTGCCTTGTATCAATTTTAATATTTCTGGCAGAGAAATAACAGTTATTAGTTCTAGTATGCAGTTTCTATCATACTTTGCTACTGGTTATGGGGTGGCAACATTTATTATGTGGTGGCCATGGCATAATATGCATGCATAATGTGTATTAAGTATTTTTGTTTCCTCAATTAATAGTTTTTTTTTTTCTTAAAATGCGCAACCTTTTCTATTAATTCTACTAGGGGGGACTTTGTGGTGCTGTATCAGTACTTTGACTTTTAGAAGTAACAGCAGCCCTGAGTATTTTCAACAGCCAAAATTAGCAACAAGCAGTTAAGTAGTATGTATAGTATCAACTTTGACATAGTAGTGGCACAAAAATAATGCCATAGTACGCCGCTCTCGTCAGAAGTAAATGCAAATAACTCTGCCCAGGCATCATTAAATGTCAGAGGAGAATATTTTTCTTCAGATATTTTTCTTTTCTTACATTTCTCCATACTTGGCCTACCTGGGGTTGAAAGTCTCGATAAATGCACGGTGTTTCAGCGGTTATACCAGCTTCCGCAAGTGTTATTTTGAGCGAGGAAAAATAATAAAATGTCATTTTATTTTTATATTTCAAGATCATGATAATCTTCCAATTTAGAACTACAAGTTAAATAAAAAGAACTAACACAAATAAAATACACTTCAGTTAAATACTTTTACAATTTATTTTCTCAAACCAAGGAGCCGCAGTCTAAAGACTAAAGAGCTGCAGGTTGCCGACCCCTGCTCTAGGCTAACAGCACTGAATAATAAAATAGCTGCTGGCTAATAAAAACTAGGGGAGCTAGAGAGCCGCACCTGAGTTCAGTGTGCCCCTGGCTCAGACCTGGGAGCTAAAGCCATCAGTCATGTCTGTCACCACTTAATAACCCTGTTTGTTATCTTTTGTCTCTCCAAGTTTAACCACAGAGTCCAGCTATAATACTGCATGAGAAATGATGGAAAAAGGATATATAAACATGGCACAAGCTTAAAGTCAGCTAAAGTTAAAGCCAATGGATTTTGGCTGTAGTGCTGTGGTGTAAGTGGTGTGTGAGTAAGACTGGGAGGGAATATGAGCATGTGTTAGCAAATGACAGAAAGGACCCCATGATGAGAGACACAAACTGTTAAGCATGTTTTGATGAAATCTAGCAATTATATTATGAAAATGATCAAGGATGGACCTTACAGATTTTTCCTTATAGTCAACAGTGAACGTGGATCACTGGAAAGTCTTTATTTAAGTTTCTGCACCATACTGGACAGTATATAAACATTTAATGTACTCTTTCATTTATGTTTTTTCTTCATTTTAGCTACTTTCTACATTGTAGATATGTACTACAGACATCTAATATATGCGGAAAGATATATGGAATTATGTAGCAAAGAAGAAATTGATAAATAACTCTAAATATAATAATGGATTGCATTTATATAGCGCTTTTCGAGACCCTCAAAGCACTTTACAATTCCACTACTCAGTCACTCACACACTGGTGGAGGCAGCTACAGTTGTAGCCACAGCTGCCCTGGGCCAGACTGACAGAAGCGAGGCTGCCATATTGCACCATCGGCCCCTCTGCCCAACACCAGTAGGCGGTAGGTGAAGTGTCTTGCCCAAAGACACAACGACCGAGACTATCCAAGCCGGGGCTCGAACCGGCAACCTTCCGGTTACAAGACGAACTGACAACTCTTGAGCCACGATCGCCCCTAAATATGTTTTTTTTCCTTAGTTGACAGCACTACAAACCCTCGGCCCTCTTTCAATGAGCTTCATGACATAGTCAGCTGAAACGGTTTTCACTTCACAGGTGTGCCTTGTCAGGGCTCATTTGTGGAATTTTTTGCCTTCTTAATGGGAAGATGGGAACAGTCAGTCAGTCCGGAAAGTTGCTAAATTTGAATGTGTCCCCAAGTGCAGTTGCAAAAACCATCAAGCACTACAACCAAACTGGCTCACACGAGGACCACCAAACGAAAGGAAGACCAAGAGTCACCTCTCCTGCTGAGAAGTTCATCTCAGTCACCAGCCTCAGAAATCACCAGCATCTGAGATTAGAGCCCAGATAAATGCCACACAGAGTTCCAGCAGCAGTTACATCTCTAAATCAACTGTTCAGAGGAGAATGCGCAAAGTAGACCTTCCGTGAAGACCGAGTGTGAATGCATCATGGACGAGAACGGTCTTGGATGATGGAAGCTCTTGTCCTAGGCTAGTATCTCAGAGTGCTCTATCTAAAGCAGGGGTCGGCAACCTGTGGCACGCGAAGGGTTAACTGATGGCACGGCCATAGCTGGACTGGCCATCAGGCATACCAGGCTGCTTGCTCGGTGGGCCGATGATTTTTTTATGTATTTTTTTGTAACGGTATAAACAATGAAAGGTGGTGGATTGGCCAGATGCCGGTCGGTGTGTAAAAACAACTCAGTTGTTTGGTGGTGGCTATGGCGTAGCTTCCACAGATTCAGTAACATTAGCAAGTGGTGGAGGCCAGCGGGTGGATGAGAGAAAGGGGAGGCAAGAGGAGAGACTCGAGGCAGCCGCCGGTCCGAGTGTCGGGTGAACTGAACTTCAGGTAAGAAGTTATGACCTGCAGTCTATCTGGGTCAGATATGAACCAAGTTCAGGTGGAGTTTATTTTCGTTGTGCTGACTTTTTACAGTAAGTTACAATAACTCGTACTGCGTACTAGCTAGCATGAACTTTATTTTATTCACAAGTTAATAGAGTTGCCAACCATCCCGTAAAAAGACGGAATCGTCCCGCATTCAGAGAAAATATTACGCGCTTCGTATTGAGCTGAAAAGGAACACAGTTTGCCCCGTACTTCAGCTAGAATGGAAAAAGACACAAAGCTGGATTTATTCTGTCGTTACACTGCACAGTTGCATCTTCTTCTCTCATTCTCTCCCCCTCCCTCTCCTGTTGCTACTTCAATCATGAAACTGATCAATGATCAGCTGATCGGCTTTTCTCTCTTGTTTGTTTATCGCCCACTTTGCGCCAGAAAGAGGAAACCGCCGGATGTCGCGCTAAACAACAGCAACACGTTTGATCAGCTGTTGTTAGAATTTATTTAATATTAATTTAGTATCAGTTGATGTTTGCTGGAGCCACAGCTGTAAAAGCTGCTGGTCATGGTGTCAGTTTGGATATGTGGTGAGAGGGAAACATGAAGATGAAACCAGGAGATGTCCTTACTGAATCATCAGAGCTGAACAGGTGATGGAGAAACAGGTTTACCTTTTAGGTGACATGAATGAGTTGAAGGGAAGTTATGAACTCTTTCTGAGAGACAAATAACACCAGGATCCTTTTCTGTGTAGCTGACAGCTGGTAACTATGCAGGGGCGGATCTAGCAAAGTGTTGCCAGGGGTCCAGGTGGGGCATTAACAGGGAAAGGGGGGCACAAAGAAATACTTTCTTATTCTCATTTAAAATGTCTGGCTGTTATTAAATAATTATCTGAAGCTTACAACCAAAGTTTTTATCTGATGTAAAATGTATAGAAATCATACATATACAAATAAGACTGTACATCACTGTCACAACAGCGTTTGTTTTCATTCAAAGGCTTTATGGCTTTAATACCTGGTGGGCCGGTCTCTAGTCAAAATGCCCGGTAATGCCAGTTAATGCAACATCAAAGCAGCTGGAATCCATATATGTGCATGTTCATGGAGCTTGCATTTTCACCAGCTGGAAATCACTACCTGACAAGTTTAACTGTCCAAATGCTGTCTTATTGACAGTATTTGGTTCTACATATCTGTGTGAGCAGATTTTCTCTCACATGAAGAGAGTCCTCAGGTAGCCGTCTGAATGCTGGATGCTCGGAGCCCTGTGTCTCTGAGTGGGAGACCAGAGATCAGATTAACATGTGTATCCCTGTATTAACAAACATGCCATATTGGCCCAGTTTAGTTTTCTTATCATTGTTGTGAGGAGACCATAAATAGCATTTGCATTTTCTATTGTACAGTTCATTTGCTTTATGGAGTTCTTGTTATGGATAAAAAAGTGTCTTTTTTTTTTTGTTTCAAAATAGCTGATAACGATGTGGGTCAAGGAGTATTTCAGTAATTCATTTTCTTAGACTAGATCTAGCAAACTTATCTACTTCACACAAGAGAAACATAACCCAGCCAAAGGAAACAGCAGAAGTAGTCTATTATAATGGGTGTAGATAGGTCATATCAGTTTGTCCAGTTAAGATATACAGAGCTTCTGGTTTTGTGCTATGTGCCAAGACCAGAGCATTTAGCATCAGTTGATGATCAGACAAGACTATCTGTCATAACTGTACAGGTAAACCTTTTACAGACCTGGTAGACCTTCTCCTGTTTGTCTATTGTAAGTTTCCTCAGGTTTCTACAGGTTTTTCACCTTTTGTGTTTCTGTTTGCCCATCAGGTCAGAGGTTTACTAGAGGGAGACTTGGGAGGAAATGGATCAGGTTAAGGACAGAAATATAATCTCTTACGTCCTTAAAATGAGAAACTCAAAATAAATAAATAAAAATTGTATACTTTCTTGATCCCTGTGGGGAAATTCCTCTCTGCATTTAACCCATTCACTCAGTAAAGCAGTGAGAAGCCACCGAATCTAGCGCCTGAGGAGCAGCGTGTAGGTACTTTGCTCAGGGGTACCTCAGAGTAGCTGTTTAGGAGATTTGAAACCCCGATGTTCCGATCATGGGACCACCACTCTCCTTACCGAGCTATTCCTGCCTCAACTGAGCTATCCCTGCCAAAGACCACAACCTTGGCATGAGAGAAGCTTAAATCTCAAAGGAAGCAGAAAAAAATGGAGTGATCAGACAGCAAGGTGAAAGCAATTTTGAGGTTAGCCTCAAGTCCCGTTGCTGTTGTTGTGTAGTAAGGTGAGACCGTTCCATCTCCAGTAGATTACTATATAGCTTTATAGTGTTAAATTATTTCTTTGCTGTAACACTGTCCAAAAAGTGGACACAAACACTGGCTGGTTTCATGTTCATGTGGTAAAAGTTAGTTAAAGAATTTGGTTCTTTAACTAACTTTTAAGAGCATTGCATAGTCTTTGCATCCGTTGTGTTAATCTGCTATTAATGTCCAACAAAGTACAGTGAAATCTACGCCTACTTGTGAATTTTCCAATTTTCTTTCAAATAATCCAGCAGAAAAATCCTGTGGATGACCCAAAAAACAACGATTGATTAATAAATAAATAAATAAAAAACAAAAAACTGAATATTGATGTATTTTGTGTTTTGAACTATTTAGAAGCCCATTATACATTATGCAAGGCTTTACTGGCAAATGATTAATATGGGGCACTAGGGCAAGTGAACATCTCTGTGGACCAGGAGAAGACATTCCTCAACCAGTGGGTGTTCTTCCATTGGCTGGCTAGGGTTAGAGGTAAAATTATGGGCAAGTGATTCCAGCCAACTGTGCCCACAGATTCTGAGACTCTTTACACTCTTAACCATCCAGTGAAGTAGACCTGAAGTACACTTACTGGCAAATTCCTCCCAACACAGCAGATGTCTGCCTCTCCCTAAGCCTGGTTCTACTAGAGCAGGAGTCTCAAACTTGTGGCCCGGGGGCCACTTGCGGTCCACGACACCCCTACTATATTGACGTAAAGAAATATAATGTATTTGGCCCTTGAAGTTACTTACTTAAATTATTTGGCTAGTTTTTTATTAAGAGCAAAAATAGAACATTTAACATTAAAACATGAATTTTGTAGTGTGTATGTGTGTGCAGATTTGTAGCGCAATGGAGTGTTTAAGTCTCTGATAGTCATTCGTTTACTCAAGTAAAAGTGAGTCTTTTAGTGTTTTTCTTTGATTTCCAAGATTTAATGCATGGTAGGCCTTTAAATTTGGATAAATTTGATCCTTCAAGCTAATTACCTCAATGTGTCCTATCCAAAGTGACCTCAGTATACACCCACACACAGATGGAAAAGGAGCAGACTATGTGCATTTGTGTTTGGGTTTAATCACTCAAACTGAAATCCACACTAAAATCCACCCTTCCTCTCCCTTGCCCTGTGACTGACTTAAACAAGGTCATAGAAAACCTGCCGGCATCATGTAAACCATGACAGAAAACTTTGGGTTTTGATTCCGGGCAACAATCAAGCTCCAGACCCACACAAACTTCATTGTCCCACTTTGTCTGCTTGAAATCATCTGCCTGCCATTCCTGTGAGCTGTATCTACAGCATCAGTTCAGCATGACTGAACTTCCAGCTTTAGCGAAAAAGATTTCGTGTCACTGGGAAGCCACAGCCGTGGCAGTTAATGTCACTATAAAAAGCCTCCAGCAGTTCCAGACAGTCAAAGCTAACATCCTGCACTGCTCCTCCCTCCCTTCCCACATCGGCCCAGATGGAGTTGCTCATTTTTGCCATTTCGCAGCTGTCCCAGAGGAAATCTAGCACATACACACAGCAGCATTTAAACAGAATTATTAGATTAGGAGAAACTGGAATGAAAGTGGGATATACAAAATGAGACCCTATAGAAGACAAGGCAAGGTCTGGTTAGTGTCTGGTCCATCTACCAATTATTTCAATTTCAGACACAAAAATAGGAGGCCTGGAGAGCAGAATATCTATCACAAAAATAAAAGACCTAGTAAGAAGAATATCTGTGCGTTGGGTTTAAATCAGTCACACACAAGAAAAGGATGTTAAAACTCTGTTTTGAAACTCACAGGTCCATTTGTTTCACCAAACTTTCCTTTACTGTGTCCTAGCTGTGTCTTAGCTATAAAGATATAACTAAGAGACACAGAATGGGAAAAGTAATGGAAAAAGTGATTAAAGTCTGATCAAAAGCATGTTTTATGTATTACCTGATCTTTAATAATAATTAAATAAAAATATACCAAACCATGAATTCTCTGTATCTTTGGTTTTCTTTATTTTAGATGCATTAAGGTTACATTTAAAGACCACTTACATTATTATCGTCACCAAATCCTATGAACATTAATCAGTGTGTTATTCCATTTCTCAGAATCTTATGACATGCCTTTCTTGTTGTGATTCTCAGCACTAGGGATGGGTACCGGTGTCCGGTGCCATAATGGCACCGGTTCTGACATAAACGGTAGTAACCAGACCGAAAAGCAGCGCACATTTCGGTGCTTTATTTCGGTGCTTTTTTTTTCCTGAGCTGTGATACACTTCTAGCCAATCATTTTACGTTTCCCAGGATAGTAGGCGGGGCCAGGTACGTACGTTCAGTTAGAGCAGAGCTACAGATTAAAAATGTCCAAGGCGAAGCGGTCAAAAGTCTGGCTGTACTTCACAGAAAAATACGCAAACTCAGCAGCAACAAGTGCTTTAAGCTGATACTGTGATACTGTCAAAGGAGGTAACACCTCAAATCCGATGAAACACCTGGCGACGCATAGCGGTTTTTTTAAAAGCCGAGAAATGCGCCGTATTTGATAGCTTGCTGCGAGACCTCACACTGTGCACGTTGGGTGGGTTGCCAGTTATCGGACCCGGAGCAACATCCCCCAAAAACCCGAAGAATAGAGTCCTGGCCCCTAGCCCTGCCAGTGTAGCAGGGATGATGATGGCAGCAGCAGCCGTTCTTCTCTGCGTGAGTTGCTTAATGTTGTTCGAGTGTAATTTACGTTGAGTAGGCTAACCACGTTATTACATTAATGCATGTAAGGTGAACTAGCAAACATGATCATAGCTACATGCGGCTGTCTTCTTGTTTGATGGCAGATACTCCCTTCACCCTGGACAAAAAGGCTAAAATGACCAAAGAAAAAGAGGGAAACAGCTGAACATGAGAGGTTTTTGGACAAAGTTTGTGTTTTTTTTTCCATTGATTAAGCACTGCTTCCAGCCAAGAGTGATACCATATATGCCCTATTGCTGCAGAAAAGGCTAACATTGTTATCTTTTTACAAAAGAAAAACCAAAAAAAAAACAACAGCTGAACATGAGAGGTTTTTGGACAAAGTTTGTGTTCTCCATTCTTTAAGCACCGGTTCGAGCACCGGTTCGAGCACCGTTTAAGCACCGGCACCGTTTCAAAAGTACCGATTTGGCACCGGTATCGGATAAAACCTAAACGATACCCATCCCTACTCAGCACAAAGAGCTTTGGCCCCTCCTAATATTTGGAATTAACCCACAAATATGTGGTTCAGATTTTAAATTAATTTTCAAAAGCGTTGTAGTGAGTCGTTGAGTAGTGCATGACATGCTTTTGATTTTTATTTGGAGTAGCATAGCTGAATTCAAAATAATTTGACTTCTTTGTTAAAAAAAAAAAAACTTAAACTTGTATATTGTAGGAAATATATGTAATGTTGTCACATCAATTTGTTGTCCATCCATCCATCCATCCATCCATCCATCTTCATCCGCTTTGTCCGGGGCCGGGTCGCGGGGGCAGCAGCCTAAGCAAAGAGGCCCAGACCTCCCTCTCCCCAGCCACCTCCTGCAGCTTATCCGGGGGAATACCAAGGCGTTCCCAGGCCAGCCGAGAGATATAATCTCTCCAGCGTGTCCTGGGTCTACCCCGGGGCCTCCTCCCGGTGGGACATGCCTGGAACACCTCACCCAGGAGGCGCCCAGGGGGCATCCTTGTCAGATGCCCGAACCACCTCAGCTGGCTCCTTTCGATGTGGAGCAGCAGCTGCTCTACTCTGAGCCCCTCCCGGATGGCCGAACTTCTCACCCTATCTCTAAGGGAGAGGCCAGCCACCCTTCGGAGGAAGCTCATTTCTGCCGCTTGTATCCGCGATCTCGTTCTTTCGGTCACTACCCATAGCTCGTGGCCATAGGTGAGGGTAGGGACGTAGATCGACCGGTAAATTGAGAGCTTCGCTTTTACACTCAGCTCCCTCTTCACCACGACGGACCGGTGCAGCGTCCGCATTACTGCAGCTGCAGCCCCAATCCGTCTGTCGATCTCCGGCTCCCTTCTCCCATCACTCGCGAACAAGACCCCGAGATACTTGAACTCCTCCACTTGGGGCAGGAACTCATCCCCGACCCGGAGTGGGCACTCCACCCTTTTCCGGCTGAGAACCATGGCCTCAGATTTGGAGGTGCTGATCCTCATTCCCGCTGCTTCACACTCGGCTGCGAACCGTTCCAGTGCGAGCTGGAGGCCCTCACCCGATGAAGCCAACAGAACCACATCATCTGCAAAAATCAGAGATGAGATTCTGAGGCCACCAAAGCGAAAGCCCTCCGCCACTTGGCTGCGCCTAGAAATCCTGTCCATAAAAATTATGAACAGAACCGGAGACAAAGGGCAGCCCTGGCGGAGCCCATCACCCACCGGGAACGAGTCCGACTTATTGCCGGCAATGCGAACCAAGCTCTTGCAACGGTTGTATAGGGATCGAATGGCCCGTAGCAATGGGCCAGACACCCCATATTCCCGCAACACCTCCCACAGGACACCCCAAGGGACACGGTCGAATGCCTTCTCCAAGTCCACAAAACACATGTAGACTGGTTGGGCAAACTCCCATGCACCCTCAAGTACAATTTGTTGTCCACGCCATTAAATATTTTTCAACTTGAATATTTCAGTCAAAATCTCATGTGTGAGTTGAGCTTTCCTCTCGATTCTTGAGCTGTATATTTTCTTATGTAGATTAGCTTCAAATTGGGTCTACAAACTGCAGTGTTAATACATTACATAGCATGTTATATTCAGGCTTCATTTGTTTGCTTATATTGCAATTTTACAGTTAGGAATGTTTATGAAATATGCAATAAAAAATACACACATTACTAAATAATATCACAGAATTAAAGAGTTACGTTAAAGTTAAGGAACTACTTTAAAGTTTGGTTAAAGTTTTATCTACGTTCATGTACTGTATATTTACTACCACAATACCTGCATTCATTTTAAGCTCCCTATTGAATCATATTTAGATCTTAATTTATTAAGCTCCTAACTTTTCTGTATTAATATTTTACTTATTGAGTTGGTTTGTTCTGTCATATTGTATTTATTTTCATAAAGCTACATTTTTAATGTTTTTTGGTGGAAAATAGTAATATCCCTACTTTTGGGGTTTCACACTTCTCTTAGCAGCAGAGTGTTGGTGAATTTTATGCACTATATGACTCAGCACTTGACAATAATGCTCTGTCATTTTATGTGGGTTTCAGCCTTGTGTCTGAGGTACTATGCCTCCTAAATACTTTCACTTTGCAGTAATACTATTTAGAAAGTTGATAGCACAATATCTAGGAATAGCATCCCGTTATAGTACCACACTCAATCTCAGTGAGCTCTTTACACTTATCCATGGCTGCAAGCTGATATGGCTGCACTTCATGCAGAGTTTATTTTCAGAAACTTGTCATTAATTAGAAACTTATCAGAAACTAAAATCCAATTTTATCTGCTTCTTATTAGTCTAAAATCTTATTCTCACTTCTCCTATAAATATGCAGTCCATCAAACTATAGCATTTTCTTCTTCTTACCCCAGGCAAACCAAACTGACTAATCAAAATCACATAAAGCACTAACATATATGCATAGGTTATATATGGATATGTTGATACACAGAAAATGTAGTGAATGCACACTTAACTGCACACACAAACACACACACACACACACACAAATACAAACATGCAATCCAATTGTATTGCTTAGGATGAGATTAAGATTGAATTTTAGATGCTACATAGCAACTGTGGAGGTCAGGCCGCCCTAGAGAGCAGCATGCCAAAAGACGAGTGAGTGGGAGGGAGTAAAGGGGAAGGATCTCTATCTCATTGTATCTTAAATCAGATTAGTTCTTATTCACCCCTCTTGGCTGCAACCCAAGTCTACAACTGCAGATTCCCAAATCCTTTCCCTTGTACCATGGCCCTCTACTCATCCTGGCTGTAAATACTAAAACCATTTAACCCTGTGTTGGGAACTCAGTCTTCACCTCTTTGTGTTTCCTTTCAAATCATTTCACGACTCTTATTTTCCCGTTTCTCCCTTACAAATGACCATTATACTATTTGCGACATTTTATCATTTCTAGAGAACAAACAGGACACAGAGATAAAAACTACTGATCATTAATTTTTTCCTGCCATGGCAAATATATACACAACTTGCTAAAGTGGCTTATTTGTAAAGTTTATGCACCTGTAAGACCTTATAAATGTATAATATAATTTTAATATCACAAAAATAACTTCCAATTTAGACCCACAAAACCTTAATTATGCATGACATATTATAATTGCATCATATTAACAGGCAACCAGTGACGTAGCATAAGAATGCACTAGTAGTCATAATGTACACAAACTTTTAATGAGCAACCAAAACCATATATAGAACAGTTCAATAGTTCCCCTGTCAGTTGTTTCAGCTCATCCGAGGGAACATCAAGGCATTCCTTGGCCAGCTGAGAGATGTAATCTTTCCCAGTGTTCCCTGGGTCTACCGTGGGGACTCCTATGAGTAGGACATGCACAGAAAACCTTGCCCAGAAGGCAGCCAAGAGGTATCCTAGTCAGATGCCCAAACCAACTCAGTTACTTCCTTTTAGTGAGGAGGAGGAGTGACTCTGAGTTCATCCTGAATGACTGAACTTTTCACTCTATCTCTAAGGAACAGCTAGCCTTTGGAGAAAGCTAATTTTTGCTTTTTGTATCCAAAATGTAATTCTTTCTGTTATTGCTCAGAGGTTGTAAATCCATCTGTTTCTTAATGCATGCTCAATCATCCAGGTAAAGAAATCCAAAAAAGTTTGTTCCATTCATCTAGCAATTTTAGTTTTCCCACTAAAAACACTACATCCAGATTAATAGAATCTACTTTTTCATGAATCCATCTCTCAATCACCTGCTCCTCTCTCCCTTGACTCATGACCAACAGACCAGGACAATTAAGTGTAAGTTAGCACCAACCAATGAAGCTGACAGGACCACATTATTCACCAAAAGCAGAGATGAGGCCATCAAAGTGGAAGCTTTTTGACATGGACGAGTCACCCCCCCCTCGTCACCAGACTCTGTTTCCTCTCCAGAACATGTGTCAGTGGGATTGAGGAGACCCTGAAAGTATTCCTTCCACTGCCCAAATACATGCTCAGTGGAAGTCAGCAGCACATCATACACTGTGTGAGTAAAGCACTACTTTTGGCTTCTTAGTTGCTTGGTGGTTTACCAGAATAATTTCAAGGCCAATCAAAAGTCTTGTTCCATAACCTTACCGAGCTCTTCCCACACCCGAGTTTTTGTTTGAGCTATTGCAAGAACTGCACTTCACTTGGCCTGCCAGCTCCCTCCAGAGTTCTACAGACAATCCGAGCCCCTATACAACCTCTTCTTCAGCTTGATGGCTCCCGTCACCTCCAGCAACCACTATCTGATTTGAAATGGGACCATGACAGGAGGGGGTGCAGAACATGTTGGAAGTGGGAACCGAATACCTTGCTTACTGGGCCTCTTCCAGATGAAGCCAGTACACCCTCACTATATGTCTGGATGCACCAGGCCTTTCCTTCACCACATGATCCAACTCACCACTAGGTGATGATCAGTTCACAATTGAGTGCCTGTTTACACTTAGTGTCCAGAATATAGCCCGCAAACCTGCTTTTACAAAATTGATTGTCGACCTGCAACTGTCCTTTTGCCACATGTACTTATGAACACCCTTATGGTTAAATTTGGTGTTTATAATGGACAAACTGTGGTTAGCACATAAGTCCAATAAAAGAACGCCACTTGGGTTTAGGTCCTTCCCAGTCACATCCCTTCTGGACACACTGTTATTACCGATCACCCGTCTTCAAGTCTCCAAGTTTGAGAATACTGTGAATGAAATTGTTTATTTAGTTGGAGTGAGATTGTCACGGCTGGGGCAGCAGTCGTGTGGTGGAGTGAATGTTGCCGACAGCGGCGGAGGTGCGAGTGAGTTTATTTACAGTGCACAATAACAAAAGCAAGGGCAGAACTTAACATAAACCTAAACTGGGGAACACTAATAATAACAAAACACGAAACCATAACTCACAAAGTCACACGCAGGGAAAGACATAAGGAGGTACACAGGGGATGGAGAGCTGCAAATGGAGAGCAGAATGTGGAGCAGAGAGACGCAAAGATGACCCAATGACGCAGAATAACACAGACGAACCATCGGGGAACACAGGTAACCAGACACTATGTATACACGTGCTGAGGAACACAAAATGGCAAACCGGAGGGAGGCACAGCTGATCCTAATTACACAGACGAGACAGGGAGAGCACAAAACTGAACACAGAGGAGTCATACATGGATATACAAAGTAAAACAGGAAGTATACACTGACGAAACCTAAAACACGAAACTGACCGGGAGCATAAACGATAACCAAAGACCTAGAACATCCAACCCCAAATACATATAGACAGAACCCCCCAAACATAAGATAATAATAATAATAATAATAATAATAATAATAATAATAATAATAATGAACACAAAATGCTGGATCAACGACCCAGGACCATGACAGAGATGTCCTGCTATGGATGTGACTACCCCTAATGACTGTTAAATGGTAAATGGACTGGTTGATTCTGTTCATCTGGACGTAGCGTTTTCAGCAGGAGAAACTTTTCGTCACTCATCCAAGTGACTTCTTCAGTCTCAGCTGACTGCAGGTTTCCCCAATCTTATCAACAGTATATTTTCACAATGACTGAAACAAGCCCACGAAATGAACAATGGGCTGTGAGGTCAGTTCCTCAATCATTAATATGCAAATTATCATGACCACTGGTCAACAACCACTCATCAAACCCCATTGATCAATGGTACTAACTGGAAAGTTGCAGGTTAAATGGACTGGTTCTTATATGTCACTTTTCTACTCTATCTGAACACTCAACACGCTTTACACAACTTCATAATGGATGGTTTCTGAGAAAGGTTTCAGATGGCCTCCAAGTCAGTAAAAGTGTCCACATCATCATGGTAAATGGGTTGTAACCCAAGATCTGTCAACTTTAACCTAAGGACAGTGCAATGAAGCCAAAAGGGCCCAGCTAATGAGGACCAAAAGCTTTGTACTGAAATCCTGCAGTTGAATATCTAGGAACATGGCAGGTGAAGAATTTGGATTACCTTAAAAAGATCCCAACAGGCTGCAAATCAGCTCAGCAAACTTAAGAGTATTGAACCCCTCGTTCTTGTCTACACTGTATCAATTCAGTGTGACTGAAGGGGCATAATAAGACTTTCATTACTTCCTAAACATCTCCTTCTACATGATGATAATAGATCTTTGTGCAAGTGCCCATTATGCAAACATCATCTAAAGGCCTCTTAGGGAGAGAGAAAGGACAGTTTTCAACATTGCAAAAATACTGATGAAAATAGCTAGAGTATGCCTGAAGAAATAAAGTCATTAACACTCGAATGTCATTTTAACAGGCTTGTGCTGAGGGTGATCCTCTTACCTTTTTGGGGCATCTAGGACTTCACCAGCAAAGTCCTTCACCAGTTCCTCATAATCCATGTGAAAGACGCTGGAGAAAGTGTTCTGCAAAAAGAATGAAAGACAGTTTACTTCTCTGAGATGTCAAAGACATGACTAATTTGGATGGTGGAGTTTGGTGAGGTGTAGGGGATAACAAGAGGTAGAAGTTGCTATTAGAAGCAAGATTATAAAAAAACATTCAGAATTTTGTGTGGTTTAATATAAACATAAACATTTCTATGACTTGCTGCAGGTCTACTGTGTGTTTTCTGGCTATATTGATTTCCTCTTGCCCTTCAGTTAAGCTACTAAAGCAAAACCCAGCATCCAGATGCCTCAAGTTAAACAGAGGTACTGTGCACAGCGCCTAAAACAGATTTCCTAGCATGAAAAAGGGATGTTGATCTATTACCTATGAAGCCTTGCCAGAATGAGAGTTTATTTTGACATTCCAGTCCTCTTTTCTCCTTTCCCCCCTTATAGGGACTTGTTTCTCTCAATCTGCACTCCCAACCCTTCACAAAGGATACTTTTTTTTCTATTTTAAAAAGGTTGGGACAGGATGTTAAAGACGAATGATCTTTCTTCATTTGGAAAGAATTGCCCCCATTATTGTACATACTTACACATAGTTTTGCTCTTGGGTAACTGATCTTTTTAGGTGAGTGTAATAAAGCTGTTTTAAACATAAATAGGACGAAACGATGTTATGACATTTATTGGGGTCTTTGGCAAGTGGAATAGTTTATAACAGGATGACACATGATAATGGAATGTTTTCCTGCATGTGGGAACACTGGAATAAATTAGGTTTGTCTTATATTCATTCGAAGCATCATCATGTGAAGGAAAGACGAAGAAATAGTTAACTACAGCAGATTATAGATTAAACAGATTAAACATACAAGTCATTAAAGAAATCATAGTGGTGGTTTATGTTGATATAAAAAGCCCTATTTTGTTGTTCAGGTAGGAAAATAATAAGACAGTCGGAAATGGGAAAATCAGAAAATGATAAAAAGAAAGTCTAAAACATTGGCTGGTTTCTACGCACACAAATTCACTCACGCTAATGGCGTAATATGTTTTTAGGAAACAATTTCAGATTTATTTCTACTGGGGAGAGCTAAACTATACAGAACAACAACATAGTTATGGTGGTGTGCCAAATGTCAAACCCTATCACATTCACGCACCAAGCCAAACATCCACATCTCCACACTATGAACATCTACTGTGCACATATTTACATGCAAAATGCTAAACACCATACAAGTGCGTGCATGTCTCTCTCTCTCTCTCTCTCTCTCACACACACACACACACACACACACACACACACACACACACACACACACAATATATAGCACTGTGTCCAAAGAGATACCATGTACTGCAGTAAAATGAAGTGAGCTAATGCAGGCTCACATCTTAAAAAGTTCCATGTTATTGTTGGTACAGTCAGTGTTTAAGAACAGCACTTTCATTTAGTAGACTTCCTACAGGAAAGCTCCTTTCCTAGACAAAATGTTATGTTAAAATCCAAAGACTTGTGTGTCCTGCTTGAAAAAGTACAGATATCTAACACTGACACGTGTATACAGAGGGCTGTCTTGTAGATAAGGTTAGAAGAAGTCTCTTCTCAGAGTAAATGTTTAGTAAGAAAGGAAAGAGGTAAGAGAGAAAGGGGGATTGGTATAAAAGAAAGGGAGACAGCTAGTCTGACAACTTGTGAGGTCAGGAGAGGGACAAAGACACACACACATGCCCAGAATCTATACGCAAACTTAAGCAGTGGTTTGTAAAAAGGAGTCACTTTACCCAAAAACATAGAGAGCACCTGAGAGAATTGCGGGTGAAGTGGTTTTGACATATTAATCACTTTGAGATACTCTTTAACCCTTGAAATTCAGTTAATCATTGTAAGGTTATAAAGCCATTTCCACACTATCTGAAGTCCATCTTGATGCACGCTCAATCATCCAGCTAAGTAAATCTCCAAAAGTTGATTCTGTTCATCTGTTCGTAGCGTTTTGTGGGAGAAACGTTTCGTCACTCATCCAAGTGACTTCTTCAGTCTCAGCTGACTGCAGGTTTCCCCAAATCTTATAAACAGTACATTTGCATAATAATAATAATAACAACGGATTGCATTTCTATAGCGCTTTTCGAAACCCTCAAAGCGCTTTGCAATTCCACTATTCATTCACTCTCACATTCACACACTAGTGGAGGCAGCTACAGTTGTAGCCACAGCTGCCCTGGTGCAGACTGACAGTAGGAGGTAGATGAAGTGTCTTGCCCAAGGACACAACGACCGAGACTGTCCAAGCTGGGGCTTGAACCGGCAACCTTCCGATTACAAGACGAACTGCCAACTCTTGAACCACGATCACCACAATGACTGAAAACAGCCCACTGAAGGAACAGTGGGCTGGGAGGTCAGTTCCTTAATCTTAATTATGCAAATTCTCATGACCATTGATCAACAACCACTGACCAAAACCCACTGATCAAAGCCCACTGATCAATGGCCATGAGTACCATTCACAGAGAGTTGGGTAATGGCTGCAATCACAGTCCTGTAGTCTGTAGTCTGAAGTCTATCATTTTACACTGTGAAAGATTATTCACAGATAGTTGCCAGTCTTTCAAGGCATCAACATCCCAGCAAAGTCACCCCAAAGTCAGTTGATGACTGCAAAAAAAACCCCCAAAAAAACCCCAAAAGCTGCACCTCAGACTCTACAGGCCTCAGTTACAATGTTAAAATTTGGGACAGTAGAATTATAAAAACACTGAATGGCTTGTTTGGAAGGGCTGCAAGGAGAAACCCTCTGCTTTTCAACCTTCAACATGACTGTAGTCTCACCACAGTGACCACAAACTTCAATGAACTGAAGCAATGTTATAGAGAAGATTGGACCAAAATCCCTCCCCACTGATGTGAAAGTTTTACAGAAAATTATTATTTCAAGTTACTCAGATTACTGCTGCTAAAAATAGTTCTACAAGCTAGTGAATCTTAGGTTAGTTTTTCACTGCTTTTGTAGCAGAAATCCAGAACCTGGTAAGTAAAAGATTATATTTTTATTATCTTCTGGCCTTTAAATTGCAAGAGGACATACTGTATGAGGTCTCAAACAAAGTGAGGGTTTGGGACCTATTGGGTAATCTCTCCCTCTGTGCAAAGTAATTTTATTATACTCCTCATAGTAAAGTCCAAGGTAGACATAGCTTTACACTATTTTCCATACAATGGTTATTCTGAAATCGTTATGACAGCTGCTTTCTTTGTCTGGATAACATTCAGAACAAGCAATCATCTTAATTGGGCTAACTGGGTTACAATAAATACCAGACAAAGTAAAGCACCAGTGTTTTGTAACCTAATGCAAACCATTTCAACATTCCTAAGCCAGTTCAATCAGGCCTAAACACAAACATTAAACAGTGAACTGACTGTGCAGTTGATGCTTTACAAAACCAATATGTAGAAAAACTCAACATTCAGTACAGTTATCCACTAGCCAGATGGAAAGAAATATAAAACTGATCTGTTGATGTTGGGACTGGCAATGAGATTGGAATTGCACTGCTTAGCCAAGTGCAGTGATGTAGGTAAGTGAAGATAAATGAATGCTGAAATCTATTTCCTGAAAAATATCTCTAATGAGAAATATAAGACATTGTACATGCTCGGATCGTTCCTGAAAAATAAACCCAACCCAGCAGTCCACCCAACACATCTGGTGCTCCGTCATCCACTTCACTATATATAAAAGTATATACATATCACAGATATCAACAAGACAATATATTCTGACATTATGGTGACAGGTCATAAGAAGAGCACATGAGAGTATCCATCATGTTGTGGCTGTTTAAAGGTTGCATTGGTGCTGCCTTGACTTGAGTGATTTAAAGTATTAAGGGTTTCAGCTTTATCCAGATTTAGGCATGCACATAATGTTTACACATTAGTACATACTGTTAAAAAGCTGTTATATTACTAAGTATGGGTTCATTTTACACATAAATGAAAAAAATATTGCAATTAATTAAATATTAAATAAAATAACTAGATATTGTAATAGTTAGAATGTTGTGCCTGAATGTGGTTTATATTATTTTATATTATTTTTTAGCCTGCAGCTGCTAATATGTATTTTTATAGAGTGAACATATCATAGATTACTACCAGGTATATTTAATGATGGAAAAGCTATTCTGATGAGCCTTACGTCTGCTGGACAACGTTAAGCCCCAAAAGATTATTTTTTCAACAACAAAATTAGATCTTTTTATTTTCTCCTCTCTGAATCACCCTGAATCACAGCTTTCCTACCAAAGAATTCCTCCTTGTGGTCCCTGTAGTAACATCTCTTTCTGGCATCATCTTTGTTGCTGTCCACTCACTCACTGCATCAACCTACAGTGGTACTAGGGGGAAAAAGTGGTTGGAACATGTGCAACATGACCAAAATTAGTGCAACCACGTGCAATGAACTTGATTCCTTATTTCAAAGGAAACAAAGCTTTGCTTTGAAGACAGAGAACCAGGTCTCTGAGCACTTCCAGTCAGTTGCTGTCTTCATAGCAACTTTGGTGCATAAAGATGGTAGAAAGGAGGAGTCAGTCTGGAATCAATTTCTGATTCAGTCCTGTCAAGTAACTAATTATATGGTGCTGAACTGTGATTGCAAATCTGCTGCTGTTTTCCGGAGGAAGAAATTAGTGGCACAGTCTACAGTCTGGACATGAACATTTTATTTATAATTTATTGCACTCAAAGATAAGAGTGCAATGATAAAGTTGAAAACTGTATCCACGCAGAAATATCTGCATTATGCTGATAACAAAACCTCGGCTCTTTGCAAGCACTTCCACACACCTCATGCTAACGCTAAGCTAGCCAAGAACCCAGAGTGATAGAGCTGAGTGAATGCCAACCACAGCCCAGTAGCCAGACCTGGACTTTCAACAGGTAACAAAAAATAGTCATTAGCAGTCAGGCTGGAGCCTCTGTTTCTACCTGTTCTTGTTTGTAACATAGAATCATTGTGGTGATCACTTTAAAGTCTCTTTGTGCTGTTTTTTATTTTTGCTTTGTGCTGTTGGCTTCGTGTTCATACATAAATACTAAGAGAAAGACTATTTGTGTGTCCTCATTAGCATAGAGATTTTTGTTGGTGCCTAGAACTGTAGCCTACAGGTATATAATGTTAGATGGTAATTATGAGACAACTGAATCAAAGTGATATCGTAATGGATTTTGAATTTTTATCAATTTTCCATCCTTAGGTAAAACTCCCTTTCTTACCTCAGGTTAAGAGCACTTCTTTTCTGCAATTGTTTTTAAATTTACTAGAGTAAGGTGATATTAGATCTGCTCTTTAGGAATGCACCTGGCCAGCACATAAAGAAGCTGGATAATGTCTATTCAATTCTATACAATTCACTTTTATTTACACAGTGCCAAATCACAACAACAGTCGCTTCAAGGCGCTTTATATTGTAAGTTAAAGACCCAACAATAATATATACAGAGAAATACCCAACAGTCATATGACCCCCTATGAGCAAGCACTTTGGCGACAGTGGGAAGGAAAAACTCCCTTTTAATAGGAAGAAACCTCCAGCAGAACCAGGCTAAGGGAGGGGCGGCCATCTGCTGGTTGGAGTGAGAGAAGGAATAAAATAAAAGACGGAATAAAAGACATGCTGTCGAAGAGAGCCAGAGATTAATAAGAACTATAATTGTGCTTTATGTTTTATTACTGACTGTCAAAATCATGTACATCATTGTTATGCTGCGGCTAAGCTGTCATCTCTGCTTCCAGACTTGCCTATTAGTTATTTTTGTAAATACATCTCTTTTTGGGAATGGTCATTCTTATCTGTGTGTTTATATGTGTACAAAAGCGAAAACAGTACTACCTACACTCTCACAATACAGAACTGAATTAGGAGAAAACACTTTTAAATACGCTCTTTTTCCTGGAATAATAAACAGAAGGATCTGAAATTTTCCAATCGGAACAGTTCTCTTGGTCAGTGTGACTGCTTTTAATGTTGCTCTTGTAATGATCTGACTTCCAGTCATGGAAAAACAGAGCAGTGAAAACCTGTATGATTAACCAGGGGTTAATCATACAGGTTTTCACTGCTCTGTTTTTCCATGACCAGTGGAGGTCACTGGCCGTCAGCCCCTAATCTTTGGATGTTTGTGTGAATCTGCTGATAGTAAAACAAAAATTTCAGTTTGTGTGCACCCACACATTGTGATTTGAGGTCCTTGTACCTTTTGAGATGCAGAAATTCTGGAACCATTGAACCCGGGCTAGTCAAGTGACCAATTGCAAGATATAGAAAAGCTAAGAAACAATTCAAAGTTTGGTAAAATACATCTAATCAACCTTTTTTGAATTAAGCCAAAATAATCTAATCTAATCCAGAACAACAGACAGCTATTCCAACTCCAACTAAATCCACAGTATTGAAGTTCTTCTGTCCTCCTGGGCAGCCCTACTGGGCTCTGGGTTTTGGTGTGTGTGGTGGTTTTTGCTCGTCCTTGCTCGCTCTCTGTCTCGCACTCCGTCACTCTCTCTTTGGTTCTCTGTTTAATTGTCTCCGGAGGTTCTGCCTTGCTGTGCCCTGTGTCCACTTTTAGTGGACACACCTGGCAGCAGCCCTCTGGTCTCAGGTCACTCACCTTTCTCCCAGCATTCTTAAGGCTGTGGAAATTCTCCAGTTGATGCCATTTTGTCATGTTATCACCTGTAATGTATTGACAGGCCACCATTTGACCATCGTGAATATTCCTCATTTACCTGTTTAACATCTACCGAGGCCCTGTTTCAGTGGGAGCTGACGGCCCGACGTACGTTTAACTTCCCGAAGGACAAGTTCTCCTTTGCCCTGGTCCTCACAGAACCCAACATCCAGGGCAAGTTCATCGTGGCAGGGGAACCCCAAAATCAGGTCCTACACCTGATCCTGATCCTTTCCCTTGTCAACATCATCATAACAAAAATGCATCCCTAGGCCTGCTTTTCCTTTTGTTTGACTTCCAAGGAGCAAAAATTACAGTGTGGGTGATTGTGAGCTGTTGACTGTAGTAAGTTGGCATCAGAGGAGTCAAGGCACTGGCTTGAGGGTACAGAAAAACTATTCAATGTCTGGACCTAGCATACATCCAAGCAGTCAAGCATCTCAATTCTTGTTAGGCCAGGTGGGCATTGCTCTGTACCCATTTAAATTTCAAAATAACTTACCGCCAATGTTCACAAAATGTAAAGCCAGATGCTCGATATTCCCCCAAGGACACCTCTTCCAAGCCAGAAACTATCCTTTCACCAACGTCTGTGGTGGGAACTCTTACTTGGGAAACTGAGTGCCAAATAAGAAGTGATTAGCTCTCCAAACCACATCCTGGAAATGGACCACCTGGCCACCCTATTCTGCTTGCAAGAAGGAGAACACCACCTCTGTCGCTGCCATCATCAATGTAGAATCACACAGGCGGCTCTCCTCTGTACGTACAACAAAACAAATGCCTGGACGATTAGCACCGGCTTGCTGCTCATGTCTACCGTCCTGGTCAGAAGGTGTTTGATGGGTAACCACAGTCAATTATGTGCTTAGTCCAGAAAACAATCTCGGAGTTTTGTAGGCCCTTTTGAAGTTAATTCATAGATTAATCCTGTGACTGTCCATTTAAAACTTCCTAGACACATAAAGATCCACACCTTTTTCCATGTGTCTTAGCTAAAGGCAGTGCTCTCTTTTCAAACACCGGTAACGCATTGACAGGTCACCATTCATCCTTCGTAAATATTCCTGTGACTAAAGCTTCTGTGACTTCTTGTATAGACAATCCCACTGTGCCTTCCCAGTCACTGGAACCCCTGTAGTTTAATACTGTGTGTTTTGCTCAGCTTCCAGCCTGCCTGCTTCCTCATGCTCATTGCTCCAAGTTTTCTTGTGTTATCTTTGGATTATCTTCCAGCCCTAGGGTCTCATTCTGTGCTGCGCATTGGCAGGGACGATGGTGGCAATGTGATTACCACATATATTCGACTGATATATACTAATATATCTATTAAAACCTTTAATTCTACATTAAAAATACAGACATAAAGATGAATGTCATGCACCAAAGGCCATTTTCTACTCATCAGAACCCTGTGCCATCTTAGTTAAGTAGCATAGTCATGTAATATTAACTCTAATTTTTTTAAATAACTATTACTCATAAAAGCATAGCTACAAATTAACAAGTTACACTGATGTAATGATTTTTGATATTACAGTATAGGTCACTGCTTGCATATGTACTGTGACATCAATGCATCTCTTTAGAGTTGCACTGGAGGTGCATTCAGCTTGCTCCTCACTTTCTAACAATAGGTGTCATTGCTCAAAAAAACAACAACAAATTACCACTTGACTGCTGGAGAGAAATAAAAGTTGAAAAAGGAAACAAACTAACAAAAAAATATCAAAACTTCTCATTTTCTCCAAAGTTTGCACCACTATGATTAAAAAATGAATTAAAAAAATTATTCCACTGCCTATTTTTTCTTGCTTAAGAATATTTTACATGTTTTGCCTTACTAAAAACTGAATGGTCTTGTTCAAGACAGAGGAATGGGAACACTAACAAACCACTGTTTAATGCAGTGTTTCATTCAGCAGTGGAATATTTCCCTGGAGCACCTGCTTTGTAAAAGTTTCTTCCATCTCCCAAAATATCTCTTGTTCAAAGGTTGATCTACCACATTCCCCACTGTACTAATGTTAACATAAAGCACCTTACATAAGGCCTATATAAGCTACCTGAAGTGTCTGTCAGTAGTGTTAGCTTTGAAAATTTCTGACCATAAAAGGAGCTCCATGATAGTTTTAAAAAAGGTGATAAAAATAGCATGTAGGGTGTAACATGATGTTTTGGAAGCAATACCACACCTCTAATCTTCTCAATGAATTACTGCTCTTGGATAGGTCAAGCAAAAGGACAGAGGGCCTGTTCAAATAGACACAATATGAAAAGAGAGTATCCATTGCACTTCTTGAGGACAACTTGCCTGAAAACATACACAAACAAGAAAAATAAACAAGAAGCACTCAGCGAGTGCAAACCTACACCAAGGCTGCTCACAGCAGCTTTTACTTTTGTTTTATTTTTTAATATGTATCTTTAAAAGTTTGTAGTGCAGTAAAATAGCACGTTTTGGGGTCAACTTCAAAGAAAGGCAGATGTCAGATATTTGGTCAAAGTTGACATGATACTTATAATGTGATATTTAAAGTCGCCATATATCTGTATCATTTCCTAAACGTTACCAATACAAACAAAGGCATTTTAAGCATAGTTCTAAATGTAATATATTTTATGAAAGGTTTAACTTATTTGACCTTGAAGGAGGGGTCAGAGGTCAAATGTGACATGATATTTGAAATCCTTAATTATTTATTTATATCTTTATGGTACTTCCTATATGTTGACAATACACACCACAGCTGTAAGAATCATAGTTTGTAAGTTTTAGGGCTCTTTGTTAATTTTTGACCAATAAAAGGTTTAGTTGACCTTAAAGACCTGGGTGATGCAAGGTCAGTTTTAATGAATTGCTATAATGAACACACTGTAGAACCATACAAAGTTTTACCCAAATTCATCCAAAACTTTTAGAGCGATTCTGTTTACAGACAGAACGATGATTTGCATGCACGCATTACTAAAAACATGTTGGTGGAGGTAAAATAACCACAAAGATGATGACTAGAGCCTAAAACTACATATAAAATAAATTTTAAAGGTGCTAAACAAGAATTAGCATTTTCTTTGAGGTTGACAGTGATAATTTGTGACATGGATAGACACAATATGTTAAGGTTGCTAACTGCAACCCTTTTTTCATTTGTGTAAACCAGCCAAGTAAATATCCAAAAAGTAAATATGCATGGTGCCCCTAAAGATGTGCCAATAATCCCCTTAGAAATAGTGTCAAAGCTTGACTTAGCAACACTTCAGGTAATCAGGCATTTGTTACACCAGGTGGATATCTTTTTTTGAAGAAAAGGTAAGGGAATAAGGTGAAAAAATAAAACAGTCACCACACTACAAAGTAGTGCACAGACAAAATCCTGAAGAAAGGCACCAATCTGTCTAAAGATCACAAAAAAATGTAAAGCAACTAATAATCCCAGGTCATGGAAGGTAATAAGAGATATTTCTAACACCAGAATGATCACAAGGAGCCAAAAAAAAAAGACAATGGAGAATGCAATGCAACAGATTTCCATTTGAAAGCCTGACACTGTGAGTCTTTAAAACAAGGAAGTCAAAATAGCCAATTTTGAAATCTAACTATTTTGAAACGGCTATTTAGTACCAGATATATCTTTAAAAAGATATAAAATATATAAAATATGATTTGTCCTTCTTAAAATCTACTCTGACACGCTGCTTGCTGGAATTAACAATTAAAATAGAATTAGCGCTGTGCCATATCATACCATTCACAGTAATTACCGGCATAATGTTGGGCAACGATAAGAAAATGAAATATCGTGATAGAATGTGGGTAAAACGCACATGCACAATGCCTTTGTTTTCATACGCACATGGCAGAAAAAGCATGTCGGCGACGCAGAATGAGAAGGGCGAAAGCGGATTGTTGAATGAAACAGATGAACCAGAACTGGTTTGTAAAAATGCTGCAGCTTCAGTGGTGTGGAACTGGTTTGGCTTTCGTCCGTCAGATACACAACAAAGCACTATTTTTGGTAGAGCATGCCAGCGGGCCGTCATTATTACCGTGTTGTTTGGAAAATACGGCACACTTAAAATCAATCCTTTGATTTTTCTGAAAATCGACAGTGTTATAAAAGTTATAATCCCGTGTGCCTCATGTATGAACTCTGGTTGTGTTTACTGACCTTGAAACGATTTTATGTACACGGCGCTCGAAAATCTGTCAAATGTTTCAGTACGACTTTGCTAAGCTTCAACATAATATTACCGTGTTGTGTGTATAACCCCTTTTTAAGATTTGTGGATATTATACATGGTTATGCTGAGGATATGTCGGCCAATTTCCACTGGAAATGCCTTTTGGTTAAACTGTCAGCGAGGAATTTGCATTTGCACTGTTAAATTTTATATAACTTTAATGCACTTAGAAAACAGCTGCTTGTTTAAGTGGTTTTTTTGCACTAATAAAGTTGTGGAGTTGTAAAGTATTTTGTCTAGTGTCAATTATATCGTCAGTTATATCGTTATCGCAAATTTTCAAATGTATATCGTGATAAATAATTTTGGTCATATCCCCCTGCTCTAAATAGAATCACACTTTGCTGTTTTATAACCTTAACTTGTTTTGTCATCTACAGTTAGAGACAAAGCAGAACTGAAAATGTCCTGTTATTTTAAGGAATATAGCAAACAACAAGGTAAGTTTACAATGTGTTTGTACTTGATAGTAAAGCTTATTATTTATTTAATATCTCACTATACTGTAAGTGTATTCTTCCTCCAAATCGCTTCACTGCACTTTCCTGTTTGGTGCATTTGTCATTTTTTAATTTTGACTTTATTCTCTGGAGGCTGTGTACTGTAGTTTAATGTTTGCACAGAGTGTCACTAAGAAATGTTCACTTTGTCTTTCTTTGTGCCACTGAATTATTCATGAAATTTTTCCTGCCTTATCAGATTGTATTTTCTCTCTGACAGTAAATATGGGACATGTACTAAATTGTTTTCTAATTACCATGAAACACACTTTTTATTGCACTAAGTTTATATCATAAGAAGGCATTCTGCAGCATCAGTTCAATGTATGTCTATTTTAACTACACATAAAACCAGAAGGCAAGAGCAAAAAAAAGTCAGAAAGCAGCAAGTTTTACATGCTGATAAATCTATCATTAAACACTACGCCACTTTATGTGGGAGTTTTGCTCTCTCTTCTTTTTTGAAATCTCTGTGATCTAGTAACTGACACTAGAAAGATTCAAATCACTCAAACCAATAGCTCAAGTTCTAAAGTCTAACTACAATAGGATTTTTAAAACGAATTAAAAAATCCAATATTCCAATATATCATCTGATATTTCTTCTTTGTCAGACACGCACAGCCAATATATTTGCCAGAATCTATCACACACAAAATGTCCAGTTATAATAAAAAATGCAACCAGCTAAAATAATTTACACATATTATATATGACCTGTCTACAAGATATCAATCATGTCTTGTAATGAAACACATGAACTCTTTGAGGTGCTGCTTTTTTGTAACCTCACTTTAAATGACATCAAATCAAAATCTTCCTGCCCTGAGCTCTTAATGCGCTGCATTCAAACAACCACTATCGTACAGATCGAACATCCATTTAGCCAGTAAATCGTATCACCTCAGTTTGTATTCTTTGAAAATAGATTTTGAACACCAAGTACAGAAACATTAGCATGTTGCGAGCATGTGTGTTAGTGTGTGTGTGCTGACCATTGAGTCCTCGTCAGCGATGAAGACGGTACAAGCCTGGGCCTGCATGAAGGACAGGATGGTTCCTGCAATCTTTCTCAGTAAAACCTCCAGACACTGCTGCTCCTCAAAGATCAGACTGGCCAGGTCCAGCAACACCTACAAACACATACACACACATAAACATCATTTATGGATCTGAGCGTGACTGTATGTTCACGCTAACCTTCAGAAAAACACTTTCGCACACACCTGATTGCGTCTGTTTTCCAGCTGCGACGTCTCATACAGCTGTGCGTTGTGTAGTACGATGCCTGAAAACGCCAAATAAGCTGAGAAGTCCTGTTGGAAAGAAACAGAGCAACATCTGAGTACCAGAAAGAGAGGAAAAATAAAGGGAAAAATGTACGCAAAAAGATAAATTAGCAAATTAGAGAGCAACGAGAGGATGACATGAGCAGGGAAATATGGAGAAAGAAGGATTTTATTAAAGGATGGCTTCTTAAAATTTGATCCGCAGTTATATTTTAACAGATATAAGTCATATTGTCCAACACAAGTACAAAGTAACACACTTTGATGATGTCTTGGTGAAAATTCAAATGTTTTTAAATTGAAAAAAGTGTTATTTTAGGTGGAACCATGATGTAACCTTTTCATCCTGCTCAGTGAAGGCTCCACCGTCCCCGCATTTCTTGTTTATAGCCTGAGCCACTCCAACTACCTGCGATAAATCAAATGAAAACGTTAAGTGAAAACCAGCAAATCTTAGCAAAATAACATATTAAACTAGTATTGCAATAAGAAGGGAAACATCATCAGTCTGAATGTGCACTGATGTGAGCATACTTCATTCATATTACATTTAAATTATCTGCTAATTAATGTTATTAAAAGTTATACTAATAGGAAAACTGAAAGTTTGGTTTGGATAAGACGTATCAAGGTTCTTTTTAAATGGAGAATGGGGGCACAAATCTATGTAATGTTTTAATGGCTGCAGAGGCTCACACAACTGCAAATCACGAGTCATGTCATAATGCATGAATTATCTTTAGCTTCTCTCAAAGATGCATGCTCAATCATCGTCCAGATGCATGCCCAGTAAGGGGCTTCTCTAAAAGAATTAAAAAGAATTAAAAAGAATAAAAGAATGTGCCTTTTAAAAGAATAAGTACAGTAAACTCTGCCAAACTGCTAAGCTGTGTGTGGAGAGTCTTATTGCTAGTACGCTGGAGAGAAAAAAGAAAAGGTTGTCAAAAAAGAAACGCTTTCTCAAGCAGATAATTCGAGATCTCAGATTTGATTGCTGTAATAGCCAGCACACACTGGACAAGAAGCCCCACTAGAATTTAAACATCTTATCTATGTAAAGGTAAAGTAAGGTTTAAAACAAACCATAACAAATTATATTGGTCATGGCATCTCACCTCGTCTCTGTGGTTCTTGATAGGCAGACAAAGGATACTTTGGGTTTTGTAACCTGTGAAGTGGTCGACCTCAGCGTTAAACCTGGGGTCCTGGGGGAACAAGAACATGCATGTAACCCTTTTCAAAGAGCTGCTATCAAACATTTTGATACTTACATTAGCTTTCAATAGACACTCTTGTGGTTTTTTGTGCTGTAGCTTTTGAATGAAAATGCAAAAGCAATATTGTGATCCTAACCCTGTGAGCCAAAAGGTTTATGCTTCAAACATCTCTGAATGCTCAGCTTTTTGTGTTTTTGTAGTGTATCAAAGTACAAGCTGTTCAACAAGCAGGCGTGAGGCACTCCCATCTGTTGAACAACCAGTTCAATGACCTGTACTCACCACAATTGGGTGTCCAATTTGCATAAAGAAGCAGATACTCTGTAGTAGCTGAACACCTGCAGCTACAATCATTATGCAAACAAATGCCTCGCTCTTCTCCAAAACAAACACCTCACGTGCATTAGAACTCTTATTGTTTGGGATCAGTGACAAAGAGGCTAACAAGAGCATACTAGGACCGCGGATGGAGACATGTTTTGTTTAGAGAACTATTCCCCTGTTTGCAGCTCTGCCACCCACCAGCTGACCTTTAAACACTCGGCTTCTGTGTCCATTTCTATGATTCTCTAGACCCAAGAGATTTGTGGGTTTGTGTGTTGACAAAAACATGCATACAAGAGGAGTCCTACACTGACTTCCCAGTTACACTCTTAACACAGCAAGTAATGGATTATATGACTGGCTCAGCCCTCAGTGGTGTACACACCGCCGTGTGTTGATACTATGAAAACAATACAGGCACACAGTGCATCATGCAAACAATGTACAATCTGTAGTAGCTTCATGTCCAGTGCTGCAATACAAAGTATAATAGGGAGCGCCAGAGCACTTTGGTCTCAGACTGCATTCTCTAAAGGTAGAATGGGAGGCAGAGCTGTCAGATATCAGGACCCTCCCAGTTTGGGTTCTGGAGACAAACACCTCTATTTTTAGGATTTCTTTTACCCTTCTTCTACCCTCGCCTCTTTTTGCTACCCATGTGTTTTATATACAACTACTGCATGCCCTCAACTTTTACCTTTTCTCTCCCATAGTTTGTGTTTAGTCCTTATCTCTGTATACGCTCCTTTTTTCTCATCTCTCTTCACTTCACCGCTGCTCCTCCCTTCAACTGATTTTACCAGGGATCTCTTTGTGTAAAGAGGGGGATACTAATAAGGAAGAATTCGTTAAATTGCTGCTGCTTTCTCTATAACATTGTAGGCTTTACCTTACAATACAAAGCACCTAGAGGTGACTGTTGTGAATTAGTGCTATATAAATAAAACAATAAATAAAAGTTAAAAAAAAAAAATTAAATAGTATTACAGGTTGTATTGCTTTTTGTCAGCATGTGTTCGAGCTGTTCAGTAGTTTTTTTGAAAGAATTATCACCTCAAAACTCAATCTGTTGCTTTAATTTTCTCAGAAATCCTTAATTTCAGTATAAATTATATGACTCATTTTCTACACAGTGAAAGGCCATTCAGTGAGACACAGCACTTTGGCAAACATTTGGTTCCATTCCTGAAAAGGTGCTCCCAGTTTAATTCAGCAATCCAGCACGCAGCACTAATAAGCTGATCACCGTCCACACACACACACAAGCTCCTTTGTAAATTGGTTTGGTCCAGGCTATTTCGAAAACACATTATTTAGTCCACTCCAGAGAGAGCTGTATTAATATAAACAGGCAGAGGTGGAGCTGTTTTGGCCTGCGCTGCTGAAGTCAATGTAATCCTGTGCAGACTAATGGGAAGTTAAAGATCCAATCAGAGGGTTGGGACTCCATCAGATGATGTCGATAGACTTCCTGGAAGCAGTACGAGGTTCTGCAGCAGCACACAGGCATGTGTGTTCACACACACACACAGCTTGCCACATCTACACTGACTGTCAGACTAACACACTGCATTTACCAACACAGCTGCAGTTGTGGCAGGGAGGCGATGCATACACAAACATTACGCATTATTATATTTGAACACAAATAAGAGGAACTATAAAGCAAATAAGGTCAGCCATAGAAGCACAAATTAAATCTGACCTGGAAAACAAATCTCATATGTGCACTTTGTTTTTTACATTTCATGACACAAATCCATGCAGGCATTAATTATACACAATTATAATTTCTTCTGGGATTAATAAAGAACTCTGATTCTGATTCATACACAGACACACTCAAAAACACTTGAACCCCCAAGTGCACACTTAGCAGGTACACACCCACACCCACACACACCCACACACATACACACACACACACACACACACACACATGCACATCCCATAAGTCATTCTTGATCTGTTCCTCTCTCTCTTTCTCTTCCAGCTCCATAATCATCATCTTGTGGTTGGCAGGCAACCAGATGACAGTGTTATCAAAGGAGGATGGTACCCAGCAGGAAATCTTTTTTGCACACACAGAATCACACCACACCGGTCCATCTTATTTGCTGCTGTGCATGTTTTGATTTACAGTGTCATGCAAAAAGTCTTGAGCTTCCCTTCATTTCTTTATTTTGCTTCAAGCCTACCAGACCATTTTGTAATTTTTAAAGTGGTCTTGGGCAGTAGTATTCCAGGCTTTTGGAAGGTCTTTCAAAGGGTTTATTTGGGCATTGGTGGATTTTTTTTTACTCTAGTCCTTGTACCGGACTATTTTCAGAGGAATGGTTCTATATTTATTGAGACACTTAACAGAGATTATTAATTAAGCCTGTCACAAAAACACATAACACAGTTATTCCAATTTCTTTAGCTGAATCTTTGAAAAATTACAAAGATAAAACAGTTTGACAGGAATGAAGCTGCATTATTACCCCAACAACATTATTATCAAAGAACTATTAGCTGAAAACTTGGCATATCTTATCATGGTGTGTGGCGTATAGTATTTACAGCAGATTGACAGAATCAAAAAATACAGAGAAACAACAACAGGGAGATGCATTTGGCCCTTCAGATGCATCTACTCATAGCTAAATTTCAGCGAGTGGTGTTGGGCATCTTGTCAAAATTGATCAAATTATGAATGCAATCTGGAAAGTATGTGATTAGCAACATGCTCATTTTTCAGTATGACAACGATACCAAACACACTGCCAATGCAGTACAAGCATAACAGCAGCATGCTAACAGTCAGGTACTTCCTTCCCCTGTACTCGGGATTTGTCCTGTAGAACATGGATGCTTTTGTCCTATATAGCTGTAATCAGGCCTCTAATTTGCCTTTTATCTGTGCACAGGTGCAAAAAAGAAGAGTAGCTTATGCATGACAGTAGAAACAGGCATCTAATTATTCATGTGCCAAAACACATTAAGGTTCTATTGGCAAGAATTCAACAATCCAGCACCTCCACATGGCATTCATGTTTTCTGGTTTACACAGCATCTACACAGCATTTATACAAAATGAGCTTTTGTTTAAAAGAAATGTTATTTATATTTTTATAAATATGCTCTATATAACGTTGTTATATTTTAACAACATGGTGCCTAATTTATGTTTGTAAATATATTTAGCAAAACAATTTTTAATGCAGTGGCAGTTTGGGGTCACTGTGCAGAAATGAATGTGCTGTCATTCATATCTGTAAATAAATGCTCATCAAACACTGATGCTATTAGTACCTGTCGCTTTGTGTTACATTACATAAAGCTTTACATAAAGCTTGCAAAAAATAAGAAGACTAATTATACAGTAAGGGAAAAAATATTTGAGCTGCCAGCTGATTTTGTACGTTTTCCCACTAACAAAGAAATGATCAGTCTATAATTTCAATGGTAGGTTTATTTGAACAGTGATGAATTAGGTTACAAATTAATTTGCATTTTGATGAATGAAACAAGTATTTGATCTCCTATTAGTGAGCAAGATTTCTGGATCCTAGGTGTATTTTATACAGGTAACAAGCTGACACTGGGAGCCTTCTCAACTAGTTACCTGTATAAAAGACCGCTGTTCACCATGCCCAAGACCAAAGAGCTTTCTAAGGATGTCAGGGACAAGATTGTGGACCTACATAAGGCTGGAATGAGCTACAAGACCATTGCCAAGCAGCTGGGTGAGAAGGTGGCATCAGCTGGTGCGAACATTCGCAAATTGAAGAACCATAAAATAACTCCCTCAATCCGGAGCTCCACGCAAGATCTCACCCCGTGGAGTTTCAATGACAATGAGAACAGTCTGGAACCAGCCCAGAACGCTAGTTACCAAGAAAACAGTTGGTAACACACTATACCGTGAAGGACTGAAATCCTGCAGTGCCCACAAGGTCCCCCTGCTCAAGAAAGCCCATGTACAGGCCTGTTTGAGATTTCCCACTGAACATCTCAATGATTCAGAGGAGGACTGGGTGAAAGTGTTGTGGTCAGATGAGACCGCAATCAAGCTATTTGGCATCAACTCAACTCGTGTTTGGAGGAGAAGAAGGAAAACTGCCTATGATTCCAAGAACACTGTCCCCACCGTCAAACATGGAGGTGGAAACATTATGCTGTGGGAGTGTTTTTCTGCCAACGGGACAGGACAACTGCACCACATCACAGAGAGGATGAATGGGGCCATGTACCGTCAAATCTTGGGTGAGAACATCCTTCCCTCGACCAGGGCATCGAAAATGGGTATGGGTGGGTATTCCAACATGACAATGATCCAAAACAAACGGCCAAAGAAACAAAGGATTGGCTCAAGAAGCATATTAAGGTCTTGGAGGGGCCTAGTCAGTCTCCAGACCTTAATCCCACAGCTGAAGGTTCAAGTTGTCAAACATCAGCCACAAAACAATAATGACAAGGATAGGATCTGCAAAGAGGAATGCGACAAAATCCTCCCTGAGATGTGTGCAAAATTTGTGGCCAACTACAAGACACGTTTGACCTTCGGTTTTGCGACCAAGTACTAAAGCACTTTTTTCAAAGGGATCAAATACTTATTTCCTGCATGAAAATGCAAATTATTAACTTTTTTCTGGATTTTTTGGTTATTGTTCTGTCTCTCACTGTTCAGACAAACCTACCATTGAAATTATAGACTTATCATTTCTTTGTTAGTGGCCAAACTTACAAAATCAGCAGGGGTTTAAATAATTTTCTGACTGTATGTATTTCTTTTTTATTTGTTTGGTTGTTGTCAGCAGCTGTTTTTGCCATGTGGCTATACAAAGTGATATGAAAAAACACAACCAATGTATGTTTTATTACATGACCAAAGCCAACAGGCACTGCAAGCCTCCCAAAAATTAAATCGCTAGTTTGTATTACGTCCATACGTCCACATGTGTGGTAAAAGCTGAAACTCGAGAGGAGCACTTTGACCTACTCACCCTTCTTTGGTTCCTCTCATATCCACTGAGCTCTATCAGCAAGAATGATCAAACTAAACTAAAGCATACGTAAGTCTGTTTTTGAACACCCACATGCACACGGCAAATCAGCTCATGTAAGATACTTTAACTGATGCTGCTAAAGATCTCTGTTTTTAAAGAAGACTTAAAAGTGCTCACCTCGTAAGCATTCTTGATATTGAGTGGTTGTCCCGTAGAAGCTACGTGTCCCACAATCCCTTTGTTCCACTCCAGTCGGATAGAGTTACTGGAAGATTCTTCCAGTGTCGTTCCTTCTGCCACATCAAACAGCCGGCTGACCAAGAACTTCCTGTTTGAGCTATCCTCACCCACCTGAGACCAAAAACAAAAAGTAGCAACACAACTGAAATAAAACTAATGACTGAAATAGAAGTTATAAGCCAATACTGTACATATGACAAAAACACAAATAATTGTGTTTTTTTTTTTTGCATGTTCCAGTTTTGGTGACTGTTAGCATCTTATATTTAGAGTTTAACTTTTTATTCCAAAAGACTAAATCATAAAAAAATGATATAGAGGAATTTTTAGCATTTACAACATAGCATTTATAGCAAAGTAATATTGCTACACTCTTTTTTTATCACAGTGTTAAGAGAGCATCACAATAACTGTGAAATATGAAATAAAGCACAGCCTGCTTTTGTTTTTATCAGATGACCGTGCGCTATAGTCACTTCCTTTCTTTCCAAGATGAGACAAGAACAACAATTGCGTGCAGAGCTAGAGCCAGAGGGTAATTAACTTAGCTAAGCATGCTAATCACTTCTAGCTTGCAACACAAGCACCTGATACTTGTATTAAAGCTCCATCCAACTCTGAAAAACACTGCTCAGAATCAAATTTTAAAATGTGTAACTACTGCTTTAAGCTTACCGCTAATGATAAACTTATGAAATTAAATAACATTCATGCATACATGTAACTTTTTGTTAGGGAGCACAGTGACAGGCTTAGTGACAGGAGATTTACGTTGTTCTACATAAACTGTTAAATAAAACGAGGGTGGCAATGTAATACGCTTCTTGTAACGTACCAGTGAGCATATAAAGAGGCGTATCTTCTTTTTGTGCTCTGCAACAGTTAAATCAGTTACAACTGTAGCTTTCTTTCCTGACGTACCAGAAACAGTGAGTAGCGGTCTGCAGCAATCAGCTCATTGATGTGGAGGAAGATCTTATGGCAGAGCGCTGTCACATCCAGATGACTCGATACATCCTTCACCAGCTCCAGCAGCCTGGCACAGCGGTCACCCTCAAGACCACCACCACCTCCATTCCCACCTCCCCCACCAATACCACCCTCACCCATCACCAAGCCCCTCACAGGGACAATTTCACGGTCAGCGTCACTCAAAAAAGTCAGCGAGCCCTCTGAGTCTTTAACCACAATGGGTCTGAGTGGGCGGTCAAACTCTGACGCTGAGATTTTGCGAGTTGGGGTACCAGGGGCCGGGCTGGAGACTGTAGCTGGGGATGGACAGCGGTTGTCCAAGTGGCTGAGGGTAGGTGGGAGGATGGTG
The DNA here is from genome assembly GCF_900408965.1 of Simochromis diagramma. NCBI lineage: Eukaryota > Metazoa > Chordata > Actinopteri > Cichliformes > Cichlidae > Simochromis > Simochromis diagramma. The sequence continues at coordinate 199,442 of NW_024387488.1, forward strand.
GAGGCACAGGAAGGGCCAAGGTCAGTGGTGGGCTGGTGGGCTCGCTGCTGTGAAGGACTTTCTTTGGACACAGATGGCTGAAAGGAATGGATGCGTTCAGCAAACCAGGCATTCACCATCTCCCTGTCAAAATTAAAAAGAAAATGTCCGTCAGAAGTTTTTAGAATATCTCCAAAACATTATGACCACCCACAACTAAAAGGCTGTTGGCACTTGGCATGATACCAAAACAGCTTTAGACCACATAAGCCTTGTCTGCACAAGTACACATATTGACCAGAAGAACTGTCCTACTTACCCACACATATATCTCAAACCTTAATATGCTCCATTGTTAGATCTATTGTTAGGAGGTAATCAGTCTAATTTGCTTCAACTGTGAGTAGACATACTGTTTTGGCTCATAGGGTTAGATTACCTGCAGATATACTATATTATATATGAAGCCTTTTTGAGTAAATGCACAAGGCAAATTGATTGACAGGTAGACTGTGAGTAGTGCTGTGTTGCTAATCAAAGCCAAACTCCTGCACAAATTCTTGTCTGCTACTGCATCAAAACAAAAACAGACATTAATCAAGAACAGTTTGCCGAAATTTATTCTGCAATTAGAATAAAAATGGAGAACGATACGAATTCAAATCATTTGTTAGGCATCTCATTACAGGCTGAATTTGATATTTTTTCCATCATGAAATGAGTTCCATGCCCGTGTAGTGGAAAGAAGAAGAACATTAAAATTTAACCAGATGATCACATTATACACACTTTAATCTAATAAAAATCTCTTCTTTGTACCTAATCAAAGCTCACAAGCTTCAACTTCAAAAGGACTTAGTTGAGATGAGGATCACAGAGCTTCCACACCAAAAGAACAGGATCAGCATTGACTGAACATAAATTACAAAGGTTCCATAAAACCTGTTTACATCAACTAACTGAAATCCAACTCAAATGAATGAAAACAGTGCAAAAATGACCAAAGTTACACAGCTACACGTTTAGAAAAGAATTGTTGATTATGTACAAACAAACATGAGCCTTCAGCTGCTCTTCATTCAATGTAATAACTCATGAAAACTATTCCTTCTTATTCCTTCTTGCATTTTAAGTCTGAAGCTGATGCTATCCTTTAGGGAGAATGGAAGTTTTGCTGACCAACATTCATGAGGGCACGTGGGACAGAAAAGAGTCAATAATTTGCTGGAGAAACAAGCTGTTGGTTCTTAATTCTACTTCTAAGGATGCAATCTAATCCTGACTCAAGAAAGCTGGACAGGGTCTCAATGACTGCTGGGAGATTTATGAAATTCTATTCTATTCTCTGCATTTACGACATCACACATCAACATCAACTCAGTATCAGCAGACACCTCGACATAAAAGTGTCAGGAGTTTACAGATGTTTAAATGCAATGATAAAACACTGAATTCCAAAGTCCTCCATGGCTCTACTTTTGCAAAACCCCATCTGAGCCTATATATCTGAGAAGACTACCCACGCTGACCTGGCAATTATTTCCAAGTACACTAACAAACAGCATACAGTAAGTTATACAACCTGCAATATTTCTTATTATAAAATTAACCACAAACTTTATGCAAAAGAAATAACTAAAAGCAGGCTGTCTCTCACTGTGGCTCAGGACACAAACAGCTGAAATTGTGTTCATATACAGCCAGACCGCCTTCAAAATGAATCTCAAATACTTGAAAGTATTCAGAGTTAGCCTTTAAATTTAATAAGAGAAAGCTTGCAAAAAGATTTAGAAATAAATGTACAAGTGAGAGTGAGAAAGAGATGAAATGTTGAGCAAGCAGAGTGCTCTTTACATGCTTAGACGATGAAATTATTATATGATATTAAATAACAGTAAACAGTGATAACAATGTAAATTGAATGAATGTAAATGCAGCAGTAGCCAGAATACTTTTATCAAGGCTATGTGTTTATGTGTGTTTGTGTGTGAGATAGCCACTGGAAGCCTCTAATGATGACATTTACTGGAACAAATCAAATATGAGTGTGTGTATTAGACAGAGTGTATGCTAGTGTGTAAACAGAAACATTAAATTGAATGTGATTATGGAGAATCTCTCCAATCAGCCAACACATTGTCTAATCAACCCACACACATTTTGAGCATGCACTCCACTTCAGGTCCAGTTTTCAAATGCGCCGAAGGTCATGTGACTCATTCTGTTTCTATGCCTGTCACCAAAGCTCTGTTCACCTGAACGGAAGGTCAGAACCTTGAGAAGGTGATAAAAAGTGCTGGCTGTGAAATTGTCCGTGGTATCTTGGGCATATCCAAGCAAGTAAAACTTTGTAGGAGACAAAGTGCTCGTTATGTGCAGTTTCTCAGAGGTCCTCTCCTCCTCCATCTCCCATTGAGCTGCCTGACTCCCCACAGGGCTGACCCTAATGTATCCAGGGGATGTGTGGCTGAATCAATACCTCTCTAAGAAATGCCTCTCAACCAGAACTGCAGAATGGCTGATGTGTGCAAACCTCTTGCTCCAAGCCAATCAACTTTTTTGCTTTAGTAATGTGGTCAAAAAACGCAGGAGGGAGAGAAAAAAATGTCCTCTGACAATGGAAAATATTTCAAGATGGACTTGGGATGTTGTGACAGATGAAAAAACACTGAGTGACATTACCTTGGTGGTAGTGAATAAATAGGTCTGAAGGGGTTTGTCACTAAAGCAAACACAGACATAAAGTGCCCTGATGAAGTGCAGCCAAACTGATGAAATTCCCAGGTATGCATGCTGTAAAAAAGTCTTACACAGCCGCTACAGTTCCAGAAAGACTGCTTTGGATTCTGTGTTTGCCGAACAAATTGAAAGGCTAATTTGTTCCAAACCGCACTCTCTGAGGTTCAAAAACTGAACGCTACAACACAAATGAAGTGCTTTCTTTTATATGGAAGGTAAGTGTAATTATCACTGAACAGCAAACTATGAGAATTAAACAGAATCACTGGCAGCAGTAAAAGTTAATGATTAAAGGGCTCAGTCTAACTCTCAGAGGTGTTGTGACGTGGACGGTGAAACGAAATAAAGTCGTAGACTGAAAGGAGCTCGCCAGCACAGCAGCTCTGTGACATCCAAAACGCTGCAGGTAGCGCACCTGAGCAGGCTCACCTCCACTGCACACGATGATTGGTGTCAAGATACGATCAGTGCAGGTTTTGCAGTTTTCCTGAATAAACAGCGAGGTAAAGTGACACCTACAATGGAAACAGTCAGAACTAACAAAGGGAATCTGATTGCCTGCGCGGCTGCACATAAAATAGTTTATTTGCAGAGAAAAGCCCTGGAAAGTCACATACACCCGGCTGAACGTACACTGACCTCTCCACTGTTATTTTTTCTTATTTTTACCTTGACGCCTTTCTGACAAAGTAGGAATGGGTGAACTCCAAGTGGTCGTCCAGCCACGCTTCCATCCTCTCGTTTTCCAGGGAACAACAGTCCTCCATGGTGGAAAAGCGACAACAGCGTCTCCCCACTGTGAGCTCCGATTACATTTATCCGCGGAAGACCCGGGACCGAATATATGTGGAGGAATAAAGAGGGAGCAAGGCGGGAGAGAAAGAGGGGGATCCGAGAGAGAGCTCCTCGCTAGCCGGTTGGTAGGTCGGTGCGCGCGGATCAGAGCTGTGACTGCGCGCTTCCTAGTTGGTCAAGCGACTCTGAGTGAACTGGAGAGAGAGAACGAGTGAGCGAGGGAGTGAGGAGAGAGGGGGTAGCAATCGAAAAACCCAAGTATGAGAGATGTTATAGTTTAGTTTCGTTTGTTTGTTTTGTTTTATGTAGAAACCACATTGTTAGGCTATAGCCTGACAAAGTTAATTCTACTAACTATTGTTGTTGTTGTTATTATTATTATTATTAGATATAATATTAATAATGCTTAAGGTTATTTTAAATTGGAGGACGGTAAACACGACAACAATTGGTCTATATATATATATAAGTCTAATGATAATTTAAGTAAAGAAATAACAAATGTAACCTACTGCTACATGGGTTTGATTTGTATTGTTGAAATATTCTGCTTTGCTTCCGGTCACTGATGTTTGCCATTAGATGTTTATATGTTTGCTTCCATGGGTCAGCCAATCAGACTAACTCTGCATCTAAAATAGCATCGTGTGGACCACTGTTCCACACACTTCTGCGTAGATAAATCGTTGTCTTTTATTAACTAGTTAGCGTATTCTTGCTACTTCCCTAGATTTTTTCAACCTGGGAACACATTACCAAACTAGCCCAACTTTATTTGAGACTACATATTATATCTGTACTGTAACAATGGGCATCAGCCTCTGGTTAGTAAGGTCCCATATTTGTGGTGTTTTGAAACTGGATGTAGAACACACTGTCTGGCTCTAAATATTCAGCTGTGTTTCAATCAAATGGGTAAAGTCTAATCTTGTTTATCCTTCTGTTTGACAGTAATATTTCCAAAATAAACTTCATATTGTATTCAATAAGACGTGTGAGCTTGTGACTGAGATCATAAAGTCATAAGGAATGTGTTTATTGAGGTCATAGATTAGGGAGGCAAAGGGCTATTTTCCCATAAACTTGCATACAACCAGCTTGTTGACACCAGATGTGGCATCCTTCACTGGCTATTAGGTTTTAAGCTTTTTTTGCATTGGCTCCACCTTTCACACTAAGAAAAGTGCACATTTATTGAACATTCTTTGTTTAAGAGAACCCAAGTAATAATTACCAAATGTTAAAACATTTGACGTCAGATCCCTGTCTGTCAGTGTTTACTGTAGACACTGCAGTGTGTGATATGTACATCAGTGCTGTGAATAAAGTACTTGTCTCAAAAGCAAAACTACTATAGGATACTAAAGTTTCAAACTAGGACTGGGCGACATATCTAATATACTCAATGTAAGACGGGTTTTGCCGCGTACCATGGTTAAAACAGCTTTATGGTAACCATCGAGTTGCCACTCTTTGTGCATCTGATGGTTCAAATAGTTAAAATAAAACATTTCTATTAATTCAGATTTTGTTGTATTAAAAGTAGAAAAAATATTGAGTAGTCGATTTGAATGAGTATACCAGTGCAATTTCAGGCACAGGTTTTTGGAGGTTATTTAAACATATTCTGATATATATTGTATATTGTGTTATAGCCCCAAAAATATGTTAACATTATATTTTCCTCATATCACCCAACCATATTTCAAAAATACTAAAAAAAAATCTGTGTCATGCCATCCTAAATAGTATATAACTACTGAATTTTGCACACAGACCATGACTGTCATCACTAAAAAAAACTTGACCCCAGTCAAAAGGTAAGTATCCTTTAACAGAAAGAAGCAGTAATGTATGTCAAATATGGCTTGTCATTTGTGGTTCACTTTGTAAAAAGATGTGTTTTAATTTTTTTTCTAACTCTAACCAAGTACTTTTTGTGATTCAAACAGAAATATAAACAAACAGCAATAGGAAAATGACACCAAAGCCTAAAAATGACCCCAAAGCAAACTAGAATTCCTGTCCGCTAGTCAAAAGTCAGATCATGCTCACCACATCTACCACATTATTCTGACTAGATCTCAGTAAGATCATATTCTGAACAAAAAACAACGTTTCATTACAGTCAGAGATCTTACAGCTTGCTTCTTTCTGGTAACTCATGCTGAGGAGAAAGAAAGTTGTGCAAAGTCCAAAATTGCCTCAGGTTATGCCAGTTGAATAAAACTGGTTAGCAGTGAGGACTATTAGCAAGTAGTGATGTGTCGGTCGCGAACGAAATGGCTCTTAGAGCCGGGTCTTTGACATGAACGACGCGAGCCGGCTCCTTATCACGAGCTGTGGGTTTTTTTTCTTTTTCTTTCTCTCACCCTCTCTCTCGCACTTTTTTTCCGCTTCACTCCGCACACAAGCCTTGTGTTTTGCGCTGGGAAGAGGGGGGAGGGGTCGTAGTTACACTGGCAGTAGCACAGGAGCAGAGCGTGAGGGAGAGAGAGAGAAAGAGAGCAGGGGACAACAACTTCACATTAGAAAGGTATAGTAATCATCCACAACTATTTTCAGTTGCAGATGATAAAGGATTCAGAAAGTTTATTCATGCAGATCCATATGACAGAGAATATGCATCTTCTTTTTGTTTTCATATTTTAATTTATATTTAATTGTGTTGTGGTTTGCAGTGTTTTGTGTTGTTTCACTTTAGATTTGTTTATAAGGAAAAAGCTGAAAATTTAAATAGTTAAAAGTTGAAATATGAATAGTTGGTTTTTGTATTATATGATTTATTTATTACATTTTATGTGGAGTGAATAAATAAAAGTATATTTATGGTGGCCCCTACAGACAAAGCACATACAAACACGTACGCACTCCGAAGCACGTAAAAACTCCAAAACACGTAAAAACTCAAAAGACACGAAACACAACAGAAGTGCTCCAGGATGCTAGTGTCAGTGTTGAGCTTTTGTTACCTAGTGGCTACACAAGTACCAAAGACCGGATTTGGTGTGTGGTAGTAACAGGTAAATGAACGTTTTTTTAAAATTATTTGAATATATATGAGTGCTTGTGTATAAATACACAAACAATACACACATGCTTTCAATTGTGTAATTTAAGTGATCTAGGTAGCTCTGTTTTGGAAGTTCAGTTCATGCTAGAAATGTGTTTTGGAGTTTGTTCGTGTTTTGGAGTTTGTACGTGTTTTGTCTCTAGGGGCCACCGCATATATTTATATATAAACATATATAAATAAAACCACTTTTTTTACATTAGTAATTCCTTTTGTGCATAATTTTATATTATTGTTAATAATAAATTAATTAAAGCAACAAGACAATCTGAAGAGCCAGTTGAGAGCCGAAAGAGCCGGCTCTCTAAAAAGAGGCGGAAATCCCATCACTATTCACCAATGTTCCCTCTAAGCTGCGCGCATGCGCAGTTGCGCACTGCGGGCACGGTCTCTGCGCACAGGAAAAACTGCATTGTGAAAAAAAAAAATCTAACCTGATTTGAAAATAAAACTTTAACAATTCTGTTTTGCAGTGTTAGTCAGTAAGTGACTGGCTGCTCCCGTATGGGATCAGAACGATGCCACCTTATCTTGTAGTCCAGCCAATAATGCGATTTACATTCGTATATACGCAGTTAATCAGCGTCGTTGACAGGCTATGACAGCGTCCTTATGTGCGACACCGGTGTTTTAGCCAGCAAAGCGGCGTGGCTGATGTGGAGTGAAGCCACGTTAATGACAACGTGTACAACCATTGGAGATGTGAGCAGGACAGACGAACAATTGACCGAAAAAGTGTGGCCTTTATACCAGTTTTTAAATTGTGTTGATAGGCCACGTAAAACCAGAGTTATGATAAAAATATCTGCAATGTTTGTTTTTCCTGAATGCTATAGTTGTTTATATTTACTGTGGTAAGAAACGGTAAAAACTGCATTTTATAAGGAAAACGCTCGAAAGCCTGTGAGCAAAAACAAAAACAAAAACCCCACCCTTTCCTATTCGTCGAAAAAAGTACCATGTCGACCAATCAAAAAATGACATGGCAACATGGCATTTAGTTGTTTAGGAAAGGGGGACGTTTTAGGAGTGACGGCGGCGTTTTGAGATGAGAGATTTGCCACGTTTAGCGCAAATCTTGTGTAGTTAGTGTGTAGTGTAGTCAGTAGTTTTGTTGTGTGTGTCAGAACAATGAGGCGACTGCTGAATGTTACAGGTGTTACAGCAGTGATACATCTCCTGTTGTCAGGCCGGCAGGTATCTAGCTGTTGTTCCCCTTTATCTCATAGTGGACAGAAATTATTTTTTGGAGTGACACAAATAATTTGTGTGGCATCAGATTTGATGCAGAACAGCTGATTGTTCTGTAAATAGTAAATAGAAGTATCAATCAAAGCTATTTCCTCTTCTTGTACAATAATCTCACTAGTGTTTAGCTTTTGACTACCTGCCTATGTTGCAGGATTCCACTATCTTATGGCTGGACACATCAAGAGCTGCATACATAATGGAGCAGAAGTTACCCTTATTTTACTGCTTCTATTTACTCTTTGACTATTTGCTTGTCCATTTAGTAGAAGGATGCATATGCCAGTGAGTAAAGAATCAGTCACACTAGTGTAAAAACAGGATTACAATCTCGTTGTCGTGAAATTGTCATTAATGCTCTAATTTCCTCCCACTTGACTACTGCAGTTCACTTCACACCAGACTCAGTCAGTCTTCTCTTTCCCATATTCATCTTGTCCAAGATACTGGTGCCAGCTCCTCACAGGCACCCAAAAAAGAGATCATATCCCACCTCTTTTAGTTTTTCCCCACTGGCTGCCAGTGAGGTTCAGAATCAATTTCAAGATCTTCCTGTTTGCCCCTTCATGGTTTGGTTCCAGGTTCCAGGTTTAAATTCATAGGAGAGTCAAATCTGGTCCCTCCACTGAGTCTACCCATAAAACTTATTTTTACTGACTGGCATTTAAGTCTGTCTGTTTGTCTCTCCTGTGCATTTTTTAGGTATGATTGTATATGTTTAGCACACAAAAAGAATCTCTATTTATTTCTTATTTCTTTGTTTTTTATACGTTGTGTACGTTGTGAATTTGCAGTCAGTGGTCGTTTTTTTTCCTGCTTTTTGCAAATGGTTGCAAGTAGTTGTGGCATCCAATTGGTCATCTGGGTTGAGAGTTTCTCCACATAACTGCCATCCAACTTTGTTATCGTGAAAGGACTGCCAACTGCCAGGACACTGCAATGTTTAAAAACACAGGTGTATCATTATCACACCCACTGGTGATGATGTACATATTAAAAGAAAAGTATTGATGTATTTTACTGTATATATTCACTTTTACATAGTTTTGGTTTTTTTGTACACTGTTATCTTAGTTATCTATTTTTTCTATTTATAATTTTTTTCTTATCTATTTTTAATTAACCTTTTCTTGCTGCACCTTAAGCTGCTATAAGAAGTGAATTTCCCCAGTGTATGATTAAATACAAATTATTTCCAAATCTAAGTCAATGGATCTGAGTCTGCACCAGAGAGTACCATTTATCTGTGACGTGTCCCTTTGCAAAAGAGGACTCTACTTAATTGGGTTTGCTATGATTATATAAAAGCAAGTCTGCTAAGTGTTTTTATTATGTTGCTGTTAATTACACAACTATGTCACTATTTTCAGAGGAGTAACTCAATTTCAATGTATGAGATTCTGGTTGGAATCTGAATTTAAGGTGCTAATGTGAATTTCTGTAGATTTGCATTTTTTTGCCAATTTTTCATAGTTAAATATCATTTAATTGCAATGCAATCACCAACTTGAATTACAAACTGATGGTAGACTGATCTTTATTCTTGCTATCTGACACACCAAAGTTACTTTGAAGGCAGCAACTAACTGAGAGTGGTCACAGGCCTGGTCTGTCTTCAAAGTAACCATCTCAAAGGTCATGCTCGTATTAATTTTGCTTCCACTGTGGTTTCCAAGTAGTTTTCCCTTGTGTGACTGCAGCATTGGTTCGTTTGATCAGAGTACAAACAGATGTCCACACAAAGGCTTCCACTCACCTTGCAGCATATCTTAGCATATTATTGGAGAAAATATTTAACTATTTGTTTAACCTTTTGAGTTTTAAGTTATCATCAGTGATAACCCCAAACCTATCTCAGAACCTTTCGCCCTTTGTTTTTTTCCCCTGACTGCCAACGCTTGGAAGATGATTCTAAAAAAATATTTTAAAAACTACAGATGGTGACTTTAGACCTCAGCTTGTTAAAAGACTGAAAACTTCTACAGTACACTGATAGTGTGAAATTACAAGACACTTCACAACTATAAGCTACAGACAGATTCTTAAGTCACAGATGTTGAAATATAACATGTAAAGATGGAACAATCAGCATTTATAACAAGTTACAGTAAATACACATGCATGAGTGTAATATAATCCTAATGCATAAAAAGCTGAGAAACAAGCAACAAAGAGTTTTTATACTAAATTATAATGAATTATATCAATGCATTTTTTTCTAAGGAAGAAACAGTCACCGAGATTTTGAGTATTTTGTTTAAAAGTGATAATTTCTATCAGTTAAAACTGGTGTGAATGAAGGAAAATACAGAAATTCCTCAAGGTTTGTCTCAAACTATGCATTGTTTATCTGCCCTGACCTTTCTTAACCTGTGCATTGTAATAAAACTACTAATTCAAAGTTAAACTACACACAATCAAGTCTCCCAGTAATTAGCTTTTCAATTATTATAGCAAATCACATGCCTGGAGGAGCTCCAGATTTTATTGATAAAATCTAGTGTGTCTGTGTCTGCTCTTTGGTCTCTCGTGTCCCTCCCAGCTGGACACTTGCACCCCATTGGTGGTGTCATCTTACCAGCAGATGGTGGTTGTTCATCTACGGGGGATCCATCCCAACCCCCTTTCAACCTCCCACCAACCGCACAGCACACACACCCAACCAATCAGAGACAATATAACCTCTGGTCAGTCAAATGTTTCTTTTTTCTTATTTATATCTCTATTCAGTATTTAATAATAAATAAATCAATTTGCCTGCATTTGAGCCAACAGTATGTCTCTGAACACTCAGACTTGGATGCTTCTGTCCTGTATCACATCATCAATAAACACTAGTGTCCCAGTGCCACTGGCAGCCATGCACGCCCAAGTCATTACACTGCCTGTGCTGTGTTTTCAGATGATGTGCTATGCTTTGGCTCATGAGCTGTTCCATGCCTTCCCCATACTTTTTTCTTACCGTTATTCTGGTAGATGTTGATCTTGGTTTCATCTGTCCAATGAATGTTTTCCCAGAGCTGTGCTGGCTCCTTTGGATGTTTTTTTTTTTTTTTTTTAGTTCAATCTAGCCTTTGTATTCTTGAGGTTTGTGAGTGATTTTGGGCTTAGAGTGAATGCTCTGTATTACTTCAATTTTCTTCTCTTTATGGTAGGCTTGGATCTCCTGGAGTGTTGCTCACTTGGCTGGCTGTTGGTAAGGGATTTCTCTTCACCATGGAAATGATTCTGCGATCATCCAGCACAATTGTCTTCTGTGTAAGTCCAGGTCATTTTGTGTTGGTGAGTTCAACAGTGCTTTCTTTCTTTCTCAGGATGCACCAAACTGGAGATTTTGCCACTCCTACTATTGTAGCAGTTTCTCAGATGGTTTTTTTTTCTGCTTTTGCAGTTTAAGGATGGCTTGATTCACCTGCACGAAGAGCTCCTTTGACCGCATGTTGTCTGTTCAAAGCAAAATCTTTCTAATGCAAACACTACATATCAAATCAACTCCAGCCTTTTATCTGTTTAATGGATAATAACATGGCAAAGGAACTGCCCACACCTGACCATGAAATAGCCTTTGAGTCACTTGTTGAATTATTTTTTCCCCTGTAAAAAGACGGTGGCACATATTAAAGAGCTGAAACTCCTAAATCCTTCATCCAATTTGAATGTGGATACCCTCAAATAAAAGCTAAGAGCCTACACATTAATCCCATGCCCATTTTATAACTATAATTGGAATATGTTTCAGTAAACTGGTAAAAAAAAAAAAAAAAAATCTTGTGTCAGTGTCCAAATACATCTGGACCTATCTGTATGTGTGTGAACATTAAAGTGGAATGCTTGTGGAAGAGGAAGCCACCTCACCCCCACCCGACTCCTCTTTCTCTTTGTCTATCCCCTCAGGTCAGATCAGAACTGACATAATTGAAAGGCTGCCTGAGAGTGTGTGTGTGTGTGTGTGTGTGTGTGTGTGTGTGTGTGTGTGTGCCGTGTGTGTGTGCAGTGTAGAGAGAGTGTCCAAATTTGGGAGGCATTGTAGATGCACATTTGAACGCTAGAATAAAAGAGAAATTTTATTTTCACAATCATTGTTAAGTGTATTCCTATAATGTAGTTTCATGGATAGAAAAGCTGCTAAAACAGTCGTGGCTCAAAGAATCGGCAGTTTGTCTTGTAACCAGAAGGTTGCCGGTTCGAGCCCCGGCTCGGACAGTCTCGGTCGTTGTGTCCTTGGGCATTACACTTCACCTACCGCCTACTGGTGTTGGCCAGAGGGGCCGATGGCGCGATATGGCAGCTTCGCCTCTGTCAGTCTGCCCCAGGACAGCTGTGGCTACAACAGTAGCTGCCTCCACCAGTGTGTGAATGTGAGAGTGATTGAATAGTGGGATTGTAAAGCGCTTTGAGGGCCCCGAAAAGCGCTATATAAATGCAATCCATTATTATTATTATTATTATTAAAACATAACATCACAAGGCACTAAAGATTTAGTCATGCAAGCTTTCTGAATGAAAACCAGAATATTTGGAATAAGTTACATAAAATAACTGTTTAGTAGAGTTTTCGTTACAGCAGAACAATCACAGAATTTTCATCCATTCACGTTTTTTGTTATTAATTTTGAAAAATAATAGTTAGGTCCCTAATTAGTTGGCTGAAGGCAGTTTTGTTAGTTCTACCTCTGTAAACTGGATTTTAAATCAAACAATCAAGATGTGACTGAAGTGCAGACTTTCAGCTTTAGTTCAGCTTTAGTTCAAGGGGTTTAACAAAAGTATTATATTAATTGTTTAGCAACACATTTTTTAGAGACTCAAAAGTTACTGGAATGACTGAAAAGCAGTTTCAGTCAGTTGCTTTCTTTTTCCTCAACTGCTCAGTTGCTGTTTGTTTGTGGGTGCTCTGTTAGGTTGTAATCATTTATCTGACTAAAGAATATGCTGTTTCGTTGCCTTTAGAAATCTTTAGGTTACTTTCTTACTCTCCTTTTTCTTTCATGACAAATGAAGCAGACATACAGTAACATCTGAAGTTAATGTTAATATGTTTTTATAGCTTTTCACTGAGAATTAAGTGCATGTGAGAGAGGCTGTTACTAGGCTGAAAAAAAAAACAGAAAAGCAAATAAACCTATCAGAGAGATAACAAACACTTTAAGAGTGGTCAGACCAACAATCTGGTATATTCTTAGAAAGATTTAATGAACTGGCAGACTCACCAACACCAAGAGGTCTGAATGACCATACAGGACAAATAAAGCGTGTGATGACAGAATCATTGCCATGGTTAAGAAAAATAATCCACTGTTTACAAGAACAGGAAGACCATATTAGATTAATATAACGTCTCAAATAACGTTCAAAGAGCCTGCAGCATTCTGAAAAAATTAATAACTCATACCAGAATGATGTATAGCCGCCAGTGGAACTACGTCACTAATGTTTATTAATGTGAGAGCTGGCAGAAGAAGCAGGATTAACTGTGGAGTCTGTAGAGCTTTACCAGTGGCTGCAAAACTGATCACACAGTGCTTCATAGTGCAAGTGGATAACGATCTAAAGCAAGAAAGTTTGTAAAGGATTTCTAAAGGCAAAGAAATAGGACATTCTTCTTCAACCATAAACAATCAGCAACTGAGCAATCAGTTGAAAAGAAATGCAAGCAGAACACTTGATTTGCCCTAAAACTCAGAGTTAGCTGAGTTTTAGTTAGGTTTTGGGTCATCACTGATGTTCACTTAGACTTCAGATGGTTAATATTGTCACTGAAAGGAACTGGCACTCATGCCCTGGATACAAATTTTGTGAATTTGTAATGGATTTGTTAATGTCTCTGTAGCAGGCTATAAACAAAGCCTTAATAATGGAAAAAGGTTGTGTTATAGTAAAAGTATAACCTGTAGTGGAAAAAGCCTAAAAGCAAAGTCACCAGACTTGTTAAAATGTTTTGAATTCTGTATATTGGGGTTCACTGGTCTCTAGTAAAATTGAAGACATGGCTCAGTCTATATTCATTTAGACAGAGACAACCATTTTGTCTTTTTTGTCAATAAGGGGGTACAGCTGTTGTCTTCAAATTAACTTTACTGGACAAAACAAGCTAGTGACCTGGTGTTTCCTTTCATTGTAAGACTACATACACAGAGACCAGTTGATTGAGCCAAACAGTGTGAGCAGAGAAGTTACATGCTCTGTGTAGAAGACCAGCTCAAATGTGTAATGAGAGTTAACTCAGCCTGAAATAATTAAATCTAGTGTCTGCCCTGCTCTCAAGGGTAAAACTAACAGCATAGTAAACCTGACACATAACAACAGCTACAATATCAAAATGTAGAATTTCCATTTTAGGAGTGGCAGTATGTTGGTAATACACATCTGACAGTAATGTTTGGATCACAGGATGTACCAAAAGAAGTCTCAAAGACAACTTACAGTCTTGTACTGAACTGAAGGTTGGGACAAACCGACACTGTCATTTGTCAGCTAAATGGAATGAATATAGTCATGTTCAAGTGTGTTAAACTTTAAAAAGCAAATTCAAGCTGAACAATGAAACATATTTCATTGTCTGTTTTCTGAGCTGATGCATCTAGCAAGGATGTGACTTGTTGCTACCTCATCTGACACTGTTACTTTTAAATCCTTATAGAATTAGGAATTAAAAGCCTTGGTTAGGGTGACCTGTGATTTGTTTACAGTGTGTCTAATCTGGGTGCTTGTGTTTATATTACTTTTTTATTCTCTGCCATAGTCCCAGCACATGTTGGTGAGTAATGTATCATTCAACTGTATGAGTATGAAAGTGAGACTAATTTTGGATAAACTGGAATTGTCCTTTTAAGGCTTCAGGACCACAAAACGTTCCAGTTTAATTCTTTCCCACAGAAGCAGAAAAGCTTTGAGATGACTTAGGCTGTCACTCTCCCATGAAACAAGGACTGAGACGCCTGCTGTGGGATACAAGAAGGTCACCGCTGTAAGCAGCGCAAACTATGAGTTAACATTTACAGTATCACGCATAAACACACACACACACGTCAGGTGTTGCTATCCTAGTGCGGACATCTCATTGATATAATGCTTTCCCTTACCCTAACCCTAACCATAAAAAACGAATCCCTAAACCTAACCATTAGCTAAGTGTAACCCTAACACTAAAAGACATTTTGAGCCTCAAAAATGCTTTCAAGCACATGGGGATGGGTATTTTGGTCCCCATAATGGGACCAAATTTACACAGGTACACACACACACACACACATACACACACAATCAGTTTTTTTTTTACAGTTTTTGCCCGTTGCTTGAACACTATAAACCCATGCTTAGACTAAAGTAACACAACTTGAAGCTTTTGTTACCATACCTCAAACACATGCACCGTTACCTTAAACAAAAGCGCTGCTTTGCACCCTAGTTGCAATTATGCAACACACTTACTCCTTTATGCAACACACATGGTCCTGCATACTACACTCTATTTCATACATAAGACACTTCGTTCACAAAATGAAATTTCAGGGTGCCATTTGGAAAACACATGTATCCAAAATACAAAACACATTGGGTAATTGCAACCACTCAAATACACACCTGAAGGCACTTACTTGCAAAACTGAACAACAATTAGCCAACTACAAAAAGCCCTCAGTTTAGCCAATTGAGGAACTTTGCAAGCATGGATAGAGGGAGGCAAGAGGAGGAGGAGGAGGAGGAGGAGGTTGAAGAGGCCATGCACGGACCCATATTTCTGATGATATAAGAGCAACTTTGGTGGACCATGTCATCAACCATGGCCTGACTATGAGGGAAGCTGGGCAGAGAGTCCACCCACATCTAAGCCGCTTCACAGTGGCATCTGTAATAAGAACATTCCGACTAGAACACAGGTCTGTCTTCACCTCTCTACCTTCTACTCTACTCAGATGGTTTGTATAGCACTGTTCTACAGTATATGCCATTACCATATCAAGTGTACAGGGTATTGCAGGGTGTTTCTGTGAAACATACCATGATTATTTACATTGAAGTACAGTGTTGTACAGTGGATGATACAGTATATACAGTAAAGTACTGTAAGAAAAATAAGCAAAGCGATGACAATATGTGGTTGTATTCCTCTAGAATGACTCGAAGACCTTCTGGGGGAGGACGCCAACGCCTGTTCACACAACAGCAGGAACTTGCCATTGTGGACCTAGTGAGGGCAGACAATGCCATCCGTCTCCACCAGCTACGAAAGCAAATACTTGCAGGCAGGCAAGTGTTCAACAGCATAAACCATGTGAGCATCACCACCATCACACGCATCTTGGGAAAACACAGCATCACCATGAAGCAGTTCTACAGAGTCCCATTTGAGAGGAACAGTGACAGGGTCAAAGGACTTCGAGCTGAATATGTACGGGTAAGTGTAACTGTCCTTTACATGTACAATACACAATACTGGTGAAATCCAGTAGCAGCTGAACATGTACCATATCAGTACCACATGGAGCCATTCTGAGAGCTACACAGGTACCTGTGTGATGGGGTTCTGTATGTGTAGCACTGTAGTGCAGTAATATGTTCTCTCTTTTTTTTTTTTTTTACAGAGAATCTTGGCCATGGATGGAGCTGCACATCCTCATGAATTCATTTTCATTGATGAAGCTGGATTCGACCTGTGCAAAACAAGATGACAGGGTCGTAATGTGATTGGCCAAAGGGCAGTTGTGCACGTCCCAGGGCAGCGCGGAGGAAATATCACATTGTGTGCCGCCATAAGCCTTCGAGGGCTTCTGCATCATCATGCAAAACTAGGTCCATACAATAGCCAACATATACTCACATTTCTAGATGCTCTCCATAATATAGTTGTACAGAACAGACCAGATCAGCCCAGGTTTGTGGTGATATGAGATAATGTCAGTTTCCATCGGGCTGCTCTGGTCCAGGCCTGGTTCTCCAACCACAACCAACTTGAAGTGGTATGCTTGCCCCCTTATTCACCATTTTTAAACCCTATAGAGGAATTTTTTTCGGCTTGGAGATGGCGTGTATATGACCACATGCCCGCATGCCTCTTCTGCAGGCAATGGAACAGGCCTGCGGCGACATTCAGGTGACAGCAATCCATGGATGGTTTCGACATGCAAGAGGATATTTTCCCCGGTGCCTAGCAGGAGAAGACATTGCTTGCGATGTCGATGAGGTCCTGTGGCCAGACCCCAACAGACGGCGGGATCCATGAGCCCACGTATGCACAATTGTCATGATTTTTTGTGTTTACAGTATTGTCAAGAGATTTATTCTAAATGACACTTCTTCAGCTGAGAGTCTAAGAGTGAAGACACACACACACGCTGCTGATTTTACTTGCAAGGGCAGTCACAGAGCGCTCACACGAGAGTGGGGCCCTGTGATCAGCGCTCTGTTCTTGCACTTGTCTTTATTTATATACAAAAATAATACAACAGTGAATACGTCTGTTCATAGACGGAGGAATGTTAGTGCGTTTGTATGTTCGTATGCAGGTGTATATGTGTGTGTGTGATTCTGAAGGACGCGGTCCCTCTTCTTGTTAGGGAGCGAAGATAAGAGTGTCCAGCTCTCCTCTTCCTGGTAGGGAGTGAAACTGCTTGTTACAGTTTTTTCTGAATGCTTAAACCCTAACTGTGATTCCTGTAGCACAATCTCTAAAACTATTCAGACTTATAGCAAAACCACTCACTGAGTTTGCAAAACTAAAAGCACAAAAACTGCTTTGCACTCAGTTTGCAATTTTGTAACACACACTTTGCAAAACTGTAGGCACAATTCACTGCACAACACTCAATTACCAAATTTCCAACACACTCCTAGCAAAAGTATACACATGTATGGCTATCATTACAGTTTTTTCTGATTGCTTAAGCACATTTTTTGTAACTATTGGCTAATTTTGCAAAACTCTTCACACAAATAAGAAAACCTGTCACCCAATAATCAAAACATTGTAGTTCTCTTGCAAAAGCAAACACAGCTAGATTAACTCTTCACACCTTCGTAAAAATGGTGTTTCCGTATCAAACAGTACACACAAGCCATCATCTACTAAGCACACAATGCGCCAACTGCACACTGATGGTATGAATACAAAACACATCTGGCTTTTGCTTTCTCTGTGCACAAGGTAGGCTATGTCAGTTTGAGCTCATACTTCTGTCATAGATCCATAAGCATAGAGGGATCCAAACTTCAAGTACTGGTGTTTATTCAAACACATCAAAACAAACACAAGTGTTTATTTCCAAGTATAGGATTATTTGCAATCGCCATAATGACTATATGGGTTACTTGGTCTGCGGTGAACATGCTTCCTCTGCCCCCAGCATCTGGTCATCTAGCAATTCTGTGAAGTAACAATTTCAGTATTTTTACATCAATGGTATTGGTGTGTTTCTCATTGGCATATGGCAGTGCTACAAATCTTTGTGCGAAGTGACTGTACTAACCGATTCTCATTTCAAGATGTCCTTATGATACTTGCTACAGTGTAGCGGCTCGAGTTAGGCTGGACCCGTTGGCCAGCTACCCTCAGGGTCATTCCACGGTTGATTACATGGTCCACTATTGTAGCTCTGATGTCATCAGCAATTCTATTTCTTACTCTTCCTACCCTTCCTCTCCCCCCTCCTCATCTTCCTCTCCCCCCTCCTCGTCTTCCTCTTGCTCCTCCTTGTCCTTGTCGTCCTCTTCATCCTACTTCTTCACCTCCACGTCCTCTTCCTCGGCCTCCTCTACTTCTCACTCTTTCTGCTCCCTCCATTGTACTCCGCACACACAGCTTACCTGTATTATAGTGCTTAGGCTGATTGCAAAGTGAACTAATTATCTAAAAAAGTTTTCACATGTGAAAGTGTGCCAGACAGTTGGCAAATTAGTGTTAATGATAGCCATACATGTGTATACTTTTGCTAGGAGTGTGTTGGAAATTTGGTAATTGAGTGTTGTGCAGTGAATTGTGCCTACAGTTTTGCAAAGTGTGTGTTACAAAATTGCAAACTGAGTGCAAAGCAGTTTTTGTGCTTTTAGTTTTGCAAACTCAGTGAGTGGTTTTGCTATAAGTCTGAATAGTTTTAGAAATTGTGCTACAGGAATCACAGTTAGGGTTTAAGCATTCAGAAAAAACTGTAACACTAATTTGCCAACTGTCTGGCACACTTTCACATGTGAAAACTTTTTTAGATAATTAGTTCACTTTGCAATCAGCCTAAGCACTATAATACAGGTAAGCTGTGTGTGCGGAGTACAATGGAGGGAGCAGAAAGAGTGAGAAGTAGAGGAGGCCGAGGAAGAGGACGTGGAGGTGAAGAAGTAGGATGAAGAGGACGACAAGGACAAGGAGGAGCAAGAGGAAGATGAGGAGGGGGGAGAGGAAGATAAGGAGGGGGGAGAGGAAGGGTAGGAAGAGTAAGAAATAGAATTGCTGATGACATCAGAGCTACAATAGTGGACCATGTAATCAACCGTGGAATGACCCTGAGGGTAGCTGGCCAACGGGTCCAGCCTAACTCGAGCCGCTACACTGTAGCAAGCATCATAAGGACGTTTTGAAATGAGAATCGGTTAGTACAGTCACTTCGCACAAAGAGTTGTAGCACTGCCATATGCCAATGAGAAACACACCAATACCATTGATGTGAAAATACTGAAATTGTTCCTTTACAGAATTGCTAGATGACCAGATGCTGGGGGCAGAGGAAGCATGTTCACTGCAGACCAAGTAACCCATTTAGTCATTATGGCGATTGCAAATAATCCTATACTTGGAAATAAACACTTGTGTTTGTTTTGATGTGTTTGAATAAACACCAGTACTTGAAGTTTGGATCCCTCTATGCTTATGGATCTATGACAGAAGTATGAGCTCAAACTGACATAGCCTACCTTGTGCACAGAGAAAGCAAAAGCCAGATGTGTTTTGTATTCATACCATCAGTGTGCAGTTGGCACATTGTGTGCTTAGTAGATGATGGCTTGTGTGTACTGTTTGATACGGAAACACCATTTTTACGAAGGTGTGACGAGTTAATCTAGCTGTGTTTGCTTTTGCAAGAGAACTACAATGTTTTGATTATTGGGTGACAGGTTTTCTTATTTGTGTGAAGAGTTTTGCAAAATTAGCCAATAGTTACAAAAAATGTGCTTAAGCAATCAGAAGAAACTGTAAGCTCTTATCTAGCAGGTACTGCTCCTTCCCTGCATGATAACGGGTCACAGTGAATTAAAACAACAGTCTGAGTCATAAAGAGGTCATCATGCAGTATTCTATCATATGCAAACTTATATCATTACAGTTTTTTCTGAATGCTTAAACCCTAACTGTGATTCTTATAGCACAATTTCTAAAACTATTAATACTTATAGCAAAACCACTCACTGAGTTTGCAAAACTAAACGCACAAACACTGCTTTGCACTCAGTTTGCCATTTTGTAACACACACTTTGCAAAACTGTAGGCACAATTCACTGCACAACACTTGTATGGCTATCATTAACACTAATTTGCCAACTGTCTGGCACACTTTCACATGTGAAAACTTTTTTTAGATAATTAGTTCACTTTGCAATCAGCCTAAGCACTATAATACAGGTAAGCTGTCTATGTGGAGTACAATGGAAGGAGCAGAAAGAGTGAGAAGTAGAGGAGGCCGAGGAAGAGGACGTGGAGGTGAAGAAGTAGGATGAAGAGGACGACAAGGACAAGGAGGAGCAAGAGGAAGACGAGGAGGGGGGAGAGGAAGATGAGGAGGGGGGAGAGGAAGGGTAGGAAGAGTAAGAAATAGAATTGCTGATGACATCAGAGCTACAATAGTGGACCATGTAATCAACCGTGGAATGACCCTGAGGGTAGCTGGCCAACGGGTCCAGCCTAACTCGAGCCGCTACACTGTAGCAAGCATCATAAGGACGTTTTGAAATGAGAATCTGTTAGTACAGTCACATCGCACAAAGATTCGTAGCACTGCCATATGCCAATGAGAAACACACCAATACCATAGAAGATATTTTCCCCAGTGTCTTCGACTAGAGGACATTGCATGTGATGTAGACAAAATTTTGTGGCCAGATCCAGAGAGACGACACGATGTAGACTGATTTCTTTTTTTTCCTCAGTGAAATTACTATTTCATTTTGACTTGGAAATAAACACTTGTGTTTGTTTTGATGTGTGTAAATAAACACCAACTTGAAGTTTGGATCCGTCTATGTTTATGGATCTATGACAAAAGTATAACCTCAATCTGACATAGCCTACCTTGTGCACAGAGAAAGCAAAAGCCAGATGTGTTTTTCATCAATACCATCAGTGTGTAGTTGGTGCATTGTGTGCTTATTAATGTGATGGCTTGTGTTAACTGTTGGATACCAAAATACCATTTTTACAAAGGTGTGGAGAGTTAAGCAAGGGTTATTTGCTTTTACAAGAAAACTACAATGTTTTGCTGATTGGGTGAAGAGTTTTCTTTTTTGTGTGTAGAGTTTTGCAAAAATAGCCAATAGTTACAAAAAATGTGCCTAAGCCATCAGAAAAAACTGTAAAAGCTTATGCTGACTACTAAGTACAACTTTCTATTGACAAGTATAGTGTTTTTTCTATTACTGTATTATGGTTTGTTTGTTTGTTTGTTTTTTGCTTTATCTGAATTCATGGTACTGCAATGTACAATATTGAGTAGGCCTATTTGCTTTGTTGGTTGTTTGAAAATGTGTCTCCTGAAAATATGCCTTCTGAATAAACAATGAACATCAAAGACTGCAGTGTTTTATATAAAGTAGACTAGTGTGTTCCCCCTGATCTGTAAGTGTTTGCATATGATGCAAGTATGTGTCATTTTGTCAACAGAGTTACATTTTGACAAAGGACTGTTAGGTTTTGACAGCAGAGTTTAGGTTTTGAGAGTAGAGTTTCAATTTGGCACAGGTTTGAATGGTATATTTCCCAGTGTTGTGCCACGTTTACTTGTGTTTAGAGTTTAGGCACAATGAGCGAAGTTTTGCAAAATGTGTTCAAGCAACGGGCAAAAACCGTAACTGCTTACAGTTTTTTCTGAATGCTTAAACCCTAACTGTGATTCCTGTAGCACAATCTCTAAAACTATTCAGACTTATAGCAAAACCACTCACTGAGTTTGCAAAACTAAAAGCACAAACACTGCTTTGCACTCAGTTTGCAATTTTGTAACACACACTTTGCAAAACTGTAGGCACAATTCACTGCACAACACTCAATTACCAAATTTCCAACACACTCCTAGCAAAAGTATACACATATATGGCTATCATTAACACTAATTTGCCAACTGTCTGACACACTTTCACATGTGAAAACTTTTTTAGATAATTAGTTCACTTTGCAATCAGCCTAAGCACTATAATACAGGTAAGCTGTCTATGTGGAGTACAATGGAAGGAGCAGAAAGAGTGAGAAATAGAGGAGGCCGAGGAAGAGGACGTGGAGGTGAAGAAGTAGGATGAAGAGGACGACAAGGACAAGGAGGAGCAAGAGGAAGACGAGGAGGGGGGAGAGGAAGATGAGGAGGGGGGAGAGGAAGGGTAGGAAGAGTAAGAAATAGAATTGCTGATGACATCAGAGCTACAATAGTGGACCATGTAATCAACCGTGGAATGACCCTGAGGGTAGCTGGCCAACGGGTCCAGCCTAACTCGAGCCGCTACACTGTAGCAAGCATCATAAGGACATCTTGAAATGAGAATCGGTTAGTACAGTCACTTCGCACAAATATTTGTAGCACTGCCATATGCCAATGAGAAACACAACAATGCCATAGATGTAAAAATACTGAAATTGTTACTTTACAGAATTGCTAGATGACCAGATGCTGGGGGCAGAGGAAGCATGTTCACTGCAGACCAAGTAACCCATATAGTCATTATGGCGATTGCAAATAATCCTATACTTGGAAATAAACACTTGTGTTTGTTTTGATGTGTTTGAATAAACACCAGTACTTGAAGTTTGGATCCCTCTATGCTTATGGATCTATGACAGAAGTATGAGCTCAAACTGACATAGCCTACCTTGTGCACAGAGAAAGCAAAAGCCAGATGTGTTTCGTATTCATACCATCAGTGTGCAGTTGGCGCATTGTGTGCTTAGTAGATGATGGCTTGTGTGTACTGTTTGATACGGAAACACCATTTTTACGAAGGTGTGAAGAGTTAATCTAGCTGTGTTTGCTTTTGCAAGAGAACTACAATGTTTTGATGATTGGGTGACAGGTTTTCTTATTTGTGTGAAGAGTTTTGCAAAATTAGCCAATAGTTACAAAAAATGTGCTTAAGCAATCAGAAAAAACTGTAAATAAATAAATAAATACAATTTAAAACAAATAAAGAAACCAACAACCAAAAAAACAGCATCCACTTACTAACTAATGCTAACCACTGTATCATTGTGTCTCACAAAAGAAACACATTGTGATGAACTGTAAATTAATATGTTTAAAAAGAATGTCCATCATTAGTGTGATGAAGGGGCCCTTGTGCAAATTCAAGAATAATCATCTGTGGGAATTCTCTTTAAATGATCCTGGAAGTGCTTAGTTAAAACCAGATAGAAAAACAACCGCAAAAACAAGAAGCACTCAGAAAGTCCAAACCTCTGCCAACACAGCTCACTCTCTGGGAAGTATTTACTTTTAAGGGAATAGTAATGTATTTTGGATATAAACATTATGTAGCAATAGGTAATGGATAATGGGTATTGATTTGTAAATGTTATATTTCAAACCAAGCTTTTCTTTCTATACAGTATTCTGTATAATGCATTTTGGCATCAGCTTAAAAGAAATATTGTTAAATGTAAAAGTGAGATCAGAAGTCACATAGACTGATTCTTATATAGTGCTCAAAGCGCTTTATACAACATGCCACATTCACCCAGTCACACAAGCATTTTCTTCTATGCTTTTAAGTGCTCACTAACTAACATTCACTCATTCATACCTGAGCTACAGCCACCTCAAATGCAACATGACATCTGGATACAAACTTTAATGTAATCACCTGTATCATTTTCTAAATGTTGCCAATGCAAACAAAGGCTGTAGAAGCATAGTTTTTTAAAAGCCATTTGTGAACGTTTGACCCTATTGGATCTTAAAGAAGAGATCAGAGGTCGAAAGTAATGTGATATTTAGAATCTCCATTCTATATATGTCTATATGTTGTCAATGTCATCAATGGCAGTAAGAAACATAGTTTTAAATAGTTCTATATTGCATTAATATTACTTTGACCTTCGGATCAATCTAGTGACCTAAAAGGAGAGGTCAGAGGTCAAATGTTTATATTTGAAATCTTGAATGAATTTTATTTTGTTAACAATACACAATAAGAACCATAGTTTCCAAGTTATTAGACATTTTGTCAATTTTCAAGAAAGGGTTTGGTGGATATAAGGCAAATTAGAATGGACTGTTAAGATGATCCCACTCTACACCTATACAAAGGTTTATCAGACGTGATTGAAAATGCTTTGAGGTCTCTACAGACAGAGCGGCGCACTGACAAAAACTTAACCTCCTTGGTCGAGCACTTATCAGAACTCTACGCAATCAAAATTCCAAATAGTGAGTTCAGCCGCTCAGGCTTCAGACAGTTTTTTTCTATTCTTGGCTCTGTATAATCTAATGAACTAACTTAAAATCGTAGACAATTAAAATTAGGAAATTACAGACATTTCAAAATGAATGAGACAAACTAGAGTGTTTTTAATCCTGAAAAACAATTCCCTCCAATGTCTGCATGTTTAGAAGACCTTTATTGCAGCCACTTCAGTATTTCCAGTTTGTGATTCTTTTCTGTATTTAGTGTTGGATTTAACAGTGAAAACACACACTCTTTTGGGTTGAGATCAGTCCTTTGAAGAACTCATTGAAGAATATCCCACTTTGAGAAACTCTGTGGTTGCAGTATGCAGTATGCATTGGATCATTATTTGAATTGTGAAGTGCTGTTTGATCACGTTTGCAGTATTTGGCTGAATCTGAGCACAGAGTACAGCCCTGTAGACATCACAATTCATTCTGCTACTTCTATCAGATGTCACATCATCAGTAAACATGGTTCTATTTATAGCTATCAGCTCCACGGGCAGCCATAAATCTCCATGCTATAATGCTACCTCAACTATGGTATGTTTTGGATCATGAGCAGTTTCTCCCCTTTTCCATAATTATCTCTTCCCAGTTACAGTTTTTGCCCGTTGCCTGAACACATTTTGCAAAACTTTGCTCATTGTGCCAAAACCCTAAACACAAGTAAACATGACACAACACTGGGAAATATACCATTCACATCTGCACCAAATTGAAACTCCACTCTCAAAACCTAAACTCTGCTATCAAAACCTAACATTCCTTTGTCAAAATGTAACTCTGTTGACAAAATGACACATACTTGCATCATATGCAAACACTTACAGAGCAGGGGGAACACACTAGTCTACTTTATATAAAGCACTGCAGTCTTTGATTTCCATTGTTCATTCAGAAGGCATATTTTCAGGAGACACATTTGCAAACAACCAAAAAAGCAAATAGGCCTACTCAATATTGTACATTGCAGTACCATGAATTCAGATAAAGCAAAAAAAAAAAACAAAAACAAAAAACCCATAATACAGTAATAGAAAAAACACTATACTGTAAACAAAAAATCATGACAATTGTGCATACGTGGGCTCATGGATCCCGCCGTCTGTTGGGGTCTGGCCACAGGACCTCATCAACATCGCAAGCAATGTCTTCTCCCGCTAGGCACCGGGGAAAATATCCTCTTCCATGTCAAAACCATCCATGGATTGCTGTCACCTGAATGTCGCCGCAGGCCTGTTCCATTGCCTGCAGAAGAGGCATGCAGGCATGTAGTTGGCGGTCATATACACGCCATCTCCAAGCCGAAAAAAATTCCTCTATAGGGTTTAAAAATGGTGAGTAAGGGGGCAAGCATACCACTTCAAGTTGACTGTGGTTGGAGAACCAGGCCTGGACCAGAGCAGCCCGATGGAAACTGACATTATCCCATATCACCACAAACCTGGGCTGATCTGGTCTGTTCTGTACAACTATATCATGGAGAGCATCTAGAAATGTGAGTATATGTTGGCTATTGTATGGACCTAGTTTTGCATGATGATGCAGAAGCCCTCGAAGGCTTATGGCGACACACAATGTGATATTTCCCCCGCGCTGCCCTGGGACGTGCACAATTGCCCTTTGGCCAATTACATTACGATCCCGTCGTCTTGTTTTGCACAGGTCGAATCCAGCTTCATCAATGAAAATGAATTCATGAGGCTGTGCAGCTCCATCCATGGCCAAGATTCTCTGTAAAAAAAAAAAAAAGAGAACATATTACTGTACTACAGTGCTACACATACAGAACCCTCACCCCATCACACGGGTACCTGTGTAGCTCTCAGAATGTATTCATGTGGTACTGATATGGTACATATTCAGCTCGAAGTCCTTTGACCCTGTCACTGTTCCTCTCAAATGGGACTCTGTAGAGCTGCTTCATGGTGATGCTGTGTTTTCCCAAGATGCGTCTGATGGTGGTGATGCTCACATGGTTTATGTTGTTGAACACTTGCCTGTCTGCAAGTATTTGCTTTCGTAGCTGGTGGAGACGGATAGCATTGTCTGCCCTCACTAGGTCCACAACGGCAAGTTCCTGCCGTTTTGTGAACAGGCGTTGGCGTCCTCCCCCAGAAGGTCTTCGAGTCATTCTAGAGAAATACAACCACATATTGTCATCGGTTTGCTTATTTTTCTTACAGTACTTTACTGTATATACTGTATCATCCACTGTACAACACTGTACTTCAATATAAGTAATCATGGTATGTTTCACAGAAACTACCACTTTGGCTGCAAAAGGAGCATTAGCACCCTGCAGTACCCTGTACACTTGATATGGTAACTGTAGAACAGTACTATAAAAACCATCTGAGTAGAGTAGAAGGCAGTGAGATGAAGACAGACCTGTTTTCTAGTCGGAATTTTCTTATTACAGATGCCACTGTGAAGCGGCTTAGATGTGGGTGGACTCTCTGCCCAGCTTCCCTCATAGTCAGGCCGTGGTTGATGACATGGTCCACCAAAGTTGCTCTTATATCATCAGAAATATGGGTCCGTGCATGGCCTCTTTGACCTCCTCCTCCTCTTCCTCTTGCTCTCCCTCCATCCATGCTTGCAAAGTTCTTGAAATGGCTAAACTGAGGGCTTTTTGTGGTTGGCTAATTGGTGTTCAGTTTTGCAAGTAAGTGCCTTCAGGTGTATATTTGAGTGGTTGCAATTACCCGATGTGTTTTGTATTTTGGATACATGTGTTTTCCAAATGGCACCCTGAAATTTCATTTTTGAACGAAGTGTCTTATGTATGAAATAGAGTGTAGTATGCAGGACCATGTGTGTTGCATAAAGGAGTAAGTGTGTTGCATAATTGCAACCAGAGTGCAAAGCAGCACTTTTGTTTAAGGTATGGGTACATGTGTTTGAGGTATGGTAACAAAAGCTTCAAGTTGTGTTACTTTAGTCTAAGCATGGGTTTATAGTGTTCAAGCAACGAGCAAAAACTGTAAGTCATTGTGGAAGGATTCCATTGTCTTTTGTAGACTGATACAAATCTAGCAGCTTTTGCTGAAAACCAGAAGTTTAGGCTACAGATTGTTTACAACTAAAATAAAATAAATGACATAAATTGGTCCTGCCAGGAGCAGTAAGCTTTGAAAATATTCACTTGAGGAGATAAAAGTCTTTTTTTTTTCAGTATCACCTCTGATCCTTAAAACAGGACTGTTTGTTAGCAGAGCTGTGTTTAATGGGTTCCCTCCATCCAGTAAAGTTGGAGAGAACACAGATGTGTGTCTGCACAGTGTCAGCACAGAGTGAGGACAGCAGGAATAACTCTCACAAGAGAGTCAGTGACAGAGAGCTGCTCTCCTCCAGCTCAAATGGAGCTGTTTTTCTCAGAAATCACAGAGAAGCCTTTGATTGCACCGAGCTAAAAATGACAATTACTGTACAAATATCACATAATCTTCCCCTATCCTGTGCTAGAAATGAGGACCACATTACTAAACTGAACTACCGTCCCCAGAAACACCACTTTGTTGGTGTGTTGTTGGTCTGAGTCTACATACAGAAAAATGGATGCACCCAATACTTAGAAAAAAAAGGCAAATTCCTACGCAGCAGAAAAGAGACAAGAGAAAATGACTCTTTTTGTAGAGGAATATAATTCATTCGCCTGCTCTGACTGTACTTTGGCAGGTTTCCAGTTAGACAGCACAGAGTGAAAATAGACGGAAATTATAATGACAAAGACAGAGGGTGTATATGTGTTTGCACAGCAGTTTCATCTTAGAAAACAAAGCTTTCTGAGATGTTTCATCTACTTTCAGAGTGTGAATGCATTTAGAATAGTGATGGGATTTCCGGCTCTTTCTAGAGAGCCGGCTCTTTCGGCTCCCAACCGGCTCTTCAGGTTGTTTTGTTGCTTTAATTAATTTATTATTAACAATATTATAAAATTATGCACAAAAGGAATTACTAACGTAAAAACAAAAGTGGTTTTATTTATATATGTTTATATATAAATATATGTGGTGGCCCCTAGAGACAAAACACGTACAAACTCCAAAACACATTCCTAGAGTTAACTGAACTTCCAAAACAGAGCTACCTAGATCACTTAAATTACACAACTGAAAGCATGTGTGTATTGTTTGTGTATTTATACACAAGCACTCATATATATTCAAATAATTTTAAAAAAATGTTCATTTACCTGTTACTACCACACACCAAATCTGGTCGTTGGTACTTGCTGGCTTGTGTAGCCACTAGGTAACAAAAGCTCAACACTGCCCCTAGCATCCTGGAGCACTTCTGTTGTGTTTTGTACCTGTTTTGGAGTTTTTACGTATTTTGGAGTTTTTACGTGTTTTGGAGTTTTTACGTGTACTTTTATTTATTCACTCCACATAAAATGTAATAAATAAATCATATATTACAAAAACCAACTATTCACAGTTCAGCTTTTAACTATTTAAATTTTCAGCTTTTTCCTTTTAAACAAATTTAAAGTGAAACAACACAAAACACTGCAAACCACAACACAATTAAATATAAATTATAATATGAAAACAAAAAGAAGATGCATATTCTCTGTCATATGAGCCTGCATGAATAAACTTTCTGAATCCTTTATTGGATGTGGATGATTACTATACCTTTTTAATGTGACGTTGTTGTCCCTGGCTCTCTTTCTCTCTCTCTCCCTCCCGCTCTGTTCCTGTGCTACTGCGAGTGTAACTACCGCCCCTCCCCCCTCTTCCCAGCGCAAAGCACAAGGCTCGCGTGTGGAGTGAAGTGGAAAAAAAGAGAGAGAGAAAAGGAAAAAAAAAACCCAAGGCTCACGATAAGGAGCCGGCTCGTGTCGTTCACGTCAAAGATCCGGCTCTAAGAGCCATTTCGTTTGCGACCGACACATCACTAATATAGAAGGCATTATGTTTATCTTTATTTCCATTACAACTAAAATAAATTACTTGGGTACTTGATTTCCTACCCTTTTTTCGGCCAGTGTACACTGGGGTAGGCTTCGCCCTAAAGGACACAGAAAACTGTGCATTCCTGTAATCATCAAAGCAGCTAACCAGCAACTTCACAAGACACAAGATGACCTTTAAGTGCTTAATTGAGGGACATATCTTACTTTTGTTTGCTGTATTGCAGTGCAACAATGGGGTTTAGTTGAACTGGACGTCATAATAGTTTCACCTCACAGCAAGAAGTCTCCTGGTTCAAATCCACCAGCTAACCAGGGTCCTTCTGTTTGGAGTTTGCATGTTTTCCCTATGTGGGTTCTCTGCGTATTCTGCCTCACTCACAGTCACATATTAACCCAGAGACTAAGGTAACTGATGATTTTAAATTAGTCTCTCAGTGTTTGCCCTGTAATAGACTGGCAACCTATTCAAGGTGTATCCTCCAGTGACCCTGAATTAGTTAGGTGGTTGGGAAAATTAATGCCAAAAAGGTGAGGCACCCTAATAATTACAGTTCAAGCCTGGTAAATAACCACATATTCTGTTCAGACCTCAGTAACATGCTTAGCTTAACCTATCTTAATGGCACCCCAAGGTGCAACAGCCTCTACTATCGGATGAACTACGATGCAGCTTCAATATGCCAAAACAACTTAAACTTAAAACACTGTTCAATCTGCAAAGAAACTGCAATAAAAGCCAAAGGATCTGACAGTCCAATTCCCTACAGCCAAAAGCACATGGAAAACTGGAGAACTGGCAATGTGTGAAAAGGCCAACGTGCTAAAAGCTTCAAGCACAGCTTAAAAGTGATTAAACTTAGCAGGTATCAGGTTCAGCTGTGTAGGTTCAGGGTTTGAATTTCCTGGTGACAAAGCCTTTTTGGGAAGAGTTGCTATGATATTCCTGTGGGTTGATTTTCAGCTTCCTCCACAGCCCAAAGATATTGATGCTGGAATAACTGATGATTTTAAATTAGCTAGATGTCTGGCTGCATGGAAAAAGTGCTTATATGCACAGAATAAAGGTATGAATAAATAAATAAAAGAAAAGGTAAAGTGCGACTTGTAGTGTAAGTGCTGTGTATGGTTAGCAAGACTAGAGAAATAAATGAATCCTGCCTTAGTCATGAGGAACTTCCAAGAGGCTAAAATTGGGTATTACTAAGAAATTGCAGCTCTTATGTTCATTAGACTGGGATTGTCTGGACTATAAGGTATTTGAAAGGATGGTTCTTTTATGTACAATTTCAAGGTTCAAAAAAGGCATAACTGGTTGAGAACTACAGAACTACCACACCAAGCAATGCAACTCCCTCTGGTCTATACTTTTTTCCTCATGGGACTACCCTACAGCAAGAAGGCAACCTAGACAATACCTCCATCATGTGTGTGAACTACTACTACAAGAAAAGAACAGTCTCGAGACTTAACTGCCGGCTAACGGAGCCGATTTGTGATCGAACAGCAAAATAAGTAAACAGAAAAATAATATTCAATGTTCACGAAGATGTGGAACTGTGAAACAGAGACTAATCATTTTGGTAATTTTTTGTGGAACTTGTTTTTAGAAATAACACTTTTTGCACTCAACCTTTTACCTTTGAATCTTTATACTTGTAAGTCAAATAGCTATGTTATCAAATAATTCTGGCATATTGTTAGAATAGTTTTAAGCTGATGAAATTATTTGCAGTCTAAAAATGCTTAAAGAGACCAATTTGGAATTCCAGGGCTTTCATTGGAGATTATGTATCGGAATTTCAGGAGCAGGATCACGCCCCCAAACACGTTCCTTCAGATTGTCATCTACATAGGTTCCCCCAGTTCTGCAAGCTGTTCATTCTCGTTTACGTGCCTCATTTCTATTTAGTGCATGGGGATCTGCCAGGCCTGGGAGCCATCGCCAGTCCCCTTCGAGGCCTTCCCCAATCCCACAGCTCAATTTATGTCAAAGCATTCGCCTTTACCTACTAAAACGCTGTCAAACCTAGAATGAGAACGTGGGCTCAGCTAGTGAAATGTATAGTTTGAAAAGAACTGATACATATTTAATACAAGTATGTGAACCAGCATTGACCCCTGTGTCTCCTAAAAGCACTTTTTGCCTTACATCGGGCAGTGCTTTCAGTTTCCTGTTCATCTACCTTGTGTAACAAATGCTTGTCCTGATTTCAGTTACTGTCCAGATTTATGGCTGTTTCCACAGTCATACTGGCCTCAATAACTCAGCAGATATAGGCTTACAGTAGGTGTTCCTATCTGGACTGCATGTATTAGCCTAAATAGATTTCCCCTCATATTTTATGGCATTCTTCGGCAGTGATCTCATTCTGAACTTTGTATTTTGTTACTTAATTACACAAGGCTATAGTATCATCTACTGCCCTGATTGGGAAGTAACATGATGAGTTATATAATTTTTCTGACGCTGATACAACAAAAACCAATACAGTTGTCTTAGCAGCCATGGTTATTACAATGAGCAAGCGCTGGAGGTGTGCCACTAAAAGAGGTCAGCATGTAATTGGTGTAGTAAGCTGAATTTGGCCAAAAGAAAAATTATTTCATGTGTTTACTTAGCACTTAGAGGAGAAAGATAACCCTAGCTGTTTGGCAGGTACTTGGTCATTAGTAATAATTTAATGATGAGTTGAAATTGGGATCCGATGATGATGACATTGACATATAACACCATCTTCATCATGATGAAATAGATATCTTTGAGTCAAATGCCATGGCAATCAGTGTATTACTAGTTAAGATAACAACTGAGTGTTGATAGGAAAAACATTTAAACTCAATGTCCATTTA
Organism: Simochromis diagramma; assembly: GCF_900408965.1. Classification (NCBI taxonomy): domain Eukaryota; kingdom Metazoa; phylum Chordata; class Actinopteri; order Cichliformes; family Cichlidae; genus Simochromis; species Simochromis diagramma. The sequence continues at coordinate 231,685 of NW_024387488.1, forward strand.
CCCTAGATGTCACAGACTCTTCATCAACAGAAAAAAGCTGTCCATGTTGGCATTATTAATAAATGTATTTATTTGTGGCCCCAGTATGCAGTAGACTGGATGAGTGATTGTCGGAGCACAGTAATAGAAACAAGTAGAACAATTTGAAAGAAAGCTAAGAGAAATAATGATTGATGTTTAGGTCTCGATACAGTCTGAGACTAAACTTTAGTCCCTGTAAAACATCAAATCACAGAACACAGCAAATGTTTAAATGGAAAAATTAGATCCACATCAGAATGAATCATCAGTGGTTTTTAAATTAAATTCCTCAATAATTTATGTCGTACTTGCCTTTAAAGTACATGTGTTTTTTCCACATACATGTGTATGTGGAAAAAAATGACCCTATGGAAAAGATCTCTGATGAGTGGAAACACACTCATTAAAGCTGTTTGTATAGGTGTGTAGATCTCTGCGTTGTGTTATTCTCCAGGGTTGTTAGATGATGTTTGGTTGCTAACCTATAAACACACACTGCAAACAGTGTTTGTCACATTATGTGCATGCAAATGCACTTATCCCTAATTGGTAAGACTGCTGATCATGGTTATATTTATGGTGAAACAACTGCTTAAACTGATGAGCAACAGTTGCATTCCTTTTCAGTGTTTATGTTTTTGTTTCTTTCTGGGGAACTCAAGAAAAATATTCCAAGTTCATACAGTGAAAATTTTAGGACAATGAGATCCACTAGTATCAACTGTTACAGATAAGTGATTTATTTTGTTTTATTTTTGTGGCTAATTGTTGACTTCATTTAAATTTAAACTGTGTTTTTCATCAATAATTTTCATATTTCTTTAATGATTCAACGGCGTCTCTGGTATTCGCTATACTAGTCCTTTTGCAGTGGCATGACATGTTGCTCCATGATGAAGCATGTATTACATATTCTGTGCTACAAAAACTAATGGTTTTATGAAGACATAAACAGTGAAACTATCGGTACCTTTTTATGTGGGTGCTCTAACAAAATCTCTTCATTATTTTGAAAGTCTGAGATTTCTTTAAAGAATATGAATGCAATGTTTTGAATGTTTTGAAACGGTAATGGAAGCGGGGGGAAAATGCTGGTGAATTGTGGATACACTTCTCTCAAAATCCACATTGTATGACTGTTTTAGGTACAGTACATTTGGTACCAATATTGATTGTATGTGCTGTCTTTCTGTAAGACAAATGTAATTTCTGTCCCAGACTAAGGTAAACACAATTCACTCTTGAATCTGAATCTGTCTCCACTATTTGATTTAGTCTTAATATAGTGGGGAAAATTACATGAGAACATGACCTCAGACTGTAGAACACATTTACAGTTACATAAGCTTCGCTGTTTGAGCCTACAGACGTCTATAGTTCTGTAATGTACACTATAGACTCACCAGTTCTCACTGCAGTTCTGATCACTGAGACCATTCAATTCAATTTCAATTCAATTTTATTTATATAGCGCCAAATCACAACATAAGTCGCCTCAAGGCGCTTCATAGATACAGAGAAAAACCCAACAATCATATGACCCCCTATGAGCAAGCACTTTGGCAACAGTGGGAAGGAAAAACTTCCTTTTAACAGGAAGAAACCTCCGGCAGAACCAGGCTCAGGGAGGGGCGGGGCCATCTGCTGCGACCGGTTGGGGTGAGAGAAGGAAGACAGGATGAAAGACATGCTGTGGAAGAGAGACAGAGGTTAATAACAGATATGATTCAATGCAGAGAGGTCTGTTAATACATAGTGAGCGAGAAAGGTGACTGGAAAGGAAAAACTCAATGCATCATGGGAATCCCCCGGCAGCCTATGTCTATTGCAGCATAACTAAGGGAGGATTCAGGGTCACCTGGTCCAGCCCTAACTATATGCTTTAGCAAAAAGGAAAGTTTGAAGCCTAATCTTAAAAGTAGAGATAGTGTCTGTCTCCTGAATCCAAACTGGAAGCTGGTTCCACAGAAGAGGGGCCTGAAAACTGAAGGCTCTGCCTCCCATTCTACTTTTAAATACTCTAGGAACAACAAGTAGGCCTGCAGAGCGAGAGCGAAGTGCTCTAATAGGGTGATATGGTACTACAAGGTTATTAAGATCAGATGGGGCCTGATTATTTAAGACCTTGTATGTGAGGAGCAGGATTTTGAATTCTGGATTTAACAGGAAGCCAATGAAGGGAAGCCAAAACAGGAGAAATATGCTCTCTCTTTCTAGTCCCTGTCAGCACTCTTGCTGCAGCATTTTGGATCAGCTGAAGGCTTTTCAGTGAGTTTTTTGGACATCCTGATAATAATGAATTACAGTGGTCCAGCCTGGAAGTAATAAATGCATGAACTAGTTTTTCAGCGTCACTCTGAGACAGGATATTTCTAATTTTAGAGATGTTGCGTAAATGGAAGAACGCAGTCTTACATATTTGTTTAATATGTGCATTGAAGGACATGTCCTGGTCAAAAATGACTCCAAGGTTCCTCACAGCGTTACTGGAGGCCAAGGTAATGCCATCCAGAGTAAGAATCTGGTTAGATACCATATTTCTAGGCTTTTCAGGGCCGAGTACAATAACCTCAGTTTTATCTGAATTAAGAAGCAGAAAGTTAGCGGCCATCCAGGTCAGACCACAGCTGATCTTTCGAGGTTAGATTGAATTATTCTAGCTGCCTCAGTCATTGACCCACCATGATTTATGGCGTGGTCAACATCTATTTTTCCGATCTAAAGGGATACTGTTGGTGGTGTCCCTGTTGTTGTCTGTGGCCTGTGTTCTTGATCGCGTTTCCCCAAATCTCTCAAATGAGGCCAAGTTCACCTCTAAGGTGAGGCCCACAACTACCTGGCAAATGTGGAGTTTGTCCCCAGATATTCCTGTGACCACCACACCTTTCTCATTCTGCTTAACCACCTGACTGCTTCCTGTTACAGTGTGTTGTTGTAGATATAACTTAGATGCACTCATATCACAAAGTGAAATCAATCATCAGTAACAAACTGGTGCCATGGAAACTTTCATGACATGGACACTTTCCTGAAAACTATATTTTAAGTGGACTGGAATATTTATCATTCTGAGCAGTTGTATCAGTTGATAGTTAGATAGTTAAGGCATTTTAGAACATATATATATATTAATCTAACTATGTTTAGATCAAATGTGGAGATTTATGTCTAGACTGGAAGAAACTACATCACATCAGAAAATGATTTCCATCGTAATAATTGCCCTGTAACCGCAGAAAAATAAAGGTTACTTTTATGTACCAAAGCATGAATTAGCGTGATGATAATGACGTCTCAAACTAGGCATAAATGTATTTTTTGTAAATTCATGTGTTTTAAAACCATTAAACCATTCCAAATTTAACTAAGCCTTTAAAAAGAATGTGAAGAAACAACTGCCATGACATTGTCTCTAAATCCTTTATATTGCTCAAGAGATATCAACCGACATTGAAATGATGCCCTGCCATACTTTTGTGTAATACCTCTTTGTGCCACAAGATGATGTAACAAGTCAACACAACCTTATTTTTAACCAGTAAAGCCATTAAAATGCCACGGGGCCAGGAAAGATCATCAAGGTATCTTAAGGAAATGAAAAGAAAAACATTAAAATAATGGAGGGAAAATATGAAATATTTCATAATGTGACATAAAATTATTGTTTCCTCAAAGGACTCTGATTAATTATTAATCATAAGAACCGTGGAGTGTATTTATTGTCACTGATGCCAGCTGTCAGGCTCTTTATTTAAAATTATATTGCAATTTTATCTTATTGTACCTGCATCTACAGCATGTCACACTTTCACCGCATACATCTACAGTGACTTTGTGTTAGGAGAAATGTGAAATTTCTTGAACTACTTGACGCAATTAATGCATATGCTACGATGTACTTTGTATGCTTCTGTAACTGGGTGTAACAAACCAGAGTAAGTGGACTCACAAAGATTGGACTAACACAGCAGAGAACATGCATGTTACAGTGGGGGAAATAAATATTTGATGCCCTGCTGAATTTGTAAATTTGCTCAGTTAAAAAGAAATAACATTCTCATGTGTTTATGGTAGTTTCATTCCATCTGGTGAGAGACATAATACCAACTAAATATCCATTACATATAAGTCATAAATTGATTTCCACATTAATGAGTGAAATAAGTATTCAATACCCTACAACCCAGCCAGAATTCTGACTCTTATAGACTCCGACAGACTGGATTATGATCAATCAATCATTTAATCAATTGCAAATGGATGTAAACTCCTTATATGTATAAAGCAACCCTGTCCAAACCATCAGTTAATTCCATACTAACCTTGCCACTACCTCGTGCAAGTCCAAAGAGCTCCCAAAGGATGTCAGAGACAAGAGTGTAGACCTGCACAAGGCAGGAATGAACTACAAGACCGATGAGAAGCTTGGTGAGAAGCCTTTCCCACAGTAATAAAACAACGGTCCTGAAGGAAGTTTCAAATACGGCCTACAGTATTCCTGCTCATTTATACTCAGCCTAGCTTACCTTTTTGGAAATTATGGCGAAGTGGACTGCATCGTTTGTAGCTTGCTCCAGTTGCACTGTTGCTGAAGATCGTGTTATTATTAGTAAGTGCTTTAAATATGTTATATTAGAGACATTATTTCTGATGCCCAGGATGCTACTGTCAAATTACACCAGCCGGTTTAAGACAGAGCTGTTGTGTGAAAGACCTGTAAAACTGTAAAGTCATTCTAATTTTCATATTATTCAAAGATTGCTCCCCATGTATTTTGACATTTAAATAAGCAGCATAGGAGCTCATTCATTAGCATTACTGCCTCAATCTAGGAAGCACCAGGATTGTATTTTTAACATGTGATCTGAACTTTGTGTAAAGTTTTATCTTCTCATTTCATGTTGTTGTCTTTGGTGACTGTCCTCCAATCTCACAGACCTTGAAGACGTTGATTCTTCGCACCTTCATCACTTCATGATAGAGTATTTAAGGCTGAAGAAATCCTGTAGTCAGTCAGTGACTATACGGAGCTGCCACTGTATCCCTTTTGGGCAGATCACAAAACCTTGGCATAGTTGGGTAGTAAAGCACCTAAACATTAAACAAGTCCAGTTGGCCCTGTTATTTATTAGGTTAAACTTCACTATAACTTATCATCCCAGTTCCCATTATCTAATATAAAGCCAGATGCCTTGTACCACCAACGTGTGGCCACTGATTCTGTCTGGATCATTGGCTGTCTCTCAGTTGGAAGAGTTTGGAAGTCTCTGGCCATCAACGCTCAACAGAATGAACCTGACCTCCCCGTCTCCTCTACATTACATTAGGTATCAGGACATTGTGGTCACAGCCAAATTCTCATGTCATCCTACAAAAGAAATACACAATTGCTTTCCTTCAGACTATTTTTTGTGGCCAATTCTGTTCAAAAATATTTATGAATATGTTTGTCTTTTCTGTTTGTGTCTAAAATTCCATCTCTGCGCTGTGGGGACAGTTTAGATTGCTGCCGACGCTTGTACACGACTAGTCCTACATTGCTCTGGACTTCATGAATGGTCTTGACCATCACTGATCATATTTCTAACGCTGCTCACTTTTTCACTCTGCTCAAGCTCCCATCAGGGCTAGAAACACAGCTGTCTTTCATCCTGTCTTCTTTCTCTCACCACAAAAGCAAATGGTCCTAACCCTAACCCTGAGCCAGGTTCTGCCGTGAGGCTCCTTCCTGTTAAAAGGGAGTTTTTCCTTCCCACTGTTGCTAAAGTGTTTGCTCATAGAGGGTCACATAATTGTTGGGTTTTTTCTCTGAATGTATTATTGTAGGGTCTACCTTACAATATAAAGCACCTTGAGGGGACTGCTATTGTGATTTGGCGCTGTATAAATAAAACTGTATTGAAACTTAATTGAAACAGCCCTGTTGCTAGAGCACATGTTAACATGGAATTCCTTTGGATATTGTGTCGGTCTGTGGACCCCAGTTTCCTTCTTGGGTGTAGAAGGAGGACTTTGGGTAATTTTTCTTATGGCTTTTACCTCCAGACCAATGGACAAGCAGAGAGAACCAACCAGGAGGATGTGTCATTCCGGTATGTGGCTACTACCAAACAGTGCAAATTACCTGGGTGGAGTAAGCAAACAATTCTACAACCTCCATGGCAGGCTTTCCAAGGCGCTTTCCCCATTCAAAGCTTCAGTGTGTGTGTGTGATGTTTATTTTTTTTCTTTTTCGTGGAACACTGTTACCTAAGCATCAAAGCTGCCATGCATTCAAAAAACAAGATCAAGTGCTAGTTCACCTAATCATAGGTCTGGTAAACATTCTTCTTTTTTATGTTTTGGCCACTGTAGTGAAAACTGAATAATGTACAGCATTACTTAGCTGCAACAAGACCAGACAATTCCAACATTTTGTCTACTCTACAGACAAAAATCCTCCAAGCCTTTTCACAGCTGCGATAGTCCCATTATACAAGCTCAGTGAGCCAGCATGCAAAACACCAAGAACTTGGAACCCAACTGGAATGCAATCATTTTGAATATTGCACAAGGGCTTTGTTTAATATTCCACGGCAATAACAAGCTAAAACGTTTGCTGTAAAAACATGACACAGAACTACAACAAGTAGTCCAATTTGGAATAAGCAGAATTTAAAAGAAAACATGCTGCACATCATACCATCACGCCAACTTTTAATAATTGCTCTACGTGGAAAATCACTTACTTACTTCCTTTCGAGCACAAGATGGATTTGAAACCATTAGAGGATCATTAGTTGCTTGGGAACAGGAGAAAAATTGCTGCCTGAGATGACTGGTGAAGAACCCATTTTCATCAATAATATCTGAGTAACCTCAGAGAGAAATGCAGAGAAAGTTGCTCAGTACTGCATGTTTAAATGGGTCATAACTGCTAAGGCTCGTCTTTAAAGTAAACACAAGCTTCCTTTTTTTGGTACAATTTGCATGTTCACAGGACAGTGAGGACAAGTATGTGCAGTGCTACACATTCACTGTGTCAACAGGTGTCTGTCAGAATAGATATTTACGGACTGCAGCTCTTGCTACTGAATTGAGGTCCCTGCGTTTATGTCATCAGAGCTAGTTTTTCCCCATATCTGTGACATCTACCATCTACCAATCTCTGCTTTTAAGCTGTCAAATCTACTATTTAAAACCTCTACAGTGTTCAGTACTTTGTAGAGATACTGAACACTATTCTGAAAGTGTTCAGTATCTCCTTTGCAAATTATCTAAAAATTGCTGCACAAGCAATTTCAATGCTTCTTTTCCTCCACATGATTTTCATTAAACCTGCATTTTCCATTGTACACATGAAAGAGTGAGTAAAAATACAATAAAGTACAATAAATAAAAATAATACAATGAATAAATAAATAAACAATGTTGATATTGATAGTGTGACAAAGCATTATGTTGGAGTCACTGCAAATGTTATTGCAACTAAAAGAAATACATTTTAAGAGTATCTCTTCAGGCTACTAGTGGTGACACTGACCCTAGCTAAATGCAAAACTAGTGGAAAGAACAGTCAGAAAAGATGAGGAGAAAAAATGTCACTGCCCTTGACCTCTTAAACCATTTCTGTTTTGGGGGCTTGTCTCATTGTTGCCCCTCTAGTGCACCTGTTGTTGATTTCATTAACACCAATGAAGCCAACACGGATTAAAAAACACCGCAGGAGTTTAATCAGCTTGATGCTATACACTGACTAAAAAGTGTTTCTTAAATTTTTTTGAGCAGTATATTGGTATGCTGGACCCATTGGAGTCATCTCTTAAAAATAAAGGGAATGCAGAAGTGAATTAGACTGTCTGCTTCTATACAAGTCTATGGGAAAACAACTTTCTGACTTGACCTCTGTAAACACTTTCCTGATGAGTTTACAGAGATAGAGTTATGGATAAAAACTTAGGTTTGTTTTGGAATAGATGTTCTGTTTGTTTCTTGGGGATATAATCTGTTAAAAGGGTTGCAAGATCATCTGTGGCAAACTAGTTTTTCACAGTCAAAATTGCCCCTCCTTCATACATCTGTTTTTTGGGAACCAAGCAAGAGTGGAAATATTCATTTCTAGGCCTCAAAACAGGACTTCAGAAACCAGTGGATGATGCCATCTCCCTCTTTGTAATCTGAGAATCTCTGAGCTAATGTAGTGATATATCATTCAAATACCAGTAGAAGAAGACACAATCATATATTTACATACATATAAGTGACCTGCCAAAAAGATACCAGCATGTGGCATGTGCCAGCAGTTAAAAGTTCACTTTTAGCGATTGCTGGCATGCACAAGAGCAAGAGTTTTTGGGAGCAACAGAAGCAGGAGCTGTTTTTAGGGACAAATTGAAACCACTGTACAATTCTGGCCCCGAAACTACGGGGTGCTGTCTATTTCTCATGATTTGGTATATTACACCTCTGTATTAATGGATATGTTACCTTCTGTCTGACATGTCAACTTGAACTGACCCATCAATACAGGTTTTTCCTCAGGTTTTCCTACTCATTACACTTTTTTAAAAATTATTCTTACACAACTGTAATATTTTTTTGCATCATATAATATACTAATATACTAATCAGCTATACAATACAAAGCCAAAACCTTTATGAAATTTTGCTTGCTTGCAGTGCTCCGCTCTCAGTTTGAAAGAGTAAATAATATGTAACATACTAGTTAACATTTATCAATTAACACTAATATTATAACTTAAAAAATTTATTCACTAAGACTAGTTAAAGGATCTAAAAGTAAACAGCTATACGCTCGCGGACGTATTCACAAGTGAAAAATATACTTTCAGTATATTAAATATAGATGTTAAGGTGTTTCTTCTTTGAAAGCACTCAAGAGTGCTCACAAAGTGAACCAGTCACTGCAGTCAGGTTTCCTAGGTAATTTGTTAGCTGAAAATATGCATCCATACACTAATTCCTCAGTGGAATCTGGTGCTCCATGCTTGCTCTGCTAACTGGGTTAGAGCCAGTGTGGCAGCCTGCAGATGAATAGTCAGCAGAGGGTGTAAGGTAATGTGTTGAGGCAGTGCAGATCCTGGGCATTCATCTTATTCTTCTCTACCTGGGGAGGTCTGCTCCAGATCCTGATATTTTGCTATGTGGCACTTAGCAGAAACCTCTGCCTGGCAGAAACCCAAATATAAAAAGAACCTACTTTACCACTTATAAAACCTGGTAAAGGTGGACCACATACAGTGGAAAACAAATATTATAACTATAACCATTTTCCATTACAACAATTTTCAAGCTTTCCTTGAGTTTGTGCATTATGATTGCAGCTCTATATTCCAAGTGTAGCAACAGTTTGCCATGGGCATCCATTGTTGATTGTCTTTTTCAATTCCCTATGTTAACTTGGAAGATTCCTTTGAGCTTTAGGCCCCAGGAGCCTGTCCGAGCATTCATGACTCTAATTTAGTATGCTAAGTTCTGTTTGGTCCAATTGGCATGTTTGCAAACATGTTTGTATTGCAGGTGTTATTCCCTTTGGTCAATAAATAAATTGTTACTGTCTACATTCTCACTAGGTTAATTTTTACTAAAGCTGGGCATAAACTGTGCGGTTTTTTTCAGTCGTGTTATTTAGCTCCTGGTCAATCTGTACGATTGAATCGCAGGGGTTAGAAGTTCGTCTGTCACGATGCATGGTCCCACATGCTCTGATGCTCTGATGCGACCTAGAAGTTGTGCCTCCATCGCTTGTGTCCAAATCAAAGTCTGCACTGTCGTGCTACTCCATCTTTTCACTTCTATTTCTGTGTTTGTGTGTGCACAGTGTGAGAGCTTGCGTTGATACCCCACGAGGGGCGACAGGATTTCAGACATTTCAAACATTTTCTTGCGACCATACGATTGCTGATCGGGAGCTGGTCGTGAGGTGTTAATCGCTTCTCGTTACCCCATGTGTACTATATGATGCACGACACACGATTAAGGCGAAACTCGGGCCAATCCCCAAAACGGTCGCACGACTGAAAAATCGTCTCAAAATGGGCCAAAATCATACAGTGTATGCCAAGCTTAACCAGACTGCTTCCTTTGATTCATGAACTGTCTGTATCTTCAGACTATGGCAGCTATTGATTGTTTTGAGTTGTGCTTGTGCCAGTTTGTAAGACCTAGCAATATCTATTGCTTTGCACAGTATTAAATCAGAACTGGCACTTAGCAACCTCTGACAAACACCATGCAATCCCTTATCATCTCATTACTGTTAGCTGCAGTCCTAAGTCTGTCACAAACTGTTCATAAGGTTTGCTGTCTCCCCGTACCTTTTAAATGTCATTTTATATCATGTAAATATGACGTTAGACTTTGTCATTACAAATACATGAGGATTAATATTATTGCCACTAGTGCATTTATTGTTTTTGCTGAAATTGATGTTCTTGAAACTTTATAAATTTAATATTAATAAATCTAATAATCTGTTAAATTTTGACAAAAACTTTTTTAAAATGTTCTGAAAGTGTCCATGTATTTTATTCACCAGAACAGGATAACATAACTTTTTTTAAACACACATAAAGGGCTATCCAGGTGAGGGCACAGCCTATACCAACCACAACAGTCCAGTAGGAACAGTAACCTTATTATATACATGAACAATACTGTCAAACAGAGCATCTAAAGTTGTTGTTTTTTAAAAGATACTGTTAATATTACACCTACTCCTCTAAAGCACAATATTTCAACAATGGTCCAGCTAACAGACCAGATTGTGGGTTAGATCACCAGCTCACTGCCCTCATCATTTCTGCTGATGCTGTGGGAGTCAGCTGGCTCTGGCAGCAAGTCAATAAAATGACGCAAATTTGTGGCTGAACCTAAGTCATTATGGTCTTGTGTGGCAGGCCAAACATTTAGCACATAAAAGTCGTGTTGTGAAAAACGGTACAATATCAGTTTCCATTAAAACTTTTGAAGCAAAAGTTTTTACAAATTACTATGACACAAAATAAAGGAACAGCATCCCATTGTGGCTATACTACTCAAATGAAAGGAATAAGTGGTGGATATAGTTTTAGAAGGATCTTGGAAAAGTAAGTATGACTTTGCTGTTTCTAATATTCTAATTTTGTTCTATATAAACTTCATCTAAAGCTGAATGTTTATATCCAATCTGCCCAAGGTCAGCAGATATTTTTAAATATTATATATAATTACTATTATTTTTAATATAATAATTTATGTAAGACCTGTATTACATTTTTGAAGTTCTGAGTGCTTGTTCCTTATTACCAGTGATCTACAGCAGGCGTGACTATAAATCTTCATCTCTAACAGTCAAGGGACGACTCTGGCCAGGGTCATAATAAGCTATCCTTTGATTCACCTTCCTTTCATGGACTTGATTCTGTTTATTCTCCCCATTCACAGATTTAGTGAATCTATTACCCAGCTCACATAAACGCAAAGGCGCCTGGCTGGCTGACACTTCACCTCTGCAGCGGAAACTTGTCCTAGAGTCAGGCTCTGTGCTGTTATATCTTTTGAAAGGTACCGTGGAGAACCGCCTCTAAGTGTAAATCACGTTTTGACACTGTGCTCCATTAAAGGTTTTCTAAAGCTTGAGTCAAAAACAGATAGTTTAAAGTGTAAAACAGAATTGTAAAAATACAGTATTGCTCTTAGTGGGTAAGGCTCTTAAGACATGGGGGGAAACTGTGAGTATGAATAACTTTTACACATTTGTTCATTTCATTCTCTCTTTCTCTCATCAAAATGCAGTTTTTGTTTTAATCTCATCTTGGAGATGGCTTGGAATAGCTCTCATCCTAAAATGGAAACTTGGGATCCACAGAACGGGAACTTTGCTCCATTAGTGTCACCTCCAGAGGGAATAGGTGACTCGTGTAACCTCAACAAACCAAAAGAAGAGAGAAAGAAGGGGATTTGGTGAAAGAAGGCACTGGAAACGTGAACCAAAGAACATAAATACAAACTTGTGCCAACACTTGTCCATATTCAAACATCAAGCCCTATATGTAAACCTTTGATCCTACTTTTTTCTTTCCTTCTTCATTATGTAATTGTTGCTCCTGGAGTGACGAAAAGCACATGGCCTTTGCTTACATGTTCCTATTATAAAGCAATAACTTCCAAGCTGGGCAAGCTCAATCTAAATCTAGCTGAAGAGCAGGGCCATTAATCAAACTGTTACACCCGAAAGGATCTGCACCCGCTAGAGGGAGGGAGAGAGAGAAAGCAAATATATTCTTCTATAAACACATATGACTGTTGAAACCAAGCACACCATTGTTTTTCTTGTGACATTACCAATAAGTTTGATGTGTCACATGGCCCTCTTCCTATTGAAAAAACAAAAGTTGTATCCAAGATGGCCGACTTCTAAATGGCCACCATGGTCACCACCCATCTTGAGGAGTTCACATATACTAATGTGCCACAAACAGGACTTAAATATCACCAACCATTCCCATTTTTATTATGGTGTATCCATATAAATGGCCCACCCTGTAGAATATGTTGAGTTATCACCTTTTAAACGTGTTAACACCGCCATGTTAATAAGGAGCCATTTTACATATCCAGCAAACTTGAAACAAGAACAGAAAAATACACATTTTAGGCAAATTCTTAAGCCACAGAAACCAAGACAGAAATTTCTTTGTAGTTTTTCTGAGGGTTGGGAGAAAAGAAACCACTTACCACCAGTGTTGGGACTAACGCGTTATTAAGTAACGCGTTACAGTAACTACGTTATTATTGTGGTAACGAGCACGGTAACTAGTTATTATGCCAAAACCGGGAACGCGTTACTCGTTACTGGGATTTAGATAGGCTCGTTATTCGTTACTTCGTGTGGTGGCTGCCGCGGAGCTTCCACAGATTCAATAACATTAGCAAGTGGTGGAGGCCAGCAGGTGGATGAAGGAAAAGGGAGGCAAGAGGAGAGACCCGAAGCGGCCGCTGGTCCGAGAGTGTCAGGTGAACTGAACTTCAGGTAAGAAGTAATAACCTGCAGTGCATCTGGGTCAGATATGAACCAAGTTTAGGTGGAGTTTATTTTCGTTGTGCTGACTTTTTCATACTGCGTGCTAGCTAGCGTGACGGAGTTTCTATAAACAACAGCAGCACGTTTGATCAGCTGTTGTTAGAATTTATTTAATATTAATTTCTAGTATCAGCTGATGTTTGCTGGAGCCACAGCTGTAAAAGCTGCTGGTCATGATATGGTTTGGTTATCTGGTGAGAGGGAAACATGAAGATGAAACCAGGAGATGTCCTTACTGGATCATCAGAGCTGAACAGGTGATGGAGAAACAGGTTTACCTTTTAGGTGACATGAATGAGTTGAAGGGAAGTTATGAACTGTTTCTGAGAGATAAATAACACCAGGATCCTTTTCTAAGTAGCTGACAGCTGGTAACTGTGCAGGGGCGGGTCTAGCAAAGTGTTGCCAGGGGGTCCATGTAGGGCATTAACAGGGAGAGGGGGGCACAAAGAAATACTTTTCTTTCTTATTCTCATTTAAAATGTCTAGCTTTTTAAAAAAAATAATTATCTGAGTCTTACAGCAAACGATTGATAGATTGATGCATATATACCATCAGAACAGTGTACATCACTGTCACAACAGTGTTTATTTTCATTCAAAGGCTTTATGATTTTTCCTATAATGGTGGGCCGGTCTCTAGTCAAAATGCCCGGGACGATTTTTTTGTCCCAGTCCAGCCCTGTATGCAGCTCATCTGCAGTCTGGTGTTACCTACATCTTCCTATTCAGAAGGCAGAATTTCCGAGTTCTGAGTACAATCGAAAGCACCACGACTGCAGTTTTTGTGTTGGATGTAAAAAGCAGGCTAGGATAGAATCAGGTGTGGGATTTCTCTCGTGGAAATGTGCACATTATTCTTTCCTTTCTATTGGTAGGTGGCACAGTGCACTTGTGGCAAGTAAGCAAGCTAGAAGACTGGCAGTCTGGCTGGGTATCCAGTTACGGAAGCAACACATTAACAAGAGAATTCTGAGTAAAACCAAAGTTACTTTCCCTAGTAACTAATTACTCTGAAAGTAACGAGTAACTTGAAGTAACTGAGTTACTTTTGCTAGAAGTAACTAGTAATGTAACTAAGTTACTAATTTAAAGTAACTTACCCAACACTGCTTACCACATACCAGAACTGTCAAGTTGCTGAATGTACTGTTACTGTAAAATTACTACACTTAACAAACTTATCAGCATTGCTCTTAAGTGTTTATTGGTGAACATGACAACAAAGGCTGTAGTCCTGGTCTAATAGAAGTGCAAAAAATAATATTATGCAGATTTTACTCAGGAAATAAAGATTCTTAGCATGCATTGTTTACTGGATACTTGCAAGATAACCAACTTTCTCTAACTGATAGTCACTCTCCTTGCTAACTTTGCTACCTTGTAGTTCAGAGCAACAGCAGACGAGAGCGGAAAGAGCCACAAGATGTTTACAATCTTATAATGTTGTGCAAACCTGAGAGCAGGCAATTTTACAACAAGATGCTCCACATTTTGTATGGTGTATTATTTCATCTGTTGTAATATATATATATATATATATATATATATATATATATATATATATATATATATATATATATATATAATTAATGTTACAAGTGGTTCTGTCACTCTCATCTTGTGGTTGTGGTATTGTGAATTAGTTAATGAAGCAAATTCAAATGAAGCTCTCAATCTCTTGAACAGCTCAGCTGGATACTAACCATCACTTCAGAGGTTGAAAATGTTTCCACTTTGCCTTGTTTGCCACGATTCTTAATATATCTCCACTGTACACAAATCTACGCTCAGCACTAACCACCCCAATGCTCTACTTTAAAAAAAACAAACCTCTAAAAGAGCATCAAAGATCTCAGCAGATAAGCATTAATGTCTTGTGTAGTAAAACCAAAGCAAAAAGGCCTCTTGAGATATTTTCACCACTAAGTAGGCCAAATTGCAGAACGAGGAGCAGGAGCAGAGGCCTTATATAGCCAGAACAAACTCATGCTTGACTTTAAGAACTCAGCACACTTGTGTTGTTAACCTCAGTGATAAGTTATCAGAACTAATGACTTATTTTAGTGGCTAAGAGGGGAAAATGTGGAAAAAAATAAGATGTCTGGTGTTTATGTGTGTTAAGTTATAGAAGATAGAAAGAATGTGACCTTGAAATGGTGAAAAAGAAACCAAAAGCAGAGGGGACAGAGACAGGGGACAGATGGAGAATACAAAAATAAAACCAACCGGTAAGCCAGTCAAATTCTCCACTTCCCTTCAGACTCTCCATTTCCAATCATAGTAGTCCACTCTTTAAAGAAGGGAAAGGGGGTCAAAGGTGAGGATTTCCTGGCTGTCTTTCAAGCTTGGTCCCCTAGTCCCTGGACTCAGTTCAGATTCATCCCAGAAGTCCCACGACCTCGTTGGAAGTGGTGCCGTACGACGCAGGACTGTGGGATTTGCACAGACCTTTTTTTTTTCAAGGGACAGCATGTGTTTGTTAATGTTAGCTTCTGTGGGCGGCTACGGTAAGACATGAAAAATCATCCAAGAGGAGGGGCTGTCAAAGTGTGAGAGCTGACAGACTCAGCCTGGCACTCTACTAAAGCTACACTACTAGAGGACAAACAGTTGGAACAAGAAAGAAAGAAAGAAAGAAAGAAAGAAAGAAAGAAAGAAAGAAAGAAAGACTTACTGACAGTACTTAAAATTCCCCTTTGCAGCTGTGAGGCAGCAGTTTTGTGTTTTTTAATAAATGCCAAAACCACTTTTCTTTCAGGGTGTTGTAAAAATGTCTCAGAAAGAGTTACAGTCAGATTGTTCCATGATGTAGTCAATTATAGTAACAAGTATATTCAAGTAACTGTCACACACAGCATGAGCGCTCTGTTTCACCACAGTGTCGCACACAAACTCTTCCACTTCCTTACAAACCACTCCTTCCTCCGTCACTCTCTTCAACACACACACAAAACAGTGAACTCTCCCATGGTTCAATGTGGCTGCGGTCTGTCTAAATGGGCAACCCCCATCCTCACTCATGCATTGTACTTACCCCATGGCAGTGGAAAGATGTCTTTGTGGCTCCACTTAGCAACCTCAGTCTCAAACTCTTATGCACATGCACTGATGGAGCCTACCAGGGGGTTTCCTTTGCTGGTTTCTCCCACTGTTTTTATCTTCACCCTCCTTTCTCTGGCTTCAGCTGTATCCTATTTTGGAATTAGGGAAGAGAGAAAAAAATGAATAATAAAATTGTCAGAAAGCAAGCAAGGGAAGTAGAAATAGGATCAAAATATTTTCTCACAGTGTCCCAAGCCAGGGACCTTACTGTGACACCAGTATCCCTTCCAAACATCCCTCTTTTTTCTTCCCTTCTCCTCCTTCGCTCCAGCTTGAACACTGTGCAGGCCCACAAAGAGGCTGCCCTCACTTTTCCAACTTTATCCTGTGACAGGGATTCTCCAGTGACTTTGGCTCTCACTGTCCTTTGTTTTCCCAAAACTGCGGCAGCTTCAAAACCCACAAAAGTTTGAGCAATAAAAAAATAACACATTTCCTTTGTAGCATTCATGGCTTTTCTATATTCCAACTAAATCTTAGAACTGTCTGGCAACAATACTACTTATATTTTATAGTTCATGGGAACTGATCAAAAGACTCAGTAACTTTTGAACGCTAAATTATCTCATATTTCCTTGACGTCATTAGCAAATCTCCTAATTATGCAACTTACAGTGGAATTAACTGGAAAATAAAATTAAATGCTGGTATGAAAATGTTGATAATACTCCACTACATCTTTAATTGAACCCTGGTGATCAAGGATTCTTCAATTCTTGTTGATTTGAATAAGTTTCAGTTATTGAGGGCTAAAGCCTTCTCAAAACTAAATGACTTGGAAAATAAGGCCTTAGTTATCAGCCCTTCACACCTCCCAGCGGAAATTTTGTGATCTTGGTTCACCCCACCAAACCTTTACTTTTCCTCCTTCAAATCGTCTTGATGCACGCTCAATCATTCAGGTAAGTAAATCCCCAAAAGTTGATTCTGTTCATCTGGACGTAGCGTTTTCAGTGGGAGAAGCATTTCGTCACTCATCCAAGTGACTTCTTCAGTCCCAGCTGACTGCAGGTTTCCCCAGACTTATAAACAGGACATTTGCATAATGACTGAAACCAGCCCACTGAAGGAACAATGGGCTGGGAGGTCAGTTCCTTAAACATTAATATGCAGGTTGCTGTTTATAAGATTGGGGAAAGAACGGGAAGTCACTTGGATGAGTGACAACATGTTTCTCCCGCTGAAAACGCTACGTCCAGATCAACAGAAACTTTTGGAGGTAGTGACAAATCCTTTGTCCAGTCTACTCAATGTTCCTCCTCTGCACATGTCCAAACCATCTTAGTCTTGCCTCCCTAACTTTATCTTCAAACTGCTCAGCCTGACCTGTCCCTCTGATATAGTTATTTCTAATCTTGTCCCTCCTGTCAATCCCAATGAAAATCATCATTTCTGCCACCCCAATCTTCACTTCCTGTCTTTAGTCAGCAGCACCATGTCCAAACCATACATCATAGTGCGTTTCACGACAATCTTCTCTCAAAAACTCTCTTCTTCACCTCTGTTGTGCACAGTGCCTTGCTGACCACAGGTATTTAAACTAATCAGCTTTCACTCTTTCTGCTCTTTAACTATTACACCAGCCTCTGTCTTCTTCGCCTGCATGTACATGCTTCTATTGACTCGTTCATCTTTTCTCAAGGACATGCCTCCACCTCTACAGATTCTCATCTGTCAACACCAAACACTCACTGCAGATCATAGTGTTGTCTGTCTGATCATCACCACTGCAACCAAGAAGGGGCTCAGAGCTGATTTCTCCCCCCATCTTGAATCCACACCTGACCACACATGTATCACCCTCACATTTTTTTAAATCTTTATTGTTATATCCAATCACCCTTCTTTCCATCATTTTGCTTTGGCTTTTGGAAAGTAATGTGCTTGCACACATAAGTCTACTTGGCTTATCTTGAGTTCACTCCATCATTCCCAGGAAATGTTCCACAGGCTTCAAAAAGCAACCAGAGCACTGGGGACAGTTTGACTGGAGCCAAGAACTCTACAGCCATAAAGATCCTAAGATTTGTATACTGTACTAATTCCCACCCAGGCAGTTATCTGTAAAGTTATCAGTAGACAGATGACAGACATACTTGGCGGGTTTTGATCAAAACCTTTCTCTGTAAAACACATTTAAGTCTTATTATGAAGGTGACACAGCCTATTAGGTATTCATTAGCTTGTCAAATTTATTGACTGCTGATGGTGTGGAGAGAGGTTGAACCTGTTTTTCTGGTGAACCTGGTTACGGATCAAGAAAAGTTGGGGTCTGAGGTGCCAAATTCTAATATTCCATTCTCGCTCCTTTGCGATGACCATCTCACACCAGCCCAGAGAGTGGATGTTGCTGGATTGCAACAGGATTTAGCCCTGCCAGCTACACTACTCTCATAGGGTACCATTCTGAAACCCACCCACGGGTGATGGTGCATTCACAGCCCTACAGATTAACTGAACATACTGTAAGTGGCAAATAGTTCAGAAAGAATTGGTTGCTATGTTGGAGATGAGGGTGATAGAAGAGTGGCACAGTGCATGGTGTAGCCCATAGTTCTTGTGGTGAAGAAAGATGGGTCAGGACAGTTTTGTGTTGACTACCGCAAGGTGAATGAGGTGTCACATTTTGACGTTGATTACCACATGCTCTGGGTCGATGAGCTCTGCTCTGCACTGGTTAGACACGACTCACTTTTTCACAGTGCTGGTTTTGGCCAAGGGCTACTGGCAGATTCCCTTGCCCCAGAGTCCAAGGAAAAAAAATACCAATTACCAATTCATCACACTTCTGTTCAGCTTGTCCAGAGCCCCAGCCACCTTTCAAGGCCGGGATCAAGGTAGAGGTAGAGCTCACAGCCAACCCAAAGAAGTGTGCTAATGGACAGAGAGGGGCTTGGAAAGAAAAGCTTCTTAACTTCTTAAAGAAGTCCGACTACGATGGCCTGGATGACTGAGAACCTTCACAGACTTATGGATGGAGAGAGGTACAGTATCTGGGGTACTGCTTTGAGGTGAGGAAGTGCCCCCACAGACAGACAAAACAACAGCCACCACATCCAGCCCACATCACAAGACCAAAACAGAGGTAAGGCCATTTTTGGGACTGGCCAGCTGTTAGTGCCAGTTTATGCCGAACTACGTGGAGCTGACCTGCCCTTTAACTGACCGCACCCAAAAATGTGCCCCAAATCTGGTCCAGTGACCAGAGCAGTGCTACAGGTTCAGAAAGCCCTCTGTGGAGCACACCTGCTTCACACTCCTTCACACGTCAGTCTGCAGGATAAAAGGGAGGGAAAAGTCATTCCCTCCCTTCTATCCTGCAGACTGACGCCTCGAGCAGAGGGCTGGGGGCCTTTTGTCCCAGCAGATATGGAGTGGCCAACCGCCTGGTTGTGTTCATCAGCAGGAAACTGTCAGACCGGGAAGCCCAGTACAGCACTGTTAAAAGAGTGTTTGGTGGATGGTTGACTCTCTTTGCTATAACCCCCTGTGACTCCCATTCACCCTCTGTTCAGATCAAGTTCAAGGTGATGTTGCAGGTTTGTGGTCAGTGGCTCAGCTTGGGAGGGGTGGAGTGGTTGTTTTCAGGGAGCAGTGTCAGAGAGCCTGGCCAACACAGCAGATCATCATCATCTAATCATGCCTCCCCTATCTGACTAGGACACTGAGACCTGGCAGGGGTGAAGTATGAGCAGAGCTGGACAAGCTAGGCAAAGCTGAAATAACAGCAGCTCAGACTCTGTAATAAAAACTCTATAATAAAATAATAAAATAAATATAATAAAATTCTATAATAAACCACGTATCCAATAACCATAATAAGCAATAATGTGTGTTGTGCTGGGTTCACCTGCAGCAGGATTCATGCTACAGGTGAACCCAAGCTCCGTGTAATTATTCCTTTATTTTATTTTATTTTGTGTGCACACTCCTGTGAGTCTGTTTGAACAGCTGTTGTTATAGCTGTAACTAAGGACAATAAGGTGAATCACACATTTTGAGGTGAAGACTTGCTTTGAGGTTGAGCATGAAGGAAATTAATACAATAAAAATTCAGCAATGTGTGTTAGGATTTGCATTTCTTGTATGATACCTATCAACTAAATCTACTTTAGCTTTCAAGTGTCTACTGTTTGTTTCTGTCCAACAGGTTTGCATGTGTGTGTTTGTGTGTGTTTAGCCATTTGCTGTAGTGGTTGGGAGCATTCTGTCTTTGTTCCCAGCAGATCAAAGCAGATGCAAAAAAAACCAACCCTCTTTTGCTTTAAAAGGTCAGTGAAGGTTCAGACAGGAAATGGAACCAGCAACCACCTCTTTCAATTTAGCTCCTTTTTGGGGGGAGAGAACACAGCTTTAGTTCAGCTAGAATAAAGCATCTGGTCTTTTTGAAACATCCTCTGTAGGAAGATATATCATTTCAGATACTAAACAGATTTTTCTGCTGTTTGATGTTTCCTGATGTTTCTCTTTAGTATGACTTCATTCATTGAATTCATAGTATTAATGTATTTTTATACCTTCCATACACGACAAATTCACATACCAACATAACATACAGGACATGTCTTTAGACTAGAAGAGATAAGATAAGATAAGATAAGATAAGATAAGATAGAACTTTATTAATCCCTCGGGTGGGTTCCTCTGGGAAATTCGACTTCCAAAAAAAGCACAGCAACGACCGAAGTTACAGTTACAGAATTGTTATATATATATATATATACACACACACACACACACACACACACACACACACACACACACATATATAAATACAGAGACAAATATAAATAAAATATACAAAGGGGATAAATAGAATAAATAGGAATAAAAAATAAAAATACAAGTGAATTGCACATTTCAAGTATTGAGTCTATTGCACTGTTGACTATTTACAAAAGTATTGCACAAGGTATTGTACAGTGAGGTGAAGAGGCACTACAGCTTAGTTGTTCCCCCCTCCTTTGTCCTCCTGTTTCCCCTCCCTCTCCCCTCCAGAGAGGAGTTAAACAGTTTGATGGCGTGTGGGACAAAGGAGTTTTTAAGTCTGTTAGTTCTTGTCTTGGGGAGAAGCAACCTGTCACTGAACAGACTCTTCTGATTGTTTATGGCCGTGTGCAGAGGATGCCCAGCATTGTTCATAATGTCCAGCAGTTTCTTTAATGTCCTTTTCTCTGCCACTGTCACCAGAGTGTCCAGCTTCATGCCGACCACAGAGCTAGCCTTCCTGATCAGTTTCTCCAGCCTGGATGAGTCCCTCTTTGCTGTGCTGCTCCCCCAGCACACCACAGCATAGAAAAGTACTCCAGCAACCACTGACTGGTAAAACATCCTCAGGAGCTTCCTGCAGATGTTAAAAGACCTCAGCCTCCTGAGGAAGTACAGTCGGCTTTGGGCTTTTTTATACAGGTGCTCTGTGTTGCATGACCAGTCCAGTTTATTGTCCACCCACAGCCCGAGGTACTTGTACTTGTTGACCACCTCCACCTCCTCCCCCTCTATCTGAAGAAGATAGAAGATAGAAGCCGGGGTACCCTGAGGAATATTGACTTATAAACTCCACATGAACCTTCTTGCTACGAGGTGATAGTGCTAACCACCATGGAGCCAAAATAATAATTATACTTAAAAAAAATTGTATTTAAGCTCTTAAGCTTGTTTTTAAACAAGGTTCATATTAAGTAAATACCATAAAACATTTTATTTAATTATTAAAGCAGTAACACTTGCCAGAACAGAGTCTTTATTCGATATCGAAATGCAAACTTTACTGGCATATGCATGTATGAATGCATGACAGGGATCAAAAGGCAAAAAAGAATATACAATCATATGCTGCTAATCATATGTACTTGATTAACTGATTATCAGCAAATGTGACTAAAAAGCAAAACTGGAAGTTTGCTGGTCTGATGCACTCATTTGGAAACCATGGCAAATTTGCCCCAAGGTTAGAAAGTGCAATATTTAGAGAAGTTACCAAAAACAGCTCTGAATCTACATGTGTCTGTTGGACACTGTTTTTTGGGGGTTAGCGTAGTCGCAGTGTGAAGGCCTTACTGTAATCGTATGGCAAAACTTTCTGTATTTTAATCGATTCATACATGAGTGTTTCAAAATGGCTCTAGAGCACCACCTGTGCAGGATATTATGCAGTACTAGGGGCATACAGTTTGAGCTACATCTATGAAATTTTGTACCCGTGCAACTTAACTAGAGTGCAAAAAGGGTCAGGGACCCATTGACGCTAACCCAACAAGAAGTCTGCCATTTCCAGGTGTTGTAATTTTGCAAATTGTGTTGCTTTTGAGTTTTCGTCAAAGGGTGCATCCATGGTGACACTGCAAATTTCAATCATTCTCCATGAAATTTTAATTTGCTCTCATTAACACATACACTGTCCAATCTGGACCAAACTTCTCACATGTGATGAGGCTCTGCCCCTGAACACCTTTCAAGTGCAATTTTTGACAGTGGTCACAATGTCACCTAGTAGGAACAGGAAATGTCATGCTTTTTGACATTTCCTGCAGTATGATGAGAGTCCTGCCCTGAACAGACTGACAATACCTATTGTCGCCAATAGTTAAAGCACCATCTAGTGGCAACAGAAAATGTCATGTGTTATACTTTAATGCACTACTGGCATCCACCTCAAAAGTGGTGCGAATAAAAATCAGACCTTCATAATGCTTCAAGTGTGATAACTGTTAGGTTTCATTGAACAGCGCCTCCTGGTGGCAATGCAAATTGCCATGAAACTATTGCCAACAATGTCACTTTTGAGGGGCTTGGAAAGCTCGAAGACTCATGAAACTTAACACATACCTCCAATGTGATGAAGGCGTTCATGTTTAATGGCCATTGTGATGGAATGATCCAAAATGGCTTAACAGCACCACCTAAAATAATTCAAAGAAGCACCCCTGCACTATACTGCATCTATGAGTTTGAAATGTGGCAGCATGATGTAACCATTCAAGATGTGAGTGAAGTTGGTCCCCCACCTTCTTCAAATCCAACAAAAGTGGTATCAAATATTTGTGCTGCGTTTGTGCTGCAAAAAAATTTGTTTGTGCTGCTATCATTTTAAAGATATTAAAGAAAATTTCTAGAGGTCATCAGAGGTCAACCAGCCCACCCACATTAATTAAATCCAACAAAACTGGTGTTAATCAACTGTACTACGTTTGTGCTGGTTTGTGCTGCTAAAATTGTTCTTCGTGCTGCTTCTGTTTTAAAGATATTAATGAAAATGTAAAGGTCAAAAGGTCAGCCAGCCCTCCCACATTACCCAAATCAAACAAAATTGATGTCAAATGTTTGTGCTGCAAAATATTTTCGTTTGTGCTGCTATCATTTTAAAAATATTAAAAAAATAAGGTCTTGATGCGTGCTTAATCATCCAGGTAAATAAATCTCAAAAGTTTGATTCTGTTCATCTGTTCGTAGCGTTTTCAGTGGGAGAAACGTTTCGTCACTCATCCAGGTGACTTCTTCAGTCTCAGCTGACTGCAGGTTTCCCCAATCTTATAAACAGTACATTTGTGGAGTGACTGAAACTAGCACCACTGAAGGAACAATGGGCTGGGAGGTTAGTTCCATGATTGTTAATATGCAAATTCGTATGACCATTGATCAACGACTACTAATCATAGCCTACTGATCAATGGCCATGAGTACCATTCACAGAGAGTTGGGGAATGGCTGCAATCACAGCATTGTAAGATGGCGAAAGATGGGCCTCCCTTCTCAATTCAAAGATGGTCAGCTTCCTGACAGCCTGATGGACAAAACTGTCTCTCAGTCTGCTGGTTCTGGCCTGGAGGTTCTTCAGTATCCTTCCTGATGGCAGTAAACTGAAGAAGCTGTTGAAGGGATGAGGAGAGTCACCTGTAATGCAGAGGACCTTCCGGATTAGGCAAACGATCTCCTGGGGAGGGAGGGAAGAGAGGTCGACACAATCCTCTCCGCTGCTCTCCCTACCAGTTGTAATTTTTTTCCTGCAGGACCCAGCGCAGGAGTCATACCATACAGTGATGCAGCTGGTGAGGATACTCTCAATGGTGCTTCTGTAGAAGAATCAGAATCAGAATCAGAAAGGGTTTATTGCCAGATGTTGAGGAGGTTTACAACATTAGGAAATTGCTGCGGTGCTTCAGTGCAACATACTGTCATAAAAATATAAAAATAAGAATAAGAATTAAAAGTGCTAAGTGGATAGATATATACATGATATATACATGAGTGCAGGTGGTGATCAGTGCCAAACATGGAATGATGCAGTGAACACAGCGTAGGGTCATGTGTTAGTGGTGGGAACAGTCATATGGTTATTGTTCATGTGTCCGACAGCAGAGGGGAAGAAACTGTTCTTATGGCGAGAGGTTCTGGTGCGAATGGACCGGAGCCTCCTGCCTGAGGGGAGCAGGTCAAACAGACTGTGTCCAGGGTGAGAAGGGTCAGCTGAGATCCGAGCTGCACGCCGCAGTGTCCTGGAGGTGTACAGGTCCTGCAGAGATGGGAGTCTGCAGCCAATCACCTTCTCAGCAGAGCGCACAACACGCTGCAGTCTCTGTTTGTCCCTGATAGTGGCTCCAGCGTACCACACAGTGATGGAGGAGGTGAGGATGGACTCGATGATTGCAGTGTAGAACTGCATCATCGTCCGTGTTGGCAGGTTGAATTTCTTCAGCTGCCTCAGGAAGTACATCCTCTGCTGGGCTTTTTTAATGACGGAAGTGATGGTGGGCTCCCACTTCAGGTCCTGGGTGATGGTGGTACCCAGGAAGCGGAACGAGTCCACAGAGATGATGGGGGTGTCAGTCAGGATGATGGGGGGGAGTGGAGCTGTGTGCTTCCTGAAGTCCACAATAATCTCCACTGTCTTCTGGGCATTCAGCACCAGGTTGTTGTGGCTGCACCAGGACACCAGACGTTCAACCTCCCTCCTGTAGGCAGACTCATCCCCGTCCGAGATGAGAAGGTGCTCATAATGGGGGCTGAATCTCTTGCGCTTCTCAGTTTGCGGAGGGAGTCGCTGTTGGTCTTCTCCACATTCAGGTGATACATGACTAATCGTTCAAAGCACTTCATAATGATGGAGGTGAGTGCAACCAGACAGTAGTCGTTAAAGCAGGAGGTAGATGACTTCTTCGGTACAGTAATGATGGTGGAGGCTTCAACGCATGTGGGAACGACAGCCTGACCCTAATGATGTGTTAAAGATGTCTGTGAAGACATTTGTGAGTTCCACAGCATAGTCCGTCAGTGCTCGTCCAAGGATGTTATCAGCACCTGGAACTTTGCGTGTATTGATTTTGGCAAGGGATCTCCACACACTGTCTGGGGATTGTGTCACCACGGTCTGCAGAGCGGGCTTGTAGTCTGTGGTGGTTTATATTCCTTGCCACTGCCTCTGAGTATCTCTCCTGTCGCTACTCCCTCCTGGAGTACTGCCTTTTCGTCTCTGATTCCAGGTGACAGGTTTGCCCTTGCTGTCATTAGGCTCACCTCATCCCCGACTCTGAAGGCTGCATTTCTCAACCTTAGGAGCCTTTAGACCTCACCTGTGAGCCATGGTTTCTGATTGGCCGGGACAGTGATAGTCCTGGTCTCTGTGACATCATCGATGCATTTTGGGATGTAGGCAATGACAGTTTCTGTATATTCCTGAAAGTCTGTGGTGTTGTCATGTGTGATGGTCTGTTTAAAGATCTCCCAGTCTGTGGTGGAAAAGCCGTCTTGCAGTGCCTCTGAGGACCCTTCTGACCACACACGTACCTGTTTACAAACTGGTTTGGTGACTTTGACCAGGGGCCTGTATACTGGCATTAGCATAACAGTGATGTGATCAGAGGCACCAAGGTGGGGGAGGGAGAGGCCTTTGTAATCTCCTGTCTGGGTGGTGAAAACATTATCCAAAAAACAGTGACACAAATTAACATAATGACACCACAGGGAAAGAGAAACTAAACACATCGAAAAACACACTCAAGACTCTTTCAAAATAAACCAAGAAACACTGAGAAAATAACAGTAATCAAAGAATAAAACTAGAACACACAAAACACTGGGTCATAGACCCAGTACCATGACAACGGGATCACTACGGTTTTTCGCTTAGGCAGCGGTTGTCCTTCTCTCCTGGATCAGCTGGGGCTTTCTTTAGGAGCCTTCCCAGCTTTGAAAAAAGACCAGCTGGGATAACCACATTTACTCAGGGCCTTCTTGATGTGATGTTCTTCTGCTTCCTTGGCCGCTGTGTCTGTGGAGATGGTGCTCGCTCTGTGTGTAGCGTCCTGATGACACCCAGTTGATGATGAGATACTGATCTGTATGCGTAGGTTTATGGTACACATCAGCTTTAGATGTCCCCTATTAATGATGGAAATCTCACAGTCTAAGAAGGCTAACCTGCTGCTTTTCATATCCTCCCTGGTGAATTTGATGTGTTGGTCCACCGATTTAATGTGATCCATAAATTTTCGTATGTCCTGAGATTTGATTTTCACCCAGGTGTCATCCACATACCTGAACCAATGACTTGGTGGTGTTCCAGGGTAGGATAACTGTCACGGTACTGGGTCTAAGACCCAGTGTTTTATGTATTTTTGTTTTATTTCACTGATTATTGTATTTTTCTTTGTTTCCTGCTTTATTCTGAAAGAGTCTGGTGTGTTTTTGTCAGTGTTTAGCTTCACTTCCCTATTACATCATTATTTTAAATTTCAGTCACCTGTTTCCCCATGTGTTCTCACTTCCCCTGATTACCTCCTGTGTATTTAAGTCCTCTGTCTCGTCTGTTTTGCTACACCATAGTCTCATAGTTTTTATAGTTTGGTCACAGTTTCATAGTTGTCATGGCCTGCTCTCAGCTTAGTAGTTAGTTTCTGTTTTTACCTCAGCGTTCATGGTATGTGTTTTTTTTTTTCTTTCATCAGCCTAATAAAGGCTCTCTTTTGGTTTAAGTTGAGCATCTGCTTTTGTGTCCTGTTTCCAAACACATTCGCGTAACCTGCCGTGACAGACAACAAAGCCCAGTTTTCCATTTCTTCCATGTACAAATTGGCCACAATGGGTGAAACTGGGGAACCCATGGCACACCCACGTTTCTGCCTGTATTACTGAGCCTTATGCAAAATAGGTGGAATTAAGATACAGTTCCAAAAGCAAACACAATTGATTAGTGCTGAGAGTGGTCCTGTTGCTGAGGTTGGGGTGATCCTGAAATCTCTTACGGACTACCTCCAACGGTTCCGTGACTGGGATGCAAGTGAGGACAGATGTATCATCTCTCTTCACTGTACATGTACTGTTTATAAGATTGGGGAAACCTGCAGTCAGCTGAGACTGAAGAAGTCACTTGGATGAGTGACGAAACGTTTCTCTCACTGAAAACGCTACGTCCAGATGAACAGAATCAACCTTTTAGGATTTATTTACCTGGATGATTAAGCACACATCAAGACCTTATTTTATTAATATTTTTAAAATGATAGCAGCACAAACAAAATATTTTGCAGCACAAACGTAGCACAAACATTTGACATCAATTTTGTTTGATTTGGGTAATGTGGGAGGCTGGTTGACCTTTTGACCTTTAAATTTTCATTAATATCTTTAAAACAGAAGCAGCAGAAATGACAATTTTAGCAGCTCTAAGGTCACTTTTGTAGCGTTCTGTCCCAAACAGCCAAAAGGCTCCGCCTGCCAGTAAGCTCAGGGGTATGGGTGGGTGATAAGCCCCATTTTGCTACCTGTGTCATAGTATGCCAGCCAGATCACTCACCCACTTCAGGTTCTTTTAGATTCCGGTGCCGAGCACAACCTCATTGATATAGGATTAGCTAAACAGCTACACATTCCGCTCCTTGTGCTCAAACTTTCCATCCAAGCTAAGGCCCTAAACAAACAAGCGTTTGCCCACATCACTCATCAAACTGAACCCGTCTCACTAATTACCTCTGGTAATCTCACCATGTTGCTCCAGCTCAAGAACTGAAGAAAGGTATAGAACTCTTCTGCCGCCCACGTCTGTTGTGGGGGCACTCAAGTTTAGAGGTTAATCCGGGAAGCTTATCAACAGGAACCTCACCCAGGGACAGGGCCCACTGGTCGATTATATGTTCCCACAACGGTGCACGGGAAGATCCTCCACTGGGCCCACACGGCCAGGTTCTCATGCCATCTGGGTAAGAATCGAACAGTTCAATTCTTACAACATCTGTTCTGGTGGCCTTCTCTCAGCAAAGACACCCAGGAGTATGTGGCGGTCTGTCCAGTGTGTGCCCCGAAGAAGGTCGTGAACACCTCTGCTGTGGGCCTGCCCCGACTGCTACCAGTCCCTAGGTGGCCATGGTCACACATAGCCTTGGACTTTGTGACGGGCTTTCCTGCCGTCGTCAGGTAACACCACAATTCTACACATTTCTCAACATAATAGACAGGTTTTCCAAGGCAACCCACTTTGTGGAATTACCCAAGCTGCCCACTGCCTCGGAGACTAATACTACTACTAACTCAACATGTTTCAGGACATCGTCTCCGATCACGGGCCCCAGTTCACGTCTCAGGTTTAGAAGGCGTCTGCTCCAGCTGGGAGGGTAAGTGAGTCTGTCTTCGGGGTTTCACCCTCAAACGAATGGCCAAGCTGAGAGAGCCAACCAAGAACTGGAAGCCGTTCTTCACCGTATCGCCTCCTCCAACCAAACCACATGGAGTGACCAGGTGGCATGTGTGGACTACACACATAACCCCAGTATGTCGACGCCCACCGCAGTCTCACCATTCAAGGCATCCCTGGGGTATCAACCTCCTCTTCTCTTCATCAGTGAAGGTGAGCTAGAGGTCCCATGTGTTCAACATCAGTGAAGGATTTGGGTCCACTTTCTATCCACTGCCTCATATTTTGTGGTGAATGTGAATAATTTTATACATTGTTGCACTTGTTTATCATTTTGGCCAGGACATCCTTGTAAAAGAGATTTTCTAATCTTAATCATTTTTTTCCCTGGTTAAATAAAGATTCACCATACTCAACATTTGCAGTTTGCATTTCTACTCACTTGGATGCTGTCCATCCCTGGAAAAGCCTGTTTGCTAGTTGTAATCACGGGGTCATAACTCCTTATCTGCAGGCCTTCCTGCCACCGCTATCCCGGATCGCTGGATCATTTCAGGCTGGACTCACAGCTCACACTCTTTTATTCTGGATGCTCACCCAGCCAAATACAGCTACCTTCCTAGATGCTTTCCACCTGCCTGCAAAGTAAGGCATATAAGATCTGACTGCATTATTACCTCTTGTCCCCAGTTTCCATGGTCCCTTCTAATTCTTCTCGCCCTCTGTTTCAGAGACCCATGCTTGAGTTTCTGTTTCCCTTTGTTACTAGTTTTGCGCTCGAGTATTCCACGCACATTTCCCCTCATGTACTGTTTCCACCTGTGTGTTTCGTAATAAAAACCTGTGTAACTTGAGTTTGTACTGGCCTCTGGGCCCACCTTTGACAGATTTCAGATCAGCGTAAACTCTTTCAGATGCTAAGCTAGATGCATATTCTGTATTATTGTAGGGTCTTTACCTTACAAAATAAAGCACCTGTTGTTGTGATTTCCTGCTATATAAATAAAAATAACCTTACACTCACCTGACCTTTCCTCTGTTACCACTGAGAATCATGACCTTCACCAAATATTCAATAAAGACAAAGCTCTCTCTCCCCCCCCAACACTGCCCCTATGTTGGGGGCCATAGATCTTCTCCCAGGAGCCACCAGCCAGCTGTACAACATCTCCCGTCTAGAATGAGAAATTATGGAGACATACATCTGGGAGTTCCTGGCAGCCTGAATCAGTCATCCCTTTTCTGCCCCAGTGGGTCCATATTTCCAGCAGTGTTTCCAGCCCTTGTGAATGATGTGCTCAGAGATTTCCCAAATTTGTTTGTTCATCTACCTTGATGCCATTTTGATTTTTTCTAAGAACCCAAAGGAGCATCGCTGTTGTGTCTGCTAGATCCGTCAAAGACTCCTTGAGAATAAGTTATATGTCAAGGTTGAAAAAAATGTACATTTCATAGGCGTTTCATGCAGTCTGACCCCAAACTACAGTTCATTGATGTCCATACTTCAGACTCTGGTGCAGGTGCAGTCCTGTCTCATTACTCTCAGATTATTTCCATATTGCTCATTACTGTTCCCACTGTATTGTAACCTCTAACTCTTTGCCTCTAACACTTTGATAGTAGCTGTCTCCTCTTGATGTTATTGTATTGAGCTCCTAGCTGCTTCTTGGTCGGTATGGATGTCGGGTTTCTCCTCATCCATAGTTGCCATTTGCATTGCTTATGACCTCACTGGGTTGGCTTCTATTTTATTGTCCTTGAGATCAGCAACTCTGAGCTTTGTCTTCCAGAACAGCTTATTAAAGTAAGTTCAATCAACTATAAGTATGTTCACCCTCAGTTAAGTGTGCGATACTATGATTCACCATGGCTGTCTATTTTAATCCACTGGACAGATGAATATGAACAACACTGACTAGGATATTAAAACAGAAGTGACTAAAAGAGTGATGTCACTTGTGCCTCATGCCAGAGGACTATCACTGGCATTTCCCACAGTGATAGATGGGGCTGGAGAACCGGCCTTTCACCAGGTTGCTCTTTGATGCAGCCATGTGGACCCGAACCCATACAAGAGGGGAAGTTCACATCGTTGACATAGCTCCCTGCAGAAACCACAAAGTGAGTCCAAAGCCAGTAGCTCATCAGCTTGGCCATGACCTTGGCCAGGGGTACCTGTCAGAGCATCCAAAGGAGGTAGCAGGCAGCTGCCACCCCCAGCTGTGAGCCGGCCCATTCCAGCTTTGTGGAGGAGGCTCTGGGGTGCCATGGTGGTAAAGAGCCTCCTCTGGGGACAGATTGTGCGAGGTTTAATAACCTGTTGGGGCACTGTGTGCGGATGCGTTCACAACTGATAATGGCATGTAGTGTCTGTGCTGCACACAGTGGGGAGGCGAGGTCATCCGATGATGACTCTGAGGAGGAGGAGACTGCAGGACCTTCTTGTGAGGGTCAGCCACTAGAGCAGTTTTGGGATGGCACCCTATACTCAACCTTTGACCAAATGAAAAAAACTGATGGTCACATGATGTGCCCTGATACAACACTGACCTACCTATATTTTGTATTGATTAGCAATGGACAGTATCAGTTTGGAATAATAATAATAAATAATAAACTTTATTTATAAAGCACACTTAAAAACCAAGGGTATGCCAAGGTGCTTAACAAGTAAAATAGAGTATAGGAGGAGGATAATAGAAATAGGACCAAAGCAAGTACTAAATATGCAAGCAGATAACTGTCACTAATACATAGGAAAGCAACAGGTACAGAGCAAACAAGAATTTAAATGAGCATAAAAGTGCATGATATAAAATCATAAAAGAAATATTAACTAGAGGGAAAGGCAAGATTGAATAAGTGGGTTTTTAATCGTGATTTGAACAGTGCAATGGAATCAGATGCGCGGAGGTCGAGAGGAAGGGTGTTCCACAGTACCGGGGCAGCCAGAGCAAACGCACGGTCACCCCGAGACTTCAGTCGAGATCTGGGTTGGGTCAGAAGTAGTTGAGTGGCAGATCTGAGTGTTCTAGCAGGAGTATGTGGTTTGAGAAGTTCACTAAGATAACTTGGCGCTAATTTATTAATAGTTTTGAAAGTAAGAAGTAATATTTTAAATTGAATACGGTACTTTATGGGCAGCCAATGCAGGCTAGCTAGGACAGGGGTAATATGGCAAAATTTCCTGGTACCAGTTAAAAGGCGGGCTGCTGCATTTTGGACTGTTTGCAGTCTAAGAAGAAGAGAAGAAGGAAGACCATAGTACAAGGAGTTACAATAATCCAACCTGGAGGTCACAAAAGCGTGAATAAGCTTCTCCAGGTCCTCATGCGGAATATAATGCCTAGCCTTAGAGATAAGGCGCAGTTGGTGGAAGCTAGATCTCACTACAGCAGACACTTGCTTATCAAGTTTGAGCGAGCTATCCAGCAGTACACCCAAGTTACTGACATAGTCACAAGAAAAACTAGCAAAGGAACCCAGGGCAGCACAGAGTTGGGCACGAGGGATTTTACTGTTGAACACCACAATCTCAGTCTTCTTATCATTTAAAACGAGGGAATTACTCAGGAACTATTCTTTGACCTCCCGCATGCATTCTTGAAAGTAGTGCAGGGACACAGCAAGGTCGTCAGTAAGTTCAAAATAGATCTGTATGTCATCGGCATAACAGTGGAAGGCGATATTGTATTTTTCAAAGATTGCACCTAGAGGGAGCAAATACAATGAGAAGAGAATAGGGCCTAAAACTGATCCTTGAGGCACACCACAACAGACCGGAGCGGAGGAAGAGGAGAAGGTGCCTAAGTGAACTGATAAGGATCTATCAGCGAAGTATGATTTAAACCAGCCGAGGGCAGTGCCTCTAATACCCACAGTGTGCTCAAGTCTTAGTAATAAAATGTTATGGTCTACCATATCAAAGGCCGAAGAGAGGTCCAGTAAAACTAGGACCATAGAGCGTCCAGTATCAGTGATTACAAGAATATCATTAAGAACTCTAACCAATGCTGTTTCAGTGCTATGCAATGGCTTAAAGGCAGATTGAAATTTCTCAGCAATATTGTTCGTGTCCAAGTATGCCTGGAGCTGGGAGAGAACTTGTCTCTCCAGGATCTTGGACAAGAATGAAAGCTTAGAGATCGGTCTATAGTTTGAAAGGTCATAACAGTCAGAATTTCTTTTTTTAAGAATGGGGTAGACTACAGCATGCTTAAAGGACAAAGGAACACAGCCTG
Organism: Simochromis diagramma; assembly: GCF_900408965.1. Lineage (NCBI taxonomy): Eukaryota > Metazoa > Chordata > Actinopteri > Cichliformes > Cichlidae > Simochromis > Simochromis diagramma. The sequence goes on from NW_024387488.1 coordinate 264,740, forward strand.
AGAGCAAGGAAAAGTTCATAAGAAATAGGATACTAGGTCCGATTACATCAAAACAGTCCTTAGCTAAACAAGATGGAAGAATGTCAAGCACAGTATTGGTGTTATTCATTTGAGCAACTAGCCGCTTAAGAGTCAAAAGTGACACAGGCTCAAACTGGTGGAAAGTTGAAATGCACTCAGGAATGGGGAGAGGATATAAAGCAGGGGGAAGGGAGGACTTAAGAGATGAGACCTTTTTTAAAAAGTGATTTTGAAATCGCTCACAAAGACCCTGAGAATGAATTAAAGGCATGTCCGGAGAAGGGTTAACCACAGAGTTAAAAATTTTAAATAAGGTACGGGGGTTATGGTCATTGTCCAGGATGATTTTGGACAAGAAGGACGCTTTGGCCGTTTTAGCAGCACTTTGGAATTTTAAGCGGCTAGTCCGTAGCATGTCGTGAGAAACCTGAAGTTTATCTTTTTTCCACCTTCTCTCAGCGCGTCGACACACGCGACGTAAAGCGCGCGTAGTGTCATTAAGCCAACACTGAGAGTAGGTTCTAGGGCGCTTCATCTTAATGGGGGCAACAGTATCAAGGATTGAAGAAATCAGCGATAGGAAGGAATTAGCACAGTCATCAACCGAGTGAAAAGAACAACAGTCGAGAGTGACAGATGCAGAATCCAAGAAAGACATAGAGAAGTTTGACATCGCTTCAGCATTAATTACACGTAGCGGGCGAAGGGGAGCCGCAGGATGTAGTTCATTAGTGCATAAGCCAGTATCAAATATAACTGGGAAATGATCCGAGATCCCAGCGTCACTTATATCCTTGATACAAATGTCCAGACCATATGAGAAAACCAAGTCCAAAGTATGTCCTTTAACATGCGTTGGGTCATTAACCCACTGAGCCAGGTTAAAAGAGTCCGTTAAGGCAAGGAAGTCTTTAGCAAATGAGTCATCCTTACAGCAAGTGTGTATGTTAAAATCACCGACAATGAGAACACAACCATACTTAAAAAGAACGGAGCCTAGGAGATCAGCAAAGTCCGTGATAAAATATTTGCTATATTTAGGCGGTCGATAAACCACCACGCAGAGTGTGGTCGTGGATGCAGTCATCTCCAATAATTGGACTTCAAAGCTAGAGTAGGTAGGTGAGGGTAGCTGGAAAACACCCAGTTGTTGGTGGCTCATTACCACCCGATGGCTGGCCATATGGGGTATAGTGAAACTGTGGAGTGAATAGTGGCCTAACTTTATTGGCTGGGCATCCATGTGGATGTGCAGCATTGATCCTGCCAGAGCTGTCAGCTGGTTAATCGGTGAGCCATTCCTAAAGCACCTTTGAGCTCACTACCAATAATGTAGGTTAATCTAAAAACAGAATGCTAATATGTACTAAATGCAATACTACAGATACATAATTCCTTCTGAGGGGATACCCATAAGATTGGACACACTGTAACCTAATACATGTCAGAACAGTCCAGACAAAAGCAGGTAAATTAACCACGGCACTGTAATAGCCTACATCAGATCCCAACTGCTCCTTTAGAGGAGGTTGGCATTAAATATCAGATTTAGGCTTATTTTTAAGCGGGCCTTTTGTTCCCACCATTTTTATACAGTAATTCTTTCTTTTTTCTTTTTCTTTTTCTGCTTTTGCAATGCCTACACTTCCATACATTTAAAAAAAAATCTGTCAAGAAAAGAAGCAATGCAAACAGCATACCTGTTCCTGTAGGAAAGATTTGATCCTCGGAGCATGTGAAGTATCTCAGTATTTTTCAAGCACGCTGAATACCACACTGGAAAAACCCTGTCGAGGGATTTAGTGTAGTCAGGAAAGTTTGGCCACTCCGCAAACCAGTATATCAGTATACTGGGATGAAGGAGAGTAGTTCAAGAAGCCTTTGGCTCGTGTTTACCACCAGATATTAGTTTTGCCTGAATATACTGAATTTAATTGAGGCCATAAATAATCCCCTTCGGGTTGTGTCATGAAGGAAATCCGGTAATTAAACTCTGCCAAATCAAACATGCAGCGCTTCATCCTGTGGTGATCACTTGTGATCTCTGTTTTCTACTGCTTAGCCAATTCAGGCTTTCCAGGTATCTGGTATCTGGGAGCCTATCCCAGATACCAAAGGGCAAGAGGTGGGGTACACACTGGACAGGTCACCAGTCTGTCACTGGGCTAACATAGAGACTGACAGTCATACACACCTACATCCAATTTAGCATAACCAGTAAATGCAGTTAGTGAGGTTAGGCTGGGTGATTCTAATTGGATGGGAGCATATGCTGTTCTAAAACCTGTATATACCTTTCAGCAGTGATAGCGCCTTTCCAGATGTGCAAGCTGCCAATTCCTGAGGCACTGATGAAGATTTTTCCAGAGTCTCAGAATCTTTTGATAATATCATGTAGATGATGACATATTCAGTCTTCAGATTGCTAATTTGCAGATTAGTGAACCTCTGCCAATTATTAATCAAAGCATTTAATATGTTTTATATGTGCTATTGTGAATAAAATATGGATTAATGTATTTACTATTTTTATTTGTATTTGAAATTAGGATTGTAGCTGTATGACTCAATAAACTCAATAAAACGTAATGCAATCAAAAAGCAGTATTAAAGTACTAAATAATGATAAATAGCCCACTACAGAATAGTGACGTGTGGTAAATCGAATAATAGTGCTGATAGACATATAGACATACATATTAAGTGAGTCTGTGAAGGTTCTCAGTCATCCATATTAAGTGAGCAATCCAGCTCAACTTTTGGGTATTACACCGCAGGCGAGTTTATGACACTTTTCCATTGGCTCCATTTTTCAGACCAGGAGGCTACATTCATTCTTTCATACAGTCTATGGTTCATCAACTAAAACACCCCCTTTAAATTAAGTTTACAATTTAAGCTAATCTGCTGAACACAAATGTTGGTATTATCACAGAATGCATCTCTCTGTAAGAAACAATGTGCAATGTTTATTTGCCTCTGACATGGTAAAAAAGTTTAATATTATTATATTATGAAGTTTAAATTGATTTGATAATTTAATAAAATAATATAAGAAGGAAATAAGTTTTAGTGCATATATGAAGCTCATTTTTATGAACAACAGCCCTGCTCCTTTGCTTCATCATATACCTGCATCATTACCTTCCTGGTCTACTGTTTTGATGTGTGAATTTAAAATACATGGGAACAGATGAGGGAAGCTTCTATTTTTTTAGATTCCCCCCCTTGTTTTCCATCTAATTTACATTTCATAGAGGAAGGCTATCAGAAAAAAATCTTTCTCTGCCTGCTTAGCATTTGAATCACACAGCAGTGCTTAGCAGCTTTAAATCCTGCGCTGACCTTTGCCCCTTTCTGCTTTAACTTCCCACCTTTCTTCTCTAGTTGATGATTTCTTTCACTTTTTGAAAAAAACAAAACAGGGTCAGCAAAGAAAACTGAAAACTGGTAATTACAAGTATAAAGTTAATTTTGCGAATGTGATGGCATTTTACACAGAGAAGCCAAAAAAAGGTAAACAGTCATCCTGGCACATACCAGCTTTTCACTTTTGACACTCTTTCATTCGACACCAAATCTGACTCTCCTCACTTAGACAGCAACATAAGCCTGTTTTTATTTAATGTACCCGGTGTTATTTTTCTTTTCTGACCTGTCATCATCAGTATATCCTACAGTTTCTAACTAATATAACTGAGGACTCCCTCTACCTGGACTTCTGGTTTTATACAGAATAACAAAACTAAAAGTAGCAAAGTGTTGAACACATTAATATATTAAAAATAAAAACATATTACCCATTCAGAATTCTGTTAAGAGGCAAACACTCTGTTTGAAACAATTAGCCACTTGATTGCTGGGTGATTAGGAATTACATCGTATGAGCTCAACTATGTTCAGCAGTGAGTCTACAGTAAGATACATAAAGAACCACTTTGGCTTCACAGGATCATTCCATCAAAGGTGGCTGTCAGAATAAAAGCATAAAATCAGTCACTGTTTACATCCACCGTGAAGAGGGAAGTGCTCTTGGGTCTGGAAGCCTTCACTGCTTGAACCAGGTAAACATCACTGAAGCAGCAGTGTCACACTCCTGTCTTTTTTTCATCATCACCAGAACCATTACTGTCAGGTTCAGTGCATAATTTTGGCAGGATGTGCTGCATACCCTGTTCTATTAGAGCTTGCCCAAACAATGTCTATATCTGTACTCCGACTTGCAGTGTGGAGAAATCACACTTAAAGAAATGTAATGATTGGTGGGAAAGATTTTTAAGTAAACCTCAACAATGCTGCCATCAGCTGGCCAAACATGAACTCAAGATGTGGTGCAACAGTAGAACGCTATAACATGAAACTACAGGAAAAATTAAACTATGCTAGTGATGATCTATTAAATGCATAAGATCCTGCTGTTCATTCTTAGAAAGTGGTTATAATGTGCAAAGACACCTGCCAAGGACTGTAAACCTATTATAAAGCCATTCTTAACTGCAATTACAAAATTGCTGAAATACTCAGAAGTGCACTGAAATTTTTTGAGCCATAAAATCTTTAATGTCAGAATACTCTCACAGGAAGAGCTTGTGAAAAGGGAATAACAGGGCAGAAACAAGCCTACAGGTTTAAGTCCAGAGCTCTGAAAAACTTGAGAAAAGCCATTTTTCCTATAGTGAACACAAGGACACGTATTTTAGTGAACTGCAGCATATTCTCTATCCATTTTGCTGCTGCTCTTGGGTTTTCACGTCTTTCAGCAGGTGTATTTGAGCCAATAGCTGCTCCTCTCTAAACCTGGTGCTGGTCTCTTCCTGTTAAAAGGGAGTTTTTAAATCACCCAACATGCTAAATGCATCTTGTTGCCTGTCTGATTGTTGGGGTCTTTCTTAATTTTGTAGGAAATTAAGTTGTAAATGAAATTGGTCTAAGACTAAGTCATTTAGACTAAGTCAAAATGATAAACAGGTGCAATCTACATTATATGGGCAATTAATGCAAAAAGCTTTAGTTGCACCTATAGGGGGAGAACATAAAACCCACTGTACACTAGCTGGCCCTGGAAAAACCTGCAGCGTTACAGAGATCAAAAAGGACTGATTACTGCTCTTTGTTTCTGTACTGGCTGAAGGTGATAAGCTAGTATTTTGAGAACACTTGAATACAAAGCCATATTATGTGGATGTGAAATTTAGCTGTGGACCTGGAAACCTCCACAGAAAGCTTTACTTGTCAGTTCAGCATTTAAAGAAAAGTACAAACCAAACTCGCCCTTCAAGTTTTATTCTGTTACAACACTTTAAACCACTGCCAAAAAAACCATGCTGAAAAGGAAAAAAAATATTGCTTTGGATTGCACAGCTGAGAAGGTACTGCCTGACTACTGAAGTCACAGAGACTTTCCAGCCAACAACTTTGCTCTGCGAGCTGCACCAGACTTCCTCTTTGCTTTGAGTCTGAGGAGGGACTGGGGGGATCCTTTTTTTCCTCCAACTTTGGCTTTGGTCCGATGTCTGGAGGAGTAAAACACAGACGAGCAAGTTAAGACGTGTAAATATTAAATCTTACGGGTAGAGTGGAGTGACAAGATTTATCCCTTAACAGGAACAGATCCCTGGCTCACCTGTTGAACCTGTGTGTGTGTTTGACAGAGCAGTCTTTACGTTTGTGCTCTGGGCTTCCGCAGTTAAAGCAGCCCTCCTTCCCTTCACGGGTGGTACATGGGTGGTCTGGCAGGGCACAACGGCCACAGGACTGGCAGTGCTCCCAGGCTTACAGGAAAGATATTTAAATAAATTCACAAGAAATATATGGGAAGTGTGACGTGAAATCAGTAACTGCACATCAGTTTGCATCTGTGATTAATCGACCTACACGGTTTCACACATTTCACACAGGTTGAGCAGTGCTTCCATTCTCGGCCGTCCTGCAAACACAGAAAATACAGGTTGTGACATGCAAAGATTCAACGGAAACTTGATGCAGTGCCTTTTCAGTTTAAAAATAAAATGCAGTCACACGAGTTTCGTACCTTGGATGGGCAGAGGTTGCATTTCGCACAGTGTTTGTTCAGGGATGAGACATATCTCTCACATAAAGGGCAAAATCTAAAAACGAGAGGGTCATTCACAAATTAAACACTTTAAATTCAAATGTGCAGAGTTGCTTAAATACACACAAAAGACAGACGTCTGACAGTTTGTGTTTCACAAAACTCTCATGTGTTTATGCATTTTATTAACTGCACAAGGAAAACCTGGAGTTGGCGGTGTATGAGCTGTTCATTTCTTCACATATGAAAGTCTTGAAAATACCAAAACAAAACTCCAACCCCATTTTTAAATGAAGCTGAGGGATTAATGACAAATAACACCAATGAATTCATGCATCCATTAGTTTCCCCATTAAACCGCCTTCTTAACTTTGTGCTAAATATGATATCTTTAATTAAACACTTTTAAATGTAGCTCATAACTTTGCCCTTTTTATGGCGAGGATTTTCTTACAGTTGAGAAAATTAACAGATGATTTTTATTCTCCACAGTTAACCAAAAACATGACTTTGGTCAGTCTATGCTCAAGCCCTTTTAGTTAACATCAAATCACAAACCGATAACAATCTATTCAAATGTTTTATCACATATACTTTAAGACATTCTCATCTCCAACATTATTTCTGAACACGTCTGGATTTAACTGAGTGAACATGTTGTAACCTGTAACCTTCCTCTTTGGGAAGGATGATGTCTCTGGGTGAAAGATTAGTGAAGAGTCTGACAGGAGACTGTTTTCTGCCCATCTTTCCATGTTTATACAGAGGATGGTTGTCATAGTCCACCTGGTTCAAAAGAAAAACTGAAAATTTTAAAACTGAAACTTCATTACTTCTAGTTCTAAATCTTTTATTTGTTTTTGTGGCCATAATATTCCACTGTAAAGTGCACTGAAATATTTAATAAATAAAGTAAGCTCGAGGATCTAGGGAAAGTGGAGCATTGATAAAAAGCATAGCCTTGATTCGGTTTGTAGTCTAATAACAGTAACTATGTGTGAGTCAGCATGCTGCAGCTGAAGCAGGAGCCAAAAACACATTTTAAATGACTTCCATTTAAGAATGCGCATAAATTGTTGTCTCTATGTCACATTTGATTGATAAACATAAATAATAAGGGGTAGAGTACGAGTCAGTGGAACTTTTCATTCGACAAAATTGTCTATGCAAGTAAATATTATAGCGCATCACTTAATGTTATTAGTTTAGAAAAACCTAAAGCTATACGTACGCAGAGAGTAATATTAGCTGATGACTCTAAACTGCTGCCTTGCTGTTACCTGGTAATCCAACATGCTGAATGATGGGAAACACTCCAGTATCCGAGGCTCAAAGAAATAAGGGAAGATCCAGATCATGGGCATGTTAGCATTACTGCTGTCTGCACACACAAACACAACATGCATGTTACAGTCAAACACTAGATTTCTTCATTTAAAGTAATAGTTCTAATAGTAAACAAAAAGTCTCTTTCCTTGAGCCATGCAATGACTTGCTGCTACTATAACTTTAGCTTAACCCTAACCTGCAGAGAAAAGAATTGTAAGCAAATCTACAGTCTTTGCCTCTTTTAGCTCGTTTTGCTGTTAGTCTGTATAATTTAAAGTCTTACACTTCTCAACCAACCTCCTTTCCAACACCCAATAGAGCTTCTAAATGTATCTTAATGCTGCTCCACTTTGTGTGTCTGCTAACATGTTAGCCATATCAACTTTAAATTATGATAACATTTTAGCATAAAGTTTTGTTTTTGCATCTTATACCTATTAAAAAAAAGACACAAGTCATAAATATAAAAAGAAACAATTAATTCTGAAAGTTCCACAGCGGTGCTGACCAGAGCTCTGCAACTTCTTCCATGTGTGAGATAGCAGAGAGAAACTGTTGGCCAGGGGCTTCACCAGACCACCAAACGGAGGGTCGGCTACCATTGCCACCTTCTCCCCGTCAGACTCTCTGAGGAAGTTCTTCAGGGTTGCACTGGATGACTGATAAGAGAGAAGGCTTTATCAAACTCGGCTGTTGATGGAAAGCTTGACTGAACTAGCAGGACATCAGCTCAACTCCTACCTCTCCACCAAAGAAGTGATGGTTAAACATGTTGTAATGACAGAACTCATCTTGACTGTAGAACTGAGCATACCTGAAACAGAAAGATTTTGTTTGGCTTTTTATTATGCAACAGACTGTTCAGTGCTTCCGGACGCTGGTTAAAAAAAAAAGAAAGAACAAGTTTGAGCCTATTGACGACTGGTATACAGCACATTAGGTAACAACACAGCAGGGAAGGATAAGGTGTCTGACTATGTGCTGCAAGCTGAAGCTTGTTACCCAGGAACATACCCATCCTGCACTTCTAGCACAACGTTACAGAAACAAACAGCAGCGAACTCAGGTAAGAAGTTCTTAAAACAACATTATTTGATAATGGTTAAAGAATATCCTTTAGTCCAGATATGCTGCCTTATTAAACAGTACACAACAGAACAGACTCGTCTCTTTGAAACTTGAATAAAAAACAAACAAACATTGGATTTAATTATTATTATTTTATTTAAATTATTACAGTAGGTCAGACTTGGAACTCTGATCTGGAATAGATTTTTGGTAAAGGCTTGGCATGAAATGACAGGTTTTCTCGAACTTTTCATAGCCCTGACGAGTTAATTTAATCTATACACACACAAATACACAGCAGAATCCCAAGAAAGTGCTTTTTGAAATAAAGGTAAACGAGAGAATGGTTTATGTAGAAATGTAATCTGTTTTTATTGTTTTGTTCAGTCCTCAGAAATGGCAGAAAGAGAGTCGTGCTCCCTCGGTAATGGAACGTCAACAGCCGTTTACACTAATCTTTTAGCGCCCTCTGAAGGCATCCACAGCCTACTGCAAGACGGGCTGAGCTTCACTCCACTGGACGCCAGCAGTGACGGCACTATTCAACCTTTTTCTCGTTCACCCAAACTACAGCGTAAGGCTGCCAAAACCGCACAACCCTCTCAGGTACAGATGTTTTGATTGGCTGGAATATACACCAATCGGCTATAGCATTAAAACTAGCTGCTAAATATTAATAAGTCGCTCTAGTGCTGCCAATCTCCATAAACCCGGCTTGTGGATTAACATCTTGTAGGTCAGGGGTGGGGGAACTCCAGGGCGCGAATGCAATACTGCATGAAGTATTTACTCTGTGATTCTTACACACAGACTTTAGAGATTTTACCACTATCTACGCATGGGTCATAGGCCATAATGACTGTGACCTAATCAAGGCAACACTGTGCATTTTCTCTCTATAAAACTTTTCTTTATTCGAGAGCTCAGCAACCAGCAGCCCCAAAAAAGAAAAGGAATACTGTCATATAAATCTCAGTTTAGTGTCTAACTCTTTAAAGAACAGCAGGAACTGATTAACAAGTATGACGGGATAGATAGATCATAGAATCATCAGGTGCCAAAGACCGATCATTTAGATCATTTATGATACAAAAAGTGTCCTGTTGTCTGCAGGAGCAGTTAACCAGACGTATCCAGGAGCTGCAGGCTGAAACGTCCAAGACTGAGGCGCGCATCCAGTCTCTGAAGAAACGCAAGGCCGATCTCTCTGTAAGTAAAAACATAAAACTACCAGCACTGAAAAATTACCTAATACATTTCTGACCACCAAGTCCAAGGACTGCAAACAGAGCAATGATATATAATAAATCCCTAATAACATGTCCTCTTAATCACCCTCCTTCCTGAAGAGGACCACAGAGGTCATGAAGCAGCAGGTTCGAGAGCACTTTGAGAACATGCGGTGCATTTTGAAGCAGGATGAACAGGTGATCCTGGACTCCCTGGAGCTGGACCTGAGGCATACAAGGACCAAGCTGGACCAGGTTCTAAAGAAGTGGGATAACTACCACGACCAGGTCACCAAGAGCATGAGCAGCATCCAGAGAATGTTGAGTAAAAGCACCACAGCGAAGGAAAGCGAGCAGGTCTGATTTACATACAGCTCAATAACAAAGCTATAAGTAGTGTTCTTTTATTTTAACCAGTATTTCTGCTTATGTCTCATCTCAAGGGTCACTCTGAGACTGCAAGGTAAATCGCTGCACCTTTTACATTTGCTGCTTCATCCCCGTACAGGTCTAAATCACACCTCTGTGCCTCACTTTGATCTTTGTCACCACTCCTCCAGCCTTAAGAAGCCAGACACGTCTGAGAAGGAAATCAGGCTGAATGAAGAGAGATTTGAGAGGCTTCTAAAAACACTCTCCTCCATCGCCAAAAACCTCAAGGCCAGGCTGCAGAGGAAGACTCTACTCTTAGGTACTAAGATGCTTACATCTACATGCTATCAGGCTAACTCATTTACAGCAGCAGAGTGAGTGAAGTTAGGTGTACTTTGGGAGCATGACAGAACAAAGTAGGCCAACCAAGGGATGCTTTATCTGGTTAAAATAACACCAAAAAAATTAAACGTTTTTCTTCCCCCCCCCTGCAATCTACAGTAAATGTCTGCTCCAGATTACTCATTTGCTGCATATACAAATAAATCAGTCATTGTGTGAAAAAACTGGTTGGGTTGGATGGTGTTTAGGTCAAAATATAGGTATTGATGATCATGGCATCAAATCCATCAACTCTCAACTTAGTAGATCCAAATAGCCGATATCAGCTGTTTGCTGAGCTGTTGATGCTAATGCACTGAGCCACCAGGTGCTTCTTAATAAGTGTGGATGTTGGCTTTCTACTTATCCATAGTTCCCACATGCATTGGTCTTCTCTCATTAGAAGCATTCCATCAGTTCCATATTGTCAGTCCATTTCCATGTATGCTGTGCTCCAGTATCCCACTTCCTAAGCAATTTGACCCCCCCCCCCCCATCCCCACCCTGTAACACTAATAGCCTGTCAAATCAAATATGCGGCGCCATCTGCTACAATCACGAGTAATAATACATTTGTTTACAATTTGTTTACAGTAACTCTGATAATAACAAAAGATCAAAATCTCATTAATTTCGTTCTTTTCAGATTCTTTCCCCATAATGATCGACAGGCAGTCTTGCCATAATCTGATCAGAGTGACATCAGAGGGGCGGGGCATGTCCTTCTCTGGCTCTGCTTGCCCAGCTCCAGAACATCCCCTTCAGTTTGATAAGGTATGCTGTGCTCTGGGGTCCTCTCCCATCACAGCAGGTCAGAGTTACTGGGAGGTAAATGTCCGCTGCTGCTCAGCCTGGGCTGTGGGTGTAGCCTATGACACCCTTGAGAGAAAGGGCAATGACAAGGGCGCCAAGCTGGGCCGAAACAGGAACTCATGGTGCGTGGAGTTTCAGAACCGCAATCTGACCGCATGGCACAACAACCGGCACATATCATGTCAAGGAGTGGGGCAGACTCCAATTAGAAAAGTGGGAGTGTGGGTTAATTATGACAAAGGCCAGCTGATATTTTACGATGCAAAAAACATGGTTGTCCTGCAAAAGTTCTCAGCAGCCATGACACCGGTGTTCGACAGAGCTCATCACCAGTTCACTCAACCCCTGTACCCCGCCATACGCTTCCTGAGACCACCGGACAATCAGGTCTGGCCAAACCACTTGGAGTTTTGTTCCCAGAAGTTTCTGTGATACCATTATCATATTCTACATAAAGTTGTGCTTAGAAGTTTACATATGCTCATCATTGTGATGAATGCTATGAATGTTATATCTTTGAACTACGTAGAACGATTGTACAGCATAAAAGCTTTAATGACTAAAGGCTCAAATATACACTTAAATCTTTTAACAGATGGCACTGAAATTATTTTTACCTTGACAGGGCCTGTAAATAATTTGATCAACTGACTACAACTGGTAGTTTATCTTTGCCAGCATAAAAAAAGGATTTGCTTGACAGCACTCATGAGACCAAAACTTAGAACAATGGAAAACTCGGAACTGTAGGTTCTACAAAGGATTATAGATTTGCACAAGTTCAGAAAGTCTGATGAAATCCTCCCCAAATCTGATTCCAGGGTCATCGGCTCAAATATACACAAGTACATATTTGTGCCTGTATATATGCTTTTGACCTTTGAAGCCTGATCCATGAAATAACTGCTCATTTTTTAAAAAAGATTTATGGAGTGTTTATTTAATCTTTTGGCAATAAAAAAATGAAATATTTATTTGAACATATGAGTTTTAATTTGTATCACATATGATACACTAGGCATTAAGGGGTAAAAATGTATCTTCTACAATGGTTTCACACTGAGAAAAGATCGATAAAATCTTTTTTAAAAAGTACCCTGACATTCAATGCCCATGATAAGAACATGAAAAAGTCTGACCACACCACTATAACAATGTGGAACATCAAGCCCAGAGGTATTCAATTAAAATTTAAGGAGGTCCAGTTAAACAAAACCAGTATTTCTCAAGTAGCCAAATAGTTGTGATGGTATCTGTATATAGTCAACAACTGGCTGTCATTCAACAGTATTTCAAGAATGGCTAAACTTCAGATTCCCACATCCTGTGGTAACTTCTCCATAAAGCAACACACAACCTTTCATACAAGTACCTTGAAAAGCTACATAGCAGAATTTAGACTGAGACATAGTAACTAAAGCTACACTACTCTACTGGCTGATGACAGCTGGAATTGGCCTTGATGATCAGGTTGTAATGTCATGAAACGTACTGCCAGTCCATATATATTCGTTCAGTCAGTCCTGAAATCTTCTCTCATTATGAAACATTAGCATCGGTTTCAAATGCCACCATGTTCTGCTCAGTCATCATTCTTTGAAATGCACAAAGAGGGTGAATATTGCAGTATAAACATGTTAGACTCAGTGAAATGCAGTCCAATTCATTCTCACCTTGATTTTATATACACAAAATAGCCTATGTGCAAACACCTGGAATGCTTTATTATATACAGGAAAGCAGCAACTGATGCATAAATTAGCAAACTTACCTAAAGTCAATGTCCAGCAAGAGACTCTTTATTGGCTCAAGCTTTTGTTCCAGATTTTGCAGCTTGATCAGCTCCTGCAGTCTGACCCAAAAGGCAACAATCTCATTACTGATGAAAAACACATCTGTAAGCGTTAAACATTTAAAGCATTTAACTGAGATTTGACTAATCAAAATATTTAGCCTTCAGTATATGACAGTTACACATAATTGATGTATCACCTGTCAAATGCCATACCTACAGTGACCCACGGTGAAGGCAAAATCATGCTGCAGTGGGAATAGACAGAGAGACTTCTCCAAAATTAAGTAAAAATTCAGGTGATCACCAGTGCTACCCCTCAGCCTCGTACTAGATGCACCTATGGTATGAACTTCAAAATCCTACATTGCCACTTTCTTGAGAATGTGATGTAACTGAAGGTAGTGTTTTTCCAAGGGTGTAGAGATCACAAAGTGTAGTTGTACAGAAAGATGTACATTAGCAGAGAGGACTTGGTTAGTGTGTTTCCATCATCATAGTTGAGCTCGTCACAGTCAAATTAGAAACCTTAGGTTACATAATGGCTCCATTTCTGCTTTAAGTCACCAGATGAACTGATTCATCGAGGCAGTTCAGACAAGATGCTTCACTATAACCGAGACAAATTTTCTGATACATTCAAAGGTCACACTTGTGTCTGTCTCACCTGGGTGTGCCCACACACAGTATTTTCCTGTATCCCAGACCTGCTAAAGTATCCAAGAGAAAGTTTGCACTGCGGTCCGTGAAAAGGTACTGTGCGTTGCTCTTCTTGTTGTTCAGGGGACGCAACAGTGCACTGGGCCTCCTCAGCTGTGCTGCAGTAATGGGAGTGGATATGTGAGCAGAGTGAAGGCTGTGCTCGTCTGGCAGGAGCAGAATCTGACAGTCCTGACAGAACTTCTTCTCATCCAGAGGGAGCGAGACAAACTTTTGAAATCTGAAGGACAAGATACAAATATCCTAAAAGTCATCCCATACAAAATCAGCATTAAATAAATAAAATGAAGCTTTATAAACATCCTAAGATAAGCAAAATGAGTATAAAATCTCACCTGCTGCAGTACTCCTTATGGGGGAAAGGGGGCCTCGTTGACTGGCTCTCTGCTTCTCTGGCCAGCAGCCTGGCTTCTGAAACCTTTGACGCAAGTGAATTGAAACAAACTGATCGATGTCATACATCGTTTTATCATGAGCTCTGGAATTTTCCAGTAAGCCTACCTTTTCATCTTCCCACTGAAAGAAGTTGCAGTCTTTTCTATCTCGACAGGCCGAACATGCATAAAACCTCCGACTTTTTTCTCCTCCTTTACAAACCTTCTCAAACAGCAAGGTAGGACCTGACAAAATATACAAAGTTGTTAAAAGTTTGTTATATTCCACAGAGAAGAATAATATGGGTCATTTCTAACCCCGGAAGGTCACACAAACATGGACTAAAGTCTTCAGCTCACCTGTTCATTAAACAGAAATATTTAATCGCCCAATAGCATGGCAGTAACTAAATGTATTTAAAGTTTTGAAATTCAAACTGAGCATAAAAATCGTAAAGAAAAGTAATTTAAGTCACTTTGAATGTAGCATAGTTGGTGTTCCCACTGAGACAACCATCTCTAGGGTTTACAGAAAACGGTCAGTACTTTGTGCCAAACTGCTTCCCTGATGGCGTTGAAGCCAGAGAAGAATAGTTAATCTGCTTTTAGCTGACCATGGCATGCAAAAGAGCATGTCTGAATGCACAACATAATACCTCAGCAGGTGCCTCTCCTTTCAGCTAAGAACAGGTAAGTGAGTCTACAAAACTTTGAGCATGGTCTCACAAATTTGGAAAAACATTGGCTGGTCTGATGACTTAAAAATTCTACAGCGATGTTTGGACAGCAAAATTTTTTGTAAGTAACATGAAGTGATGGGTGCATGTGCTTTGTATCAACAGTTCAGGGCGCTGCTGCTGTTATGGTGTGGGAGCTTATTTTCTTGGCACACTTGGGCTCCCTAGTACCAGCTGATAATTTAAACACCACAGCCTACTCCAGTTCTGCCACCTTGTCCATTCTCTTATGGCTGCTCCCAGCAGGATAGCGAGCCGTGTCACAAAGTTTGGATAATCTCAAACTGGTTTCTTGAACCTCACAATGAGTTCAGTCTACTCAAATGGCCCGAGAGCACCATAGAGATGTGGTCAAACGATGTATAGCAGACAACTGCGACTGCAACCAAAATATGTGAGAAATGTTTTCTGCACCAGACACGTGCAGGGGGGGGGCTAGAGGGGCTTGAGCACCCGCCACTTTCCTGATGGGTGCCCAAAGTGCCCTTTTGTTGAGGCAACTTTTTCAAAAAAATTTATTTATTTATTTTTTTTATGTGTGTGTGCGTGCGGAGTCCTGTCTGTGCCCCTCAACAATAATATTTAACTGTTAATCACAGTTTTGCTAAATAAAAGGATCTGGCTTGCATCAGTCACATGATCACATTTAACCAATGATCGCCCTTGACGGCAGAACGCGCTGGTTACGAGCCGGGAACGAGCTCACAAAGAGCACGCGCATTTTTAGCGGTCCGGAGCTGTAGGAGAGACACAAGTTAACTCAGAGACACAGACTGATGCCACAAAACCAGTAAGTAGGTGTACAGCGTAAACTGTAGTCTATAGCACCCAGGAGTATTAGCTTATTACGTACACGTTGGTAAGTTGTCTTGTGGCAACTGACGAACTGAAACAAACGAGCGTGCTGTGTGTGCAACAGCGCGACAAACATTACCTGTCCTTTTATTAACTGCACAAGTAGTGCTGGTCATAGCTGCTGGCTACCTGTGTAAGGCTGTCATGGGTCTGTAGCTCTGTCACCGTTTTAGGGAACATATTTAGTTTTAAAGTATTTAGAAACACATTTAGTTTTAAAGTAAGTTTCCGGGCTTTTCCTGCCTTTCTGGAGGGATTATATTTCACTAAAAAACGATCTAATATGCATGTCCATATAATAATAATTATAATATATTTAAAAACACAAGCTGTATTTTAAAGAACATACATTAAGAAGCAGATTATATTAGATTTATATTTTAAATAAGACAAAATTTGGATTTTACAGCAGTGAAATTATTGTATCTCTACAGTTTAAAAATGTAATAAGCTTTGCCCCTGCACAGAGTGGATAGTGAAACAAATGGAATCATCATAAATACATTATTTCATATTTATTACTTCCCCCTCCTCATTGCTTTATTATTGTAGCTCTAGTAATAAATAATAATGTAAGGATTCTGGATCAGCACCGTGATGCCCATAGTATATACAGTATTCTGAAGAAGGTCTAAAATGTCACTGTGTGTGCGTGCATGTGTGTGTTTTATTTAGATGGATTTTTAAAAACAATATTACTCATGATATAACATTGTCCAGACATGGCTGGTAAGGACATGAGGAGGAAACAGTAGGAGCTGTGTGAGGCTACTAAAGGCAGGGCTATAACATTTTTCTCTCATCATTTTATTATAGATTAAGTGCAAGAGTTGTTAGGTGTGGATAATTAGATTATAGTTTATTGCAATAGCAAGTTGTGCCTTGTTCTCACATAGCAAGTGGAGAGTGCTATATGAAATGATGGGATGGAAGGAAGAAGAGAAGCAAAGAGTGAATCACAGGCAGAGCCTAAATTATTTCTCACAGTTTTTTGTTGCCTTATGTAAGCGCCTTGAGGCGACTTTTGTTGTGATTTGGCGGTATATAAATAAAATTGAATTGAATTGAATTGAATTGAATTATGGTTCCAAGTGCTGTCACCAATCTTTGCATTTTGTTATTATCTCATGACACTTGTTTAATCAGCTGCCATCTCTCCTATGGACTTTTTAATGTCTACAGTCTCAGATCAACACAGCCCTGCCCTTCCCATATTAGATTCTTGATGAATGTGTTGTTGTTATTCAGCCTGGTTCAATGTGCCCCTTTTTAACTTTGAGCACCCTTTAAACCTCTCTGCACGGCCCTGTTCTGCACCCTGCAGTATGTGTGGCACAAAGAATCAAAGCAATTTTAAAGGGAAAAGAAAGTCCCCAAAAGTTGATTCTGTTCATCTGGACGGAGCGTTTTCAGTGGGAGAAACGTTTCGTCATCATCCAAGTGACGTCTTCCGTCTCAGCTGACTGCAGGTTTCCCCAGACTTAAACAGTACATTTGCATAATGACTGAAACCAGCCCACTGAAGGAACAAAGGTCATAATTACGCAAATTCTCGTGACCATTGATCAACAACCACTGATCACTGAAAAAGAAAGTCCAAACCGGTCGTGCCAAGGTACGTATCCACGACGGAATTTGTTCCCCCAGCGTGGGGAGCTGTAACTTTGCTGTATAAAGAGCTAACATCTGCAAAATTTCAGGAGTAGTTAGTCATTATAAGAAGTGTTTGTGAACTAAAAATGAAGAATGAGAGATACCGTTTGTCCGTGATTTGGACAACCCAGTGGATGCTGGAGACGAAGGGTAAACAAACTGTCGGAGATGCCTTCCTTGGCACGACACCTGTAAGCGTGTGTACTATATACACATGTACACATGTAGTAGATTTCATTTTCAGAAATACACCCCTATTACTGCTAGCTACTATAGGCAGGATATACTAAAATACCTTGATTACATGTATAATATCACAGACAATCTTGTTCTAAATATATCAATAAAAAGGCTAAGCAACTTTAAAATAAGACATCAAACTCAGTTTGGCTTACTCTAAGTAAACTTACCATGAGAACAACACGGGGCTGTTTTCCCGCCCTCACCGAGAATAACTTCTATTCCGTAACTGTTGCCATATTCCTCGTTTACATCCATTCTGTCGATTTTATGCAACAACAAAGTTTAGCTTTAAACCTTTCAACATGATGGCGTGCCCATGAAGCCCTTTTCTTGTCGCGGAGATATGACGTCACAACCACGTTGTCGCAGAAGGCAAAACAAAAGCTGAAATAAGATCATTGGTCCAGTTTACTTTGATGATGACTGAAATTGTTGTCAAAATTTACGAATTTCAGTTGTGTGGGGTTAATTGTATTGGTAGTGGTTAATAGGAGTAAGATCATGATAAAATCGATATGTGTTATCGATATATTTTAGGAATTTATGCTATTGTATGGAGTGACTTTAATTCACATGCAAAATCATAATTTATTTTATAATTAATTGGACATTGATTGTCCAAGGAGCAGTAGTTTAAAAAAATCATTAAATATATTAGTGTTGAACCACAGAACCCTTTCCTTACCTGTATATTTAGCAACAGATTTATTTCAAATTAGAATGAATTTTTGTGAAATAAGTATTCAAAAACAAAGACGACTTTTACAATGAGGTTTCTTTATACCAGGAGGAATGTAGTCCACCGCTGGATACTCTGTCATTACACGGCGGGTTTTCTTTAAGAAAAATACAATTCCCATAAATCCCGAGCCATGAGCGCAGTGGCGCTGTCAGCCCGATGACTGCTCTGGAACTGCCGGCTGGATGCTGAAGCTTCAAGAGACAACACGGCCGCTGTTACCTAAATCCAAACAGGAAGCTTGCAGTTTATGTCTTCAAAGTAAAATACATTTTAGTGAAATAAGAAGGAATCGATCATCTCCAAATGTTTTCTTTTATTTGAGTGATGGAAAAACTCTCCCGAGACGCTTACCCCTAAAATCTAAACAGAATAACAAGTTCCAACAAAAACATTTGCCAGTATTTATTTGTTATACATATATTCCATATATTTATTATATTTTCAGATCAAATTCGCACAAACAGAGAGTAAAAAGTAGCTTTGGGATTCCCAGTAGCCCAGATATAAAGGTCGCATTTCTGCTACATTTTATAACATAGAGCACAGATACGCTACTTAACCGTCAGCGTTCAAACTGACATTTATTTTGAAATGACGCACCGGACACTGCTCAATCCCTTCTTCTTTCGAGTTTGACACTAGCGTTTCTGCACCGTGCGCCCACACCCAACCTGCACCGTCTGCTGTACGGAGAGGCAGCGCAGTTCTGCAGTGTGTGCAGGACATTGTCCTCACGGTGCAGCTGTTTGTGGAAATCTGTGCGGCGTCAGCAGCCAGGCACAGCCGGACTCTCTGCTGCACTTTCCCGTGTAAACATCTCTCTGTCATTCATTCGGCTGGCTGCCACTGAAGCTTGCGCGCTTTGCATCCATGTACTGTTAATGTGGATAGTGACTTGTTTACTGTGCATCATCTGACTGGAGAATATATCTGACTGGCACCATGAGCAGCACGGGTAAGACCGATTAGACTATTTTACATTAAACACTGCGGTTTTTTAACTACACAAACGCAAATGTTTTAGTATTAATAGAAACATTCCAATAATATCTTCTATAATATCTTTTAAAAGGATCATCATAAAACCCAGTTAGCTGATCAATACTGTGCCTTTCTTCTTTGTCTCAGGTAATGGTGCTTTTTTGTTTTTGTTTGTTATTATGTGATCAGGTGTGGAATATATGGTTAAAGTGTATTTATAATCGGTTAGAACATAAAAATAGTTCATTCCCTCTCTTTGCTGCAAAAGGGGCACCAGAACGCACCTAGATAACAGATTCTACATTAAAGACTAGAATCTGAAGTTTAGACAAAGCTTCAGCTTTAATCCCTTTGAGAAATGATATTATGTGGGTTAATTAGGTTGCAGCTACACCCACAGTGGCTTTGGTGGCTCTTTTCATCATGTGGCTCTGCAATGACTGTATGCCTGTGTGTCTACAGCAGGCCTGACTTCTGGTGAGGTGCTGCCAGCTGTGGCACAAAAAGGTTGATCGTTATTTGAAGTCTGTGTGTCGTGTCAACTAGGCAGTTAAGTGCCATTCTGGTTTGCTTGTGCAAATAAATCCTAGAGCTAAACTTGCAACACAAGTTCCACAATAATAAGTTCCTAATGCGAGAAAGCTCCTCGGCATGAGGTGTGGCAGTAAATAAAATGTTGTTAAGACATAAATTTGCTTAAGGGTAAATTACAAATGGATGTGTTATAGCTCACAAATAACACACAGAAGATGAGTAGGCAGTCGTCATAAAGGGATGGACAAGGTCATCAACAATGCTCAGGTAGGCAGTGGTGTTCAAACTCAGCTCAGCCTCCACAGCATGAGCCATTGATGCCAGCAGGACGGCTCCATCCTGACCCTATCATCCAAATGAGATGCTCTTGGCTGCAACGAGTGGTTATTTTAATGACTGTAGCCCTCCTATCAGCTCAAAGCTGTCCTCTGACCTATGGTCAAGGTCGCTCACAGGCTATTTTCACTTTTTTGGACCATTCTCCGTAAACCTTGGTTGTTAAGGGAAACCCCAGTAGATCAGCAGTTCCTAAAATACTGAGACCAGCCCTTCTGGCACCAACAACCATGATATGTTTAACGTTACTTCAAAGCACCTTTCCTTCATTCTGATGCTTGGCCTGAACCTCAGCAGGTCATTGTGATCATATGAACTGTCTGCCATGTGTGTGTATTTGCCATAATGAGTAGCTAAACTGCTGTACCTCACAAAGTGGCCAGTGAGTTAGTATCATTACAGATGTGTACTCATGTTAAAAAATTGTTTAAAGAAATGAGTAAACACTTAGGATTCAGACTACAACATTTTTTTTCTACTTTTGGATTTTAATTATGTCAGTGAAAGGCTGTAAGCACAGCAGTCCCACCCAGCTGTTGTTCAAACACTGTCTGTGGGGGCAAAGACAATCAGAGGAAAGAGGGAGGGAGACTGGCCTTTAAGAGAAAGGAGCTAAAATTGCTCACTTTATGACTCTTGATGAAATGAGGAGCTGCACCAAGGGCCAGTATAAATAATTATTATTTTGAGACTCTAGTAAGATGCATGTTTGACGATGCATACATGTTTCCCCGCCATTTCTGTTTCCTGATGTCTTTTACCAGATGTCAGATTTTAAAACTTGGAATCCAAAACAAGTAGAAATGTGAGTATTAGTAGGGAAAGAGATTGGGTTCTTCAAGACAGGAAAATGGACTGTCCTCAGCTTCAATGAGGAAACCGTGGCTGTTGGAGGCATTAATGAGAGTGCTGCAGTGTGCACACCATTATAATCTGATGGAGACAGAGACAACCCTGAGATGGCATTACTCTGCGACTTTGTCACCTTTCTGTGTGATGCATTTTGATAGATGTAACTTTTTAGCTGATGAAGAATGTTGGTAAAATATGTGATTAGGGATTCAGATCTCTACCTAAGCATGCTGACAGCTGGTCTGCACACACAGGATCAGTATGCTTCTGATAAACAGCTTTATCTGTTGAAGAGGTGCTGTTGTATTTGTGTGTTTAGCTAGCAAAAAAAGTCTATTTCGAAGAGATGTGTTCATTAATCTTTACAGAGGGTGTTTCTGAAAACAAGGAAGCTTGGAGCACTGGCAGCTTGTTTTGATGATTGAGCATGTTATTGGAAAACGAAAGTTATGTTTTGAGATATTTTCCTTTCACTAGATTAAGTTGATTTTTGATATTTTCCAGATCACAATCCCGTTACTGTCCTGTTCTGACTTTTCCCCTTATCTTAATCTCAGTGTAAAATAATGTTAAGAATTCCAAGTCTACTATCTGGCCCTGCCATAGTCCTACATTACTGTGCAAAAGTCTCAAACCAATCCTCATTTTTTCATATTTTTCTGGGAAAATAAGTGATAAGTGCAACAATTTCTTGAGCCATGTGCAAATATCATTGGAAATACAGTACAGAAGGCAAAACCAGGGTTTGTACAAGTCTTGGTATGACCACATTTATTCTTCTTTAACTAATTTTCAGGAATAGTTCTCTAGTTTTCTTGCTTCTTGTGTGTGTGTGTGGGATTGCAGCTGCCAAATAGCAGATCTCAATAGGCAACATATTTAAATGTCCTTCAGCTGTAAGC
Organism: Simochromis diagramma; assembly: GCF_900408965.1. NCBI lineage: Eukaryota > Metazoa > Chordata > Actinopteri > Cichliformes > Cichlidae > Simochromis > Simochromis diagramma. The sequence continues at coordinate 286,726 of NW_024387488.1, forward strand.
TCATAATCCAGCTTTAATGTGTTAATTACATATGTATGTTTAGCATTTTTGACTCTTTTATCCTGAGGTACTGGTCACATTTCACCAAACAGTGAAACAGACAAACCTGATTCATTCTTTATCTCAAACCACACTGTCCTTCCAGAACCAGTGTGACCCAATGGGACTGTTCATAGATGAAGTTCCAGGCCTCAATTCAGATAATGTTCTTAAGAAAAAATAAAGAACTAAGGAAAGAGAGATCCACAGTGCGGTTGTCTAGTAACTAGAGCAGGGCGATATGACCAAATATTTGTCACGATTTACATTTGAAAATTTGCGCTAACGATATAGCTGACGATATAATTGAAACTAGACAAAATACTCCTCAACTTTATTAGTGCAAAAAAAAATTAAAAAACTAAAAAAATCAATGTATTTTCACTTAAACAAGCAGCTTTTTTAAGTGCATTAAAGTTATATGAAAATTTAACAGTGCAAATGCAAATTCCCTGCCGACAGTTTAACCAAAATGCATTTCCAGTGGAAACTGACCGACATATCCTCAGCATAACCACGTATAATATCCACAAAACCTAAAAAGAGGTTATACACACCCAATACGGTAATATTATGTTGAAGCACAGTACTATCACTCCGCGAGGCTCCTGCCTACGATAGCCGTAATACTCCGACAATCCATCAAGCGGTGCAGCTTTATAGCTTAGCAAAGTCGTACTGAAACATTTGACAGATTTTCGAGCGCCGTGAACATAAAATCGTTTCGAGGTCAGTAAACACAACCAGAATTCATATATAAGGCACACGGGATTATAAGGGGCACTGTCGATTTTCAGAAAAATCAAAGGATTGATTTTAAGTGCGCCGTATTTTCCAAAAAAACACGGTAATAACCACGGCCTGCTAGCATGCGCTACCAAAAATAGTGCTTTGTTGTGTATCTGACGGATGAAAGCCAAACCAGTTCCACACCACTGAAGTTGCAGCATTTTTACAAACCAATCCTGGTTCATCCGTTTCATTCAACGATCCACTTTCGCTCTTCTCATTCTGCGTCGCCGCCATGTGCGTATGTAAACAAAGGCACTGTGCATGCACATTTTACCCACCTATCACGATATTTCATTTTCTTATCGTTGCCCAACATTACACCGGTATTACCGTGAACGGTATGATATGGCCCAGCCCTACTAGTAACACTTGAATTTGATACTATGAAGATTCTTGAGCTCGGGATATGACCAAGTTTAAATAAACCTCTTAGAGATGATGAATATACCCTGACAGAAAGTCTTTCATTTTCAGATCAGTCTGCGTTCTTTCAGTTCCATAAAAATACAAGTAGATGCATGAAGGAGGTAGGTTCAGAGTTACAGTAGATTAGGTTATTTCCAGGCCTTGTAATCAAGGTATTTCCTAAGCTGGAACACATTGACAGCACTGATCCCCCTAACCACAGTGGAATCAGTGACAAAGAGGGATGGAACATCGGTGAATTTGCCTGTTAATTCCAGCTCAGATTACGCCCCAGGTCACATGAAGAGAGGTCTAATCAATACTGTTTCTTACAGTTTTCTCCTCGTATGAACCTGCTGACCTCTTAATGATATCCTCAAGGCCAAATGTTCAGAACCTAAAACAAGTTTATGAAAATAGTCCTATCAAAACACATTATGGCTAGTGGAAATTGCTTCCAGGCTGAACTTTCACTGATTTTAGTGACCCTAACTATGACCACAGTCTACACAGGCTCAAAACCAAGTGTCTTTTCAGCACCACCCTTGACAAATTAGAAAACCAAATCGGGAAAGCCTTCTGGCACTTTAACTTTAGTTATAGCGGAATTTAGTGAGATCGTTCAGTATTTCATGAATTAACCTATTTTTTGTTTCAGAGTTAGATCCTTGTTAGTCTGATGTTTGTGCTACACTGGGCTGCGCTCTGTAAGCTAGGCTGCTAAGCTACATTTAGCCTACAGAGCTAGCTGCTTTTCCCTTTAAATAGCAGGATTTTTTCCAAGACTTGATAAACTAAAAATCTTTTAGAAAAATATTAAATTGTTTTAGTTTTAGTAAGAGTTTTGCTTTGGGTCTGTTTCCAATATATTTCCCCAACTATAAGTTAGGTTTAACAAAATTCAGCATTTCAGTTCAAGTTTAGTGGTTTTACAATTAAAAAAAAAAAATTATTATAAATTGTAAACATTTAGAACCTACGAATAAGCAAAGAGTATAACAAACAACACAATACAAAATATCTAAATAATTTCATAATTGTAGAAGAAGAGCATTGTGGAAACGCTACCAGGAACCTTTGGATAAAGTTGGCTACAACAATGAAAAACAGTTCATCATTTATCCACATCTGCCTGCAGAATGTCCCTCATCCACAGTTCACATTGCTCCACTTCAGTCTTCTGCTCTTTGCAGCTCAGCTCTTCAGCTTCACCCATCTGATTTGGCTGCTCTGCTCCAGATTTGCTCTATTCTTTGCTCAGGTTAGTTGTCCACACTCTGTGTGTCTGTAATCTGCTCTGTCATTCCAACTACAGTATACTAGCCGCTATGTTCATGGTAACACATGGGTAACAGGTGGCTGTCGGGTAATTACTAATAGTTAAGTGGCTAACATTAATATGTGCACAGGCCAGGTTGTTGAAACCTGACCTATGAAACTCCTCCTAAAGTCATGCTTGGTGTACATGAACATTAACTACTTGAGCTGTTAATGAGTTGAGGAGCTGTGTGTCTGTCTGCAGCCCTGCTTGAAACAGAGAGGTTACCATTGTGTCTATGACCAAATTATGTGGGAGTGGCAACATGGATAACATTTTGTTTCAGTTTATTTACATGTTTTATTTTATTTTTTAATCTCCACAAACTCATGCAAACTGATGCTGTTGCACACCTAACGCTGTGCATCATTGCAGAATATTTCAAAATCTTCTTACCACTGAAAAATAACATTGGCACCAGCTAAGGCGCAGGAAACTTTGAGTACAAGCTAATGAGCAAACATTCATGTGTAATTACAATTTTTGGCATTAGTCACAGTTTTGCAGAAACGTTGCTTCCGCCTTCCTCTGTGCAGTTAAATAATGTGTCTCACAAGACAGGAGGTGCAGCATTGTTTTGTGCTTTCTGCCTTCTGAGGCATGTGCCTCCAGGGTGTGTGTGTGTGTGTGTGTGCAGTTTATTGTTTGTGTGTCGAGAATGGGGATATCGTTTTTTCTTTCAGTAAGTTTTTTCCTCTGCAAGTGGAGAAGAAGAAAGTGTTTTAATATGTGGAGATTATACACAAGCATGCATATGTGTTTATATAAATAGGGACAATTTGTTTCATCTGGGATATGAGTCAGTATAGGTCAGTAACTGATTTAGTTACTGTGATAGATCGCAATAATGATAATTAAATAATTATCATTGAATCAAATTTGTTTATAATCACCAAATTAGTATTGGTAAATGATCAGAAAGTTCACTTCCTCACAGAAACAGCTCATGGTGGATTGTAAATCATGATCAAAGCTGTAGTCCACAAACATGTCTCAGACCCTTTTCACATCTGTACGAAGATTACAGATGTTACTAACAACATAAGTAATGGCTCTGAGCTTTTCAAGTGATACTGAAGCAGCTTTATACAATTATGTCATCTGTAACAAAATGTAACTGTAACAAATCTGCAATAGCCTTTTATGTGTTTTGGGAAAGATCGCTTGTGGTCATGCTCTTGCTGCTACAATGGTGACCCAGAAGTGCTGGATGAAAAAGCAGTTGACCCAGCAACTGTGTTGCTGATCTAGAGAGACACCATAGCTCTTCTTACTGGGATAAATACTGACTGAACTCCTTGGTGCTAAACCCCTGACCTGGGGCTTCAGAGCAGTGATTAAACTTGCAGTGTGGTGTTAACTTGTGGCATTTCTCTGCAGCCTGCTGTTTTACGTGGGCCTTTGATGAAGGCAGGAATGGCTGGTTGTTTATTCCGTGTGACTCTACAGACATTTAGTTCAGTGTTTCGGATCGAAGCGCAAATATTACATCTGTAAAAATTACTCTTGTACTTCAGTAGGAACAATTCCACAACTTTATTTAGTTTCAAGGTGAAAAGTGAAATAGAGTGAACACAGATAGATTTGGACCAAATGCGAACTTGATCAGATAGCTAGCCAAGTTAGCCCGGGCCTTTTTTATCTATTTATCTATTCATCCATCTTCTTCCGTTTATCTGGGCCCGGGTCGCAGGGGCAGCAGCCTAAGCAGGGAAGCCCAGACGTTTTTCTCCCCAGCCACCTCTTCCAGTCTGGGTGGACACCAAGGCGTTCCCAGGCCAACCAAGAGATATAATCTCTCCAGCGTGTCCTGGATCTGCTCCGGGGCCCAGAACACCTCATCCAGGAGTTGACCAGGAGGCATCCTTGTCAGATGCCCGAACCATCTCTCGCTCCTTTCAATGTGGAGGAGCAGTGGCTCTACTCTGAGCCCCTTCTAGTTGGCTCACTTCTCACCCTATCTCTAAGGGAGGGGATTTTTTACTTTGGATAAATACTTAAAATTGTTCTATGAAATGTATTATATTGTATTATATTAGATGCTGGAGTCTATTCCAGTTACCATAGGGCGAGAAGGAACACCATTGGCAGGTCACCAGTCTGATGGCAGACTAACACAGAGAGACAGACAACCATTCACACTCACAATCACACTTATAGGCAATTTAGAATCACTAATGAACCCAACCCCACTAATTGCATGTCTTTGGACTGTGTAAGGAAGCCTGAGTACCTGGAGAGAACAGACAAATGAAAATATTAATCTCAGTTTATCTTGGAATCGAGAAACAAAACAACACTTGTGAAGTCTGTAGTAGAAGAGAGCTGCTGTATACAACTGCAACCGTAAAGTGACTTTTTATTTGAAAGGAAACTAGCACCTTTGCAAAGATTTACAGTATCAGTAAAAGACTGACTTTTTCCCCCTTAGGAGGCCAGCATGACCTCTGCAGACAGCATGCCAATCCACATAGTCAGGATTCTTCATTTTACTCTCATTTGTGACAAGATGCAAACTTTATTTTTGTTCAACTTTAAACTTACAAATTGTAAAAGTTAAAAAGTTGTAAATCGCAGATCTGCAGTGGATTTGATTCGATTTACCTCAGCAGTGGATAGTCTTGTGGTGACAGTCACTGTGTCAGTTCTCCTTTGTGGATGTATGGTCCTTGTATGATATCCATCCGTTTGCTTCCACTTGTCCTTTTCAGGGTCGCAGGAGCTGGAGCCTATCCCAGCTGTCATAGGGCAAGAGGCGGGGTACACCCTGGACAGGTCGCCAGTCAGTCGCAGGGCTAACACACAGGGACAGACAACCATTCACACTCACATTCACACCTATGGGCAAGCCGGAGTACCCAGAGGGAACCCACGCAAACACGGGGAGAACATGCAAACTCCACACAGAAAAACCCCGGCCTGATGATGAAATTGAACTCAGGACCTTCTTGCTACACAAGATATTTTTTTAAATTCATTTAGCAAATCTACAGTCTAGAATCTTTTACTATTTTCTTTGGAAGTGGCAGAAAATGTAGGAAAACTCTCGACTGTCATCATTGGTGGGTTACTCCACATCTCTTCAATGGGTTAAAGGAAATCAATGAAAGCCTTTTTTAGCAAACCATGTCGTGCTGACCCCAAACAGAGGAGCTTGCAAGTTTTACTATTATGAAACACTACTCTGCCAAGTGTGGGATGCTCCAAAAAAAATCCACAATTTGCAGACAATTAAGAGACAGGATGCATTTCTACTGTCTTCAGAATAAGTTGTGTTAACTTACTATCCCATTAGTGACTAAGTGAACTTGGTATTGTCCATACCACTGAATTATTTAGGGCACTATAGACAACTGTGACTTTCAATACTTTTAGTGCACTGTAGAAAATGTGTTTTCACATATGCACTGCATATTCAGCACCCAGCGTTGTATGCAACCAAGCAAATATCCAATACAGTCACATTGCCCCATTGCCAGAAGATTCCTGCTAATATTCTGATGCTTTTACAGCTAACAAGTGCACATTGTGTGCTTCCTTGTGTGTGCTCTGTCCAGGCACATACTTGGGTGTGTTGCACTTGTGTGTATTAACCTAGATGCCAAAGTCCTGGATTGGATTACTGCTATGTCGGGAGAAAGACAAAGATCAATTCACTTTCACCTTTGTGTGTGTGTGTGGTGTTGTGCTATGCTGTGATTGATCATTGCTGGATTGCTGGCTGACAAATGTTGGTCACATTTCTGTGAATGGATATAAAATATACTTTAACAGGGTCTGCAGTATCTTTGTGCCCAAGCTGAAGAAAAACAAAATGTTTTTATTCCTGTCCCAACTCTTTCTTCAGCAGCATCAAAAAACTAACTCCACCCTCTCTCTTCCTGTTTTTATATCCTTGTTTCCCTTCTCCCTTCCTTTCCTTTACCCTCTCTCTTGTTTCTTTACTTCCTTTGCCCCTCTGCCCCTTCTTCTCCTTTAACCCTTTTGCCCTCTTTTGTCTGTTTGATGTCATTTCCTCATGTGTCCTCCATCCTCCTTTTACCACTTATCTCCTTCATGTCCTTCTTGACTTGTCTACTTCCTACCTTTTCAGTCTGTTTATTTCACATGTTCTATTTTCTCCCCCTTTCTTTTCTTTCCCTTTCTCTCTTCTTCCATTTCCTTTGTATCTCTCAGACTCCACCTTTCCCCTGTGACTGAACTAATTAACCAGACTCGCATTATGGGTCATGCTTTTCTGAAGAAGTTCCAAAGGAGGACCTTAAATGGGTTAGATTAGTGATTTTTTTGTCTGCTGGCAATTCTCTGCTGTAGACTGGAGGAAAAATACTGTGATGAAAGAGATTTTCTTCAAGTTGCACTTCTGTGGGGATCACTAATCCTGAACATCAGCATTAGGGTGCAGTGCTTTGTCTTTGTCTGAGCTCTACTGGGTGTGCTCATGAGGACCACACTTGGATAGCAATGTACTCACTTAAGATCTAAATATTGCTATGCTAAATAACCCCACCCCTAATTGCATGGGGTGGCCTAAAACTGGAGGATGTTTATGCTATTAATATTCATATATTATAACAATAAAAAATAAACAAACACAAAGAGCCAAGGTAATAAAAATGTATGCCTTCTATTCAAAATTAATTATTTTAACCAGCGATATGAATTAAAGTGAAGCTTTAAAGATTACAGTGTGTAAAACCTCACAGTTAGATCTCGGTAGATTGCAGTCAACTGGTTTCTTTGTATTAGGGTGCAGTAAATAGTCCTCCTGACTATCTAACTGTCTAACTAATTATATTTTACTCCTGCACAGTTGGCGTGGAGCATCCGTAATTTCATTGTATATGTGCAAGGACAACAAAGGGCTATTGTTCTATTTTATTTCTTATTCTATTTGTTAGAAAAGAAGAAAAGATGTAAGAAAATAGGTTTTTATGCCTCCCAATTAAAATGCATAATCCCAGCTATGGTGGCTGCTCTAGGACAAACGTGTTTTAGTCAGATCTAAGGAGCTTGGAAAGAAAAGCATCTGGACTTCTTTAAGTTACGTCTTCAAACAACTGAAAGAAGTCCGGACGCGTTTCTTTCCAAGCTCCTTAGACTATGATGACCTTGATGACTGAGAACAGACATAACGTGTTTTAGTCAGCCAAGAGTGATCAAAAACGTTAAATTTAGACTGTACTTCATAAGGCTCATGGCAAGCTGCTTTCCATTTCCTCACAACAGCTGTACCCAGGCAGTCTGTTTCTACAGTTGTTTGTATATATTGCACTTATAAATTATTACATATAATATATTGTTTACAATATATTTTAACATATTTGAATAATATCATTACTTAGTAAATAAATTAGGAATAAAAAACAGACATTGTTCTGTTAAAGATTTTGTGGTATTTGATATTTTTTACCCCAGAGTCACCTAAAAAAATCTGTCATACATTTAATTTAATGTAACATTTAATTTAAACGTAACTCATAAGGCGTGCTGCATATATAGTCGCCATTTACATAAAACACTATTAGCGTTAGCATCTTGTCATGTTGGTCCATCTTAGCCACTGTATTTAAGATGGCACGGCAACATGGCTGCTTCCACTAATACATACCTGCTGATATGTATTTCTAATTAATTAATTACATTTATGAGAATTCTTCAATTTGTTTGAAGATGTAATTATACACGAGTCAGTGTATATTCACAACATTCTTCTATTTGAGTGTTTTCTTCATTAAACTCTTTATTAAACTTAAACTTATACAGGCACAGAGTACTTACATACAGTAAATTAAACTGAGTGTTTATACATTTCTGAAATGCAGCCCAATAAATACAAGATGTTAAGTAAGATTATAATCAAGGTCTTTTATATATTTTAACCCTAATACAGAGTCTGGTTCAATCTCAATATTCAGAGAGAGGGTATTTTAATATATCTGCAATTTGACTTTGTATTTATAATGTGCACCTTTGTGCACCTTTGTGCACATTTCACTTGTTACCTTTACACATTTTCACTGTCGTATTGCAATGGTAAATGCAAAGGTTGGACTTTGCTTGGTTAAGATCAGTCTTAGGGAATCATCTATATCTTGAATTGATTCAGTTTCTCTTACTTTGTTATTTTGCTTTCAATTGGCCTCTTACCAACTACTTGGTTGGGTTTAGCTGCTCCTCACAACATTAACCCTCCATGTTGAAAAATAATTCATACCTGCTTCATTTCAAAGTGAAGTCAAGCATCCCTGTGTGATGAATTGAAAGTGTGACCCATTGCCACAATCAATCATGTCACAGCTCTGATCCCAAAGCACATCTTGTGTTTGTTTTATCATTTAAGAAAAGTCAAAAAGTATATGAAGACATTTAAGATTAAAAGCCTTAAAGAAATAGTGTTGACTATCATTGTAACTTCATGCTAACAAAAAAGGAAAAGAAAAAAAGCAGTTAGAATGACCGCACTTAGTAAACGGAAAGAATATTTATTTTAAAAAGGAGAACCTTGATACAGCAAATTGATAAGTATAACATGGCTTTATTGCCCTTAAACAGGGTTTGCCTCCTCTATGTTAGTGCCAGTAGCAGCTCGTGTGTGGTTATTAAAGCAGGGAAGAAAAAGAGGTCAAGAAACATTTGCTGTAGTGAGCTGGTTTTAGATCCTCCTCTGGCCTTCATCTGTCCGGATATATAATCTGATGGGTGTTTCCACATGTTTAGATGCACTAAGACACACAAGTGTACACTACAAACAGCAGCTTTCCATCAGTGGAGGTTTCAGTTTATATTGTCTCCTGCACTGTTTATTACATTTCGGTTGCAGAACTAAATATCACTGATATACTGTTGACTCGGCGTGTCAGTTGAACACAAATCTATCTACAGGCTCACAAAGAGAGTGCTGAACAACCCTGCAACCCAGATTAGAGAAATTGTGACCTTGGAAATTAAGATGCTAAATGGTATCGCTAAATTTCTGCCCATTCATCCACTTTAACAGATGCAGACTATAGGTCTCTAAATTCCAATATACAGATACACAAAATAATAAATATTGTGTTACCTTGTATGCTGTATCCAGGAAGGCTTGACGTAAAACTAAAATTCAATGGGAAATCTTAACAGGCACTAAACGCTAACTATGGATTATTACACAGTCTGTGAAAACCCCTGATCCTGATTAGGGATTTTGGCTTGGGTTTGAAGCCCACAGATTTCTAACTATCTGCACTGTAATTTGGATTCATGAACTTTAAATGCCAGTTTTGTATTCACCAGGATTTTCAATTGTGTTTGCAGAGTATTTGTACATCGGCATGCACATTTTCAGTTTGTCGTACTAAAGTTTTTGTGTCTTACAAGACATTGAAATAAAAACTTTACCCACTAGGGTGTGACACCATTTCTTTGGCTGGAGAACTGGACAGAGGGAGGTCCATAGCAACATGTTAAAACGTAAACCTTCAATCGTTTATAAAATTTGAAAACTTATCATTTAAATTTGCTCATCATGTGTCACGCTAAAACGACAACGCACTAGAGATGACCAAAAATATTTGTCACGATATACATTTGAAAATTTGCGATAACGATATAGCTGACGATATAATTGACACTAGACAAAATACTTTACAACTCCACAACTTTATTAGTGCAAAAAAAACCCCATCAATGTATTTTCACTTAAACAAGCAGCTGTTTTTTTATGTGCATTAAAGTTATATAAATTTTAACAGTGCAAATGCAAATTCCTTGCTGACAGTTTAACCAAAAGGCATTTCCAGTGGAAATTGACCGACATATCCTCAGCATAACCATGTATAATATCCACAAAACCTAAAAAGAGGTTATACACACACAATACGGTAATATTATGTTGAAGCACAGTACGTATCACTCCGCAAGGCTCCTGCCTACGATAGCCGTAATGCTCCAACAATCCATCAAGGAGTGGGTTTGTAGCTTAGCAAAGTTGTACTGAAACATTTGACAGATTTTCGAGCGTCGTGTACGACATAAAATCGTTTCGAGGTCAGTAAACACAACCAGAATTCATACATAAGGCACACAGGATTATGAGGGGCACTGTCGGTTTTCAGAAAAATCAAAGGATTGATTTTAAGTGTGCCGTATTTTCCAAAAAACACGGTAATAACAACAGCCCGCTAGCATGCTCTACCAAAAATAGTGCTTTGTTGTGTATCTGATGGATGAAAGCCAAACCAGTTCCACATTTTTACAAACCAATTCTGGTTCATCTGTTTCATTCAACGATCCGCTTTCGCCCTTCTCATTCTGCGTCGCCGCCATGCTTTTTCCGCTATGTGCGTATGAAAACAAAGGCCATGTGCATGCACGTTTTACCCATATTCTATCGTGATACTTCATTTTCTTATCGTTGATATGGCCCAGCCCTACAACGCACTCAGAACATTTTCAGCTGTTTTCCCCGATGTTTCCTGTTAAGCCCCTGTCTAGTGAAACTTGACACTTCCTCGAGATGTTACACATTAAAACAATTTAAAACAGCTGCAGAGCTTTGACTATTGCTGAAGTCAAGATCATCCTTGTAGTATGCCATATTTCTTGTGTTTGTTTGTTTTTTCTCCTTTCATCTTGTCCCCACAAACTGACCACACATTTGTCTTAATGTCTTGCATCTTGGAGGGAAGGACATGTTTTGTGTTTCTAAAGGGGAACTACTTTTTGCTTAGTGCGGTTTAACTCTTCTTTATAAATGGGAGTTGGACTTTGAATAAGCAGTGATGGTGCATTGCAGAGGCACACACACACGGGTGCTTACACACATATTTGCAGACAGAAAGAAGGAGGTTCTATGATCCCTCAATGGGCTTTCTTGTGGCATTATCCTTTATCTGCCCCTCCAGTACCCCCAGTTTTATAGTCATCTAAACCTTTGATGTGAAGCTCTTTATGATAGCACAGTTCACTTTAGTGCTGTGAGCTAGTCAGGTATTAACCTTTCCTATGAGAGTTACAGAACTGCAGCATAGAGTATTAAATACTTGTTCATATGTGATATAATTGGTTACAAATCTAGGAAAATGCAGAAAGTCAAGGTCAAGGTCTCAGTTCTTCCCATATCTTATCTGCGTACCTGCTGTCAAAGAGTGGCTCTTGTGTATTACTACATTTTAGTAACTTGTTTGTAGCAACTTTATATATTCACTGCTTCACTGAGTAAATGGGTTAAATGCAGAGATGAATTTCCCCATGGGGATCCATAAAGTATACATTATTACATTATTATTATTATTATATACACAGACTGTGAGTGGCATAAAAATGCATATATCCCAGTGAAGTCAACCAACTGAACTTTGAACCCTCGAAGTTTCATGGTGAGGTCCTAGGTCAATGTCTTTTTCACTCTTACCAAGCAATGGGGCTGTAGTGCACAAACAAGTTCAACCAGCGGTTTTAATACTATAGTACTTTTCCCCTCACACACACTGACACTGCTCCTTTGTCTATAGCAGCTGTATTGCTTTCAAACCTGTATTCTGTGTTTTACTGCTTGCCATTTTTCTAATATGGTTTTATCTTCCTTTGTAAAATTAGCGACTCTGCTTCCAGCAATCCTATCCATAATTGTGATTGATCATATTCATGTGAGCCTGCAGGGGAAACCCTCGGCTATTTTAGTGAAATGATAAAAAGCTTTGTGTGACTGCTTGTCCTGATTGCTGATTGCAATCAGGATAGGGTAGGTAGGCGATAACAGATATCAGATACCCCGAGTTAGGGCTGGGCCATATCATACCGTTCACGTTAATACCGGTATAATGTGGGGCAACGATAAGAAAATGAAGTATCGCGATAGAATATGGGTAAAATGCGCATGCGCAGTGCCTTTGTTTTCATACGCACATGGTGGAAAAAGCATGGCGGCGATGGAGAATGAGAAGGGCGAAAGCGGATCGTTGAATGAAACGGATGAACCAGAATTGGTTTGTAAAAATGCTGCAACTTCAGTGTGGAACTGGGTTAGCTTTCGTCCGTCAGATACACAACAAAGCACTATTTTTGGTAGCGCATGCTAGCAGGCCGTCGTTATTACCGTGTTTTTTTGGAAAATACGGCACACTTAAAATCAATCCTTTGATTTTTCTGAAAATCAACAGTGCCCCTCATAATCCCGTGTGCCTTATGTATGAATTCTGGTTGTGTTTACTGACCTCGAAACGATTTTATGTACACGGCGCTCGAAAATCTGTCAAATGTTTCAGTACGACTTTGCTAAGCTACAAACCCACTCCTTGATGGATTGTCAGAGCATTACGGCTATCGTAGGCAGGAGCCTCGCGGAGTGATACGTACTGTGCTTCAACATAATATTACCGTATTGTGTGTGTATAACCTCTTTTTAGGTTTTGTGGATATTATACATGGTTATGCTGAGGATATGTCGGCCAATTTCCACTGGAAATGCCTTTTGGTTAAACTGTCAGCGAGGAATTTGCATTTGCACTGTTAAAATTTATATAACTTTAATGCACATAAAAAAACAGCTGCTTGTTTAAGTGAAAATACATTGATGTGGTTTTTGCACTAATAAAGTTGTGGAGATGTAAAGCATTTTGTCTAGTGTCAATTATATCGTCAGTTATATCGTTATCGCAAATTTTCAAATGTATATCGTGACGAATATTTTTGGTTATATCACCCTGCTCTACCCCGGGTATGATAAACTGGATTCAAAGGCCCCAAAAGAATGTCCACCTTTACTGATCATACTCAGTGCGTTCTCATTAGCAGTCCTGAGGCAAGTAATTAGTCATTAAGAAGCCAAAGATAGACTTCAGTGCAGTTGGTTAGCAGAAAGAGTTGAGCTTAAGCAAATCCAAAGAAATGGATTTCTCTTGCTGTTCTAACTTCTGTTATGTGAAGATTTTCATTGAACCCACTGCAGAATGTAAAAGTTTATGAAATGCATCTTTCATAGCTTGAAGGATTTGTGTACTTGCACAGGATGTTTTGGGCCAAATGCAGTCAGTGAGTTAGTTAGAACACCTGAAGCAAATAAATAAATAAATGAAGCAAATAAAAATGTTGAGAAACTATATCTAAATAGTAATTCACCCAAAGTATCCTTATAGCCAATCCAGGCCATAACTCTCCACTTAGGAAAGAAGGGATAAAGAATTTCTCTGTACCTAAGATGTTTTATATAAATGTAAGTCTATGCAGATATCTGCCTTCTTGCCTTTCGGTGCTTTATTCTGACAAAGCTACAAAAGACTCCACAGGCTGAGCTGTTTTTTCTTTCTTCTTTCTTTTTTATTTTGTTGCTTTGTTTGTTCTCTTGTTAATGCAGTTGCTTTTTAAGGATTTATATCAGCGCCACTTTAACAGTGAAGATTGCTGAATTTTTTTTTTTGTTTTTATTTTAACCTCCTAGGACCTGGCGCCCACATATGTGGACATCACGTTTTGGGTTATTTAGACCAAAATACTCAATTGTGCTCTACAGGGGCGCTTACGAGGACATTATACTGCTACTGTTCTATCGAAATTTAAAATAAATATCCTTATATGTGGCTCTCATTTTTCTTAGAAACAAAAATCAGGTAAAAAAACCAAAACAAAACTGGTAATTCTTTGTTTTTACATTCACCGGGTCCCAATGTGCCCAAATATCAAAGAGAAATTAAAAATGCATGCCGTGGAAGAGTTCGGGTCTTAGGAGGTTAAAGTTAAACCCAGATTGCTGGTGTTCTCTGTTAGATGGGTAAAGATCAGAATGATTTTTTTTCTTTCAGTATCTTTTTTCTGCATAAAGTCCTATGACAAAACTGTGAAGTTGCATTTTTATTATCTTATCTGGAATTCTGATCCTTATACATGTCATTATGTGTGTGTATATTGTGTTGTGGCTGGTATTATTTTCGGCTCATTTGGATGCAGCAGCACTTTCTGTCTTGGTCTCCCTTTGAATTTGTTGTAGATGCCACTTGGCAGAGGCGGTACTGGATAATTTGCAATGCAGATGTTGTGTATTTTCTCGCATAAACACAGACACACAGTGCCTGCTGCTGAGTCACATGGCACAGTCCACCATACACACTGTTACCCTGAAGCTTTCTACCATTTACTGAGCTCCAGTGATGACCCATCACAGCTTCAAAAGTCAGGGAAAGAAAGAAGGCACCTTTAAAAGATATGTGAGAAACAATAAAGCCAATGTTAGAGAAGAAATGAGGCCACACTAAATGCTCAGTATCCCTGGCATATGCCTCTGCTCACTGACAGGCAGCTCAGTTGTTACGCAGTCCTCTGGTACATCCGGTCTTTTATTTTTGGTACTTTTTTAATAACCTCCTCTGTGGGCTCAAGCTGGTCCTGTTTGACAGGCATTCACCTGTCATGTCAAGGATTTGAATGCATGCTGTGCTTGTCCTAATTGTATCAGGGTTCAAGTGATATTCATTGTTTTTAAGCTAATGCTGAATACTCTTAAAAGGTTGATCAAGCAGGAGACCATGGGCTAGTTCTAACATGCTGGGTGATGTTAGCAAGATCTTGAGAATGTTCACCATGTGGCCATAACATGTTAGTGTGCTAACTTTGTTAATTAGCACTTCACATGATGCTCATGGGAATGCTGTCAGTTTTGCAAGTATTATGTCATCAACCAGAGGGGGTAGATCAGCGGTCCCCAACCCCCGGGCCTCGGACCGGTACCGGTCCGTGAGTCGTTTGGTACTGGGCCGCGAGAGTTGAGGCTCAGGTGTGAAATGTATGGTTTTCAGGGTTTTTATCGGTTTTCAGCGTTATTTTGTTATCGTTTTTATCGTTAACTCAGTTTTCCTGGGTCTTTTCACGTGTGTTATGAATAAATCTTCTTTTTTCGGTACCGGTACTAGTTTTATTTTGTTGTATTTATCCGCGACAACTTAAAAGCCGGTCCGTGACAATATTGTCGGGCATAAACCGGTCCGTGGCGCAAAAAAGGTTGGGGACCGCTGGGTTAGATAATGTCCTCAGGTCAGAAGAGTGACCGCAGCACCATAGAGTAAAACTCTACGGTGCTGTTTTAGCTGTAAAAGCAGAAGTAATAATGAGAGTTCTTCTGGTGAACTGAACTAAGATTTTTATATCATTTAATTTGTGCACTGTTCATGAATACAGTACCTTCATAGGCACAAATTGTACAGTTTCATTGTTCCATTGTGACATCACCCATTGTGCTGTTGGACTCCTAATTTTGAAGCTTTAACATTAGTTTTTGGTGTTACCATGTTGGTTATTTGAAGCCAGTATTTAGGATAAAAGCAATAACTTTAAGTTATCAGCTAATGCCAGTTAGCTTGGTTAGCAGGCTGCAATCATAAATTCGGTCCAATGCCAAAAAAAAGTCACACTGATTCATTATAGGAGAACCATTAATGTTGCTAACTGTCACAGCATTTCACTCAGAACATTTTTTCCTGACTTTTCGATGTTGCAAATATGTAAAGTCTAGGAGATCGCCAGAGAAAACTCAAACCTTTAAAAATGCCTGTCACTATTGCAAATTAAGAACTCAGATGCAAGATGTTGAGGTGTTTTGCCAAACATTCATTAAACTCTTAAGAAAAGTTAACTTAAGAAAATGTATTATTAAATTTCAGTTTTATTTATGTAACACTAAATCACAACGGCAACTGTCTCAATGTGCTTTATATTGTAAGGTAAAGACCCTATAATAATACAAATAAAACAGAGAAAAACCCAACAATCATATGACCACCTATGAGCAGGCACTTTGGTTACAGTGGGAAGGAAAAACTCCCTTTCAACAGAACGAAATCTCCAACAGAACTACGCTCAGGGAGCGGCGTCCGCGACTAGTTGGGCGTGAGTGTAGTGCTTTAATGGAGTGATGCAGTAATATGAGGTTTTTAAGATAAGATAGGACCTGATTATTCAAAACCCTATATGTGTACACGTAGTGTACACGTCCTGATAAAAAACAACTCCAAGATTCCTCACAGTGTTACTGGAGGCCCAGGTAATTCCATCCAGAGTAAAAGTTATTATGATAATGGCAGAATATTCCTCTCAAATCGTCTGGTGGTTCAGTTGTATTATAAACGCCTGGCTTAGTACCTAATGAGTAATTACTTAACCACTGAGGAAGTGGCCATTGTTTTATGGAGGCCCAAAACATGGAGAGGATCCAAAATCCTTACCATTACCCTAAGGTGACCCTACACCTGCTGAATAAAGAATGACCTCATTGTTTCTTTACACTGTGCATACATTGTTCAGTTATATCACGCAACTATTTTGTTTTGGCAGTAAGTATTGTTTATGTAGTCATGAAGCATCATTCAGAGAGTTAAGTCACGCTACACGTCGTCAGTCATTAAAAAGTGTTTATGCAAGGCAGGCAGGTAAAAGTTGCAGATCACCAACTAAATACATTTCATCTAAGTTGTCTTTAATTAGCAATATTGCTAGCTAAATGCTATGTTTACATTATTTATCCATTTATCTCTCTGTGCAGTACATTAGATCTGTCCCTATGTGTCTGTCTATAAAGCAGGTTTGAATCGACAGCAATAAAACCTTATTTGGATATTGTTTAGATACCAGGTCAGATTAACTGGGGGAGTTAAAGACAGTTTCCAAATATAACTAACAACAACTAAGTAAGTGTTAGTTTAATCTGCAGGAGCAGTTAGAGAAAATATTCTGAACCTTTGCATCACCAACCTAAAAATATGTGGGGAACAATATAATGATATAATAATAAATACTGTTTTGTTAAACGTCATCTTTTATCACCGAACAGACTGAAAACCAGTTAGCTTATCACTGAGCTGTGAGGAGTTATTTTGGTGTGTACTGGAAAGACTGGGACACACCCAGTGACAGATTACCATTCAGAGGTGTCATTCTCTTAAACCTCCACATGCTTCTATTTATAACAGATAGCTGCAATACCTCAGAGAGGTGAGAAAGAGAGGGAGAGGGAGAGAGTCATATGACCTACTGCTCATTCCACAGATAGTGACGGGCAGCACGCTCACTCTGTGCTTCCATCTGTAATTTCACCAGAGCTGCAGTGTGTTCAGAGGATGTGTCGCAACACAGTCAGTGTACTCTGAACAGATTTCTGGGATTTTGTCTGTAATTATTATCAGCAAAGGACGTAACAGTATATCGCATTTGGGCTGACAGCTGGAGGACAATGCCAGAGGAGAAAGGTAATAATGACCTTTAATATCCTTAAATGAGCCGTTTGTGATGCGTTCACCTGCCCGTACCAGAATTGATTGTATTTAATAATCACTTACCTTTTACAACCACTGGAATGCGGACTCATCACTCACATACTAAATACTATCGGGTTTTTTTACTTTAATAACAGCAACTCAGACATTAGAACATAATTTTTAAGTTAGTTCTCGATACAGGGTGTTTGTGTAGGAATATATGTGCTTCTATTAAAATGAACTTTGAATACAACCAAGCCGCCCTCATGTTATGCAATCCTGGTCTGGAGCTTAGGGCACTTTCTCTTTGAATGTGAATGTGAACGACAACAAGCCTGTGGCAGCAAGCTGAATGCTTATACTGCAGGTTGATATGCAGCCTGCCTGCAACATCCCTGGCAACAACACTGTTGTTTTGGTCCATTTCCCACATCTCGAGCTCTGGGACATTAGCCATTTGGGCTGCTTACAAAGGTCTGAGGGCAAGTTGCTAAGAAGAAATCCCTATAATAATTCCAATACGTATTTACAGTGTTTTTGGTATTATACCAAATTATGGAGTTGTCATCTTTTGTATTGTTTTATGTTTTATTGTGTAAATCATCTACTATGATGACTTATAGTTTGCGGTGAGAGTTCAAAACAAGCTTATCTGCAAGTAGTATGATAAATTACACATGTTTATATTAATAGTAGATTTGAATATATAAAGTTTAAAATTTAGCAGTAAAGAAAAAGGAGCTAAAGAGGCTTCTCATTCATTGTTGAGTTCAATGAAAGAAAGTGAGCTTGCATTGTGTGCCTTTTCTTGGTCATTTTAAATGTATAGCATGCATACATACATGCAAGTGACAGCTTCACTCTCATTCATGTGCACTTCAGTTAGCTCAAAGCTGAGTCAATGCCCATTTTTGCAGTGTTAAAGGTTTTTTCACCAAAAAAATTGCCGTTAGTATCTCTTAAGAAAAGCTAGTACCTACAGGGTAAAAAGACATGTACACTTCCTCACCTGCCCATGGTGAGGAAGTGTACCACGACCTTAGCTATATCACACTTACAGTTTTATCTGCTGTTATCAAAAAACATAAACGTTACACAGTCACTGGTTAAATGGATCTAAATCAAAAGAATGAGAATAGTGAGCCAAGTGGCTATTTCAGACGCAGGTAAAACAGAGCAATTCAGCTGATTTTACTACAACCTAATATATCAGACAAACTTGAAGATATCATTATGGATATTGAGATGGGAGCTCCAGGATTTTATATAAAATTGGTTAAATTCAAGTAATAAGTGCTGCATATTTATCTTTTAATAACAAGCATCGGAAACATGTCACATTTTGAGAAGTTTTATTTACAAAAAAACAAAAACAGAACTCGTTATAAGCGTGGCCAGCTCTGCAACAGCATCAAGATTTTGGCTCCCTGTAACTGGCTTGTTGAGTTTAAGCCAATTTAAACCTGATACTGTATGTTATTATGTAAGGTAATATGACATGACTAGAATATTTTGTTTGTTCGTGTTTTTGATTAATTTTGACTGACTTGTAGCTATACCTATCACATAAATGTCATGAAGTTAAAATATGATGCAAAAACATAAAATACTACTACAGTATCTCAGTACAACAAAGCTTAAGTACTGGAGTAAATATAGTTTTCATTACTGACCTCCACCCAATTGGCTGTAAAGAGAAGCCTTACTGCCATTCCTCATAAACACCCTGTAAATGTCTGCTGCTCTCCACTGCCTTCTTTTCCAAATTCAGCTAAAGCGTGTTGCTTTGTTAACACAGAGGCACTACTTTTTTGTATAGAGCTGCATTGCCATCACAATGTGACAAAGCTTGTTAAGTTTGATGGTGAGGGTACACACACACACACACACACACACACACACACACACACACACACACACACACACACACACACACACACACACACACTTCCATTTCTACATTGATGCATATATGTAGAAGACATGTACACAAGAATGCACTACAGATATGAGAGGTAAACACTGAGTCAGTAGGAACAGACATACACTCCACTCTAGGCTGTGTCTCAGTCCCCACCAAGGACAGTGTATCCTGGATGTGTGATGTAATGGTTGGCTTGCTCTCAGCAGTCACAACGACGCCTGTCACTATTCCAGACTTGCCAGTAAACAAACCATCTGTGTGCTGGTCGCTTTACTAGCACTACTATGACATTTCATAATAAGAAATAAAACCAGAAACTACAAAGGTCAAATAAAGCTGGTGTTATTCTAATGTTCTGTCACAATCTGCCCTGACCATAGCGCCTCACATGTTGGTAACCAGTATGTGCAAATCACTCTAAACCTCACTGGTTCCTGTTGAAAATATAAATCTGTTAAATGTGTCAAAATGTGCATTTTTTAAAAAGGCTTACTACTTTTATATAACAAGTGGAAAATAGCACATTTATTGATGACTGTTTTCAGCTGTGTATAAATATAAATGCAGTCAGCTAGTATGGTGTATGTGGGATGTGACTCACTGAGTTTCTTACAACAATGGAGCTCTATCACATGGGCCTTAGATAAACATAAGTGCAAAGTTTAAGTCATTGGTAAAAATATAAATCTGCATTTCTTATTAAAAGTCAGTGTTTTTTCTTTTATTCGGTCTGTTGATGCCAACTAAATACTGATCAGAAGTATTACTTGTAGCACTATTACTGTTTCCTAGTACTTAGGAAACAGTATTAGCATTCACTCTGTATGTTTTTTTTCTACTTGAAAAAAAATTGCTTAAATCTACTTTTAGTTTGGATTTGGTCTCCACCAAGTCCCCGAGAAAAGATCTGGTTCTTTAGCTACAAATTAGTCTTCTATGTTTAAGTAAGTGTGCCATAAAAGCACAGACTAAAACAGTGATCAGTCTCACTTCACTTTAAACATACAGTTTGTGTGTCTCAGTGACCCTTGAAATTAAAGTTATAGCTCTCTCCTTTGAATGGTGGTCTAAAAGTAGCTTTTCAGATTCGATCCATAATGGCTGCTGAGTTGTCAGACTGTTTCTTGATTGGTTCTAGAAGGTTTTTGATTTCACTCAATGTTCTTTAAAAAAAAAAATCCTGTCCTGTTTGGCACCTTCTGCAAGGGGGTGTTAATAAAACGATAGAGTTGGTGTGCTTTATGTTCTTTCATTCTCAATAGACCCCGTCTGGTCAGTGTTATCAAAGAAATATTAAGTATTGGTTTTAAATTGTTGTTTCAATCAACACATGGTCAACTATGGCAATTAGTGCTTTTAAATTCCGTTACAATGAAATTGTATAGTAACAGGCGAATCATGTGTGATTGAGATCAGTGTGCACACTCAGTGACTATGTTTACATTCGTGCAGTTCAATGTAGAGTTGTCCTGTGGATTGTGATAACAGGTTTGAGCCCAACTACTGCTCCCCTCTCAAATACATCTTCAAGCTGTGACCATAATTTATCCTTCCTTTATCCTAAGTCTTTCATCCTGTCCAGAGTTCCCTTTTAATTCCTCCCTAATCAGCTTAATTGCTGATGAACAGTTAACATATGAGTATACTGTGTACACCTATATGGTGATGTGCTGAGCAGTTTAGTGACTGCTGAAGTGATCAAAAAGCTCTCCAGTGGCTGGACCATTAGGATGGATGAGATTCTCGAGTACCTCAAGGCTCTGGATGTTGACGCACTGTCTTGATTGCCTCTACAGAATTGAATGGGAATCGAAGACAGTGTCTCTGGATTAGAAGACCAGCAGGTTGTCTGCCAATCAAGGATCCCTTCTGTTATCAATAATGACATATTTTCTAAAATTTTCTAAAAATATAATAAAATACCATCAAAAAAGAGGCAGTAGATTATTCACCGACTCTGTGAGATATTCCTCTTTAAGAACTTTTTTATTCAACTGCAATAGCCTTCAGGTTCATACTGAAGACATGTGAGGGCAAGAAAACTGACCTCAGCTGTTTAAGGTCAAAGTCATGAAATGGGAGATGGAACCTTTGGACAAGCTGGAGGTACGCTATAAAGCTTACATATAGTTTACACACAGTGTGCTCGTTACCTTGCACTGTTTTATAATGAGGCAAATTCATGGACATATTACAGTGCAGCCTCCTGCAGTAACACATGGGATCATATCGGTGGGTTGTGTCATCCACGTGGAATAAGCCAGCTGTCACAGGAAGGGCAAAGAATCATATGCTCTCACACAAAGGCCACATTCAGACGAAGGCATAGTAGTTGCCTATTCTTGCTCTGCTTTGGGCCATTATGGTGGTTTATGACTGCTTAAATAATGTCCTGGTGGTTATTCTGGTTACTTGAATAATACATAGCATTATGAAAACTGGTAGTCAGCACTTGTACTTTTCTGTTTGCCTTAACTAAGCCAGCAAAAGTATTCTGGTGTCATCTGCCAGAGAGGTTGAAGGTCTGCTTTTTGTAGTGTTTGACCTCATGGTCAGAGATCCACTGCCGCATGGGTCAGGTTGCAGGCACCATTGCGCAGGTGGATGTGACGGCTTAAAGCAGGGAAAATCCTAAATCATAATGTCTGACTAAATTCAAAAAAACTGCATGTTCCTCTTTTTACCACTGGGGTTGTATTCAGTGAACTTTGCCAATTGCCTTGTGTCTTTTTCTTGGCTTCTAACAAGGGTGAGATAATGGAGGGAGTGTTCTGTTAGGGTGAAGGACAGGAAACTCTTTAGCAATGAAGTAATGGCAATTTCAAAGTAAAGCAAGGTGTCAGCAGCCCGTAGAAAATCTCACATGTTGTTGATCATATTATTTAGGCATGTAACTTTAAGAGGATGTGAATACACCCAATAAAAGTATTTGAATTCCAGAATTTAGTTTATTAGGTTTCCTAAACATTCCGGCTATTCTGGATTTTCTGAGGACTTACCACTTTGGTCAGAAATGTGACACTTAGACCTCTGGTGCAGAGACTATTCTGACATAGTCGATGTTTTATTCAAATACTAAAATAAATAATCTGGTAACAATCACTAGTGTTCTTAAACCTCTGTTGTCATGCAAAGTTGATTTTGTATTACTTCAGAAATATACTTCAGAAATGTTACACATTCATTAAAGAAACGTAGTTTATTGACACCGTGATATTCCACCTAAAAAACACTGTCAATCTGTGAACACCTGGGTAGCTACGTAGATTTTCTAGAAGATGCGTTGCAGCATCCTAAGTACATTTTAGCATTTGTTTTAACAATTTTAAGTAATTGTCATGGCTGTGTGGCAGGCAGGCAAGCAGGAGTGGTGGACCCAAAATGCAGAACTCAGACACGGAAGTGAAACTTAAAGCGCAGCTTTATTGCTGGAAAAAACCTCATACTAACTAAACTCACCAAAAGACAAACAAAAGTCTGAACAGAGGAACCGAGGACTGAAACACTGGAAAAGAAATACTAAACTGGAGCAGGAGACGAAACGCAGGAGCAGGAGACGAAACACAGCTAGTTGAGGGTACGATGCGACAGGGAACACAGGAAAACACAGGGCTTATATACACAGGGGAGTAATCAGGGAATGGAAAACAGAAGGGAGACACAGCTGGGAGGGTTTGGGCTAACGAGACATGGGGAGCAAAGCTAGACCCGCTGAGATGAGGCACAACCTTTCACAATAAAACGGGAAACAAGAAACAGACATAGACTTGACACTGAACTGAACTTATACTAAACGAGAGACACAACCTAAGAACTAATCCCTCACAAAGACTAACTGACACATAGAATAATACTAATAAACAAAGCATGACAAAAGGATCAGAATACAAACCATAATACAAAGGAATATAAGAACTGAAAATGCTGGGTCAAAATGACCCAGGACCGTGACAGTAATAGTTGAAAGAATTTTCATTGATCCTTTCATGCTTTTTACAAAGATTTTACAAATATTTTCAAATGTGTGAAGAAGAAAATGAAAAGTCCCCAAGGTCAGCAGCTCAGCAACCTCAAAGTACTACTGCTGTGGTTCTGTGAACATAATGATCTCCTGCCCACCCCTGCTGCCTCTGCAGATGGTTCACACAAGGAATGCTGCAGAGCATCATGGGATCCCTGTGAGTGTGAGGGAGCACTATTTTTAGGAGCTGGACCATGGCTTCTTGAAAAGGCATTAGAGATAAGGCGCTTATATGTGGCAGCAATGGCCTCTGCGTATTATACACACATATTAAATATATCTATTTATATATATATATATATATATATATATATATATATATATATATATATATATATATATATATATATATATGTATATATAGTGTGTGTGTTGCATTGCACAGATAGTGTTTCCTACCCGACCGCGACCTTTGGGATAACAGCATCAGTAGCGCAGTAGCGCCTGTCAGCCAACGCAGGCACCAGTGAAACTGATTGATGATGGGGACAACTGGCCCCCTGGAGAAGATCAGATACTGGCAGGAGTAGCGGACTCCTGGGGAAGACTCTCCACTCACAGCATAGTAACTTTCTGTCTTCCTTCACAGAATAGAAATTTATTACATTTTCACAAATGAATTATTTCAAAATCCCCGTACTTCCACTCTCAACCTTTAACCTCTGCAGTGGTTGTTACTTGCAGGGACAGAAATGACTTGGTCAGAAATATATACGAGTGCACTTTGTGAATTTCTTTTTAAGATTTATTTTTCATTTAATCATTGGGTGATGTTAAATGAGGGATTATGTGGTCCATTCTGAGAAATAGTTTCATTTTCATTTTTACAAAAAATGGTAGTATCTCCTGGCAGGCATGCTATCAAACTGGGCTAAATAGAATTACTGCAAAACAACTGATGATTAATTGTTAGATTGATTATTTGGCATTTTTAAACACGAAGATGAAAATAGCAACCGATCAAGGATCTTAGCAGTTATTTAACATGGATGGAGCAGACCACTCTTTATTTATTTTTGTCAGCTAACTGCATCAAATATAAACAGTAAATTGCTCAATCCCTGCACAGACAGAATATTGAACCCTTATCACATACCGCTACAAATGTCTTCTGACAGCCTGAATGCCTGGTTCAACTTGCCAGATTTTACATCTGGTAAAAATGATCAGCTCCTGTCTCTTCCTCACCCCTGCCTTCCTCTTCTGTTTGCTATTTGAATAGGAAGTAGTGACACTGGACACTGGATCCCTCCCAACAGGTGCAAGGGTTCAGCAGCACATGCCAGGTCAGATCAGAAGGCAGAACCCCTCCAGGCTTCCCTGTTATGGCAAATCCCTATTGCCCTCCCTCCTCCCGACACTTTCTCACTTTTGGGCTGTTGTCTTTTCCAGATGGTTCCAATTAGCATGGTCCTGGACCTTTTTATGTATTTTTTCAAACAAGGACTCAAGAGTTTCCCCTCCTAAATTCTTGTCTTTATTGGTTGCCATGCCCATATATGTTCTGCATGGTAACTTCAATAAAGTCCCACTTCCTGCACATGACAACATTTTAAAAATCTCTAGTATTCCCATTATTCATTTTGGGTGTCAGCACATTTTCAAGTTAGCGATCCAGTTAAAGAATGTCCTTTCTTTAAACTAAGAAGAAATGGTTAGTGTCTAGAATGTCCTATTGCTCACATTTAGCACTACTGTAAGTCCACACACACTACTATAGATGATATCTGGCCATTAATTGGTTGTTAAAAGTGATAATCATCCCTATAGTAATGGCGCTTGGGTACACTTCTGTACCAACTAATGCTGCAGAAGGTGTGCTTGACCTAAACCAAAGGGCTTTTGAAGCCAAAGGTTGTATTTTAATCCTAATAAACCAATGATCTTTTCTTAATTCTAGCCAAGTAGTTTTCGATCCCCACTCAACTTAGATGAAAGTTGCTTGATTTGTTTCTTGATGTCTCAGTAAGAGTTAAGAGATTTTATATTTTAATGTCTGTGACTTTTACTGAACAATGCCTAACTCTAGCTTGCAGTCTGCTAATTTGTTAGCAGTACTTGACAGATGTACAAATGTGTTCATAAAGATTTAGTCATACAGACAAGCTTCTTATCACATAAATGGTTGTCTTTTATAAGACGTGCCATACTTACTTTGTGTGTTTAATCTGCTTGCTGATAAATATGAGGCTCGTATCAATCTTCTCATGTCATTCTCAAAGCTAATTATTTAGAGTTTTTTATTAGATCAATAAAGAATGACAGAAAATGAATTATTTGGATTCGACTGAAAAGTTTTCTTTTGACTTTCTATGGAAATGTTTTTTTCTGGCTTCATTTTACTAGATTACACAGTTAAGTTGAACTAAAAAACACTGTAGCATTAATACAACATTATCCCAATAGAACAACTAATTAACATCCAATGAAGTGAGTAAAGTGGGATGAACGATAATGTTTACCAGCAACAAGTTCTTGGTTAGCTCCCAAAAAGTAGCTCTGCGTGGCTCACTGTTATTATCCGTGAGCTTTCTTCTGTTTCTCTTTCTCTGAATCAATTCATTTGATGAACTCCCCTTTCGGAGCCCAATTATTGGTAACCATGGAGGCCTGATGAAACCGGTCTGACGACACAAATGTTTCCTGAGAACACAAAGGGCCTTTTGTTTAGCTGATCTCCCAGTCAGTACTGAAAGGCAGATCAGCATGCGAGCCTGTTCTGCTAGGCTTACGATGAAAGGGCAAAGGGGTGAGGTGTATTGATAGAACTGTTGGGATGGACATGTCAGGGTCTTACAATGTGTGTGTCTGTGTTTTGGTTTTTGTTACTGTGGCTGGTTTGATGTTTTTCTTTGCTGGTGTCAAATCTCTTGATTCACTCCCTCCTTCCTGTGTGGAACAAACAAAGAGAAGAAAGAAGTTGTAAAGTCCATTTACTATAGGGTTTATTTAGACTTTCTATGATTTCTACTGTGTGCCTGTTAGCAAAACATGCCATGAAGGAATATTTGTCCCTTCCGACATACTAATAGTAGTTTTTCAGGCCTGATTACTGGCAGATCTATTAGATCAAGTTGAAGTAGGCTAAAAGCAACACATCATGACATAGACTAAAGAAACTGCTGAGAAACAGAGTTATTGATATTAGTCTGGAACGGGTTACAAAGCCACTTCTAAGGTTTTGGAACTATTATCCTCAAGTTGAGGAAACTTGGAACAACCTGTGGTCAGTTGTGAACCTTCCCGAGAGTGGTTGGCCTGCCATTATTATGTTGCATTGGCAACCCATTGACAAGGTCACAAAAGAACCCAAAACATCTAAAGAACTGCAGTCTTCACTTGCCTCATTTAATGTCAGTGTTCATGATTCAGCAACAACAAAGAGACCAAGCAAAAATTGCATTTATGGAAGCATTCCAAGGTTAAAACCACTGCTGACCAATAAGATCACAAAATGACTTTTTCAGATAGGGCCAGGTAGGTTTGGATTTTATTCCCCCTTAATACATGAAGCCCCTGTTAGTATTGACTCAGGTTGTAGTACTCTAATATGATTTGTTTGATGATTTGAAACACTGAATTGCTCAAGATAGCAAATGGCTCAATAGAGAGTAGAGTAAGAAGACAATCCTACCTGCCAGGAAATTATGAATTTAAAACCTGTTTCAGCGTTGAGACTCAGAACAAAGAAAAACAAATGAGAATGTTATATTTATATCTTTGTGTCACAGTCAGAGTGTTGAGTTGGATATTTTTGGATCAAAGCACTGTTTTCTATTTTAGCAATGAAATCTGACATTGCACATAAGATTTTTAGGTGTTTATTAGTCATGAGATACAAGTATAAGATATGAATAAAGGGCTCATAGAAATTAAACAAATCACTTTGGATTTTATCAACCTTATAAGCAGTTTTCTACCATATATTAGGAGTATTACTCCAAACACATATATCTTCTACAGTATAATCTAATATCCTTTTCTGTGTCCCTGTGTGTGCCCCCTCCAGTGTTTCAGCAGCAGGCTGTCCACAGCCCTCTGGAGCAACAGAAGCAGAAACAGAAGCAGGGTAGCAGTGGAGGACCTGTCGCCTGCCAGAACTGTGGAAAGCCCTGCAAAGGGGAGGCACTCCGAGTTCAGAATAAACACTTTCACATTAAGTGTTTCATCTGCAAAGGTATGTAACACCAAATCAGAGCCACAGCCAAGACATAATGCAGATGCACGAACTGCACAATGAGATGGGATGTTACAAATTTTTTTGCAATATTGTGTGTGTTAATGTGCATATTGCAGCACATATCCTGGTCAATAGTCACTCCAAGAATCCTCACAGCATTACTGGAGGCCAGGGTAATGCCAGCAATAGTATCTAGTTAGACACCATGTGGCTGAGATTTAGAGGACTGAATAAAAAAGCATTGGTTTATCGTTTTTCTATGTACTGTGATAGCACATCTACAGTTGAGCAATACAGTCATTATTAATGGATTGGTCAAAGCTAACCAGCTGTAGGTGTGAGTGTGAGTGCGTGTGTGTGTGTGTGTGTGTAATTGAGGGGTAGGGTGGGAGTGAGGGGATTTTTTCGTTGTACATATAATCTGGGAGGCTAGCTGCAAGTGTCAGAAACTTGAAATGTGAGCATGTTCCATTTGTGTGTATGTGTGTGCTTGTGGGTGGGTGGTGGATGTTTTTCTTTTTTCTTTTCACATGTGACTTTGAGTGTGTATTTTCACCACTCCCAGGCCAGACTCCCAGCTCGATTCTTGTGTCAGACTGCTGTTGTTGTCAACACACGCTCCGGTTGCTAGGCAATGGTTGGGGTCGCTAAAGTGTCGGCAGCTTCCTGGAGTTTAATCTTACACTGACCAGCAGACTCCCTGTCTGTACATTTACGCCCCGCCATTACCACCACCTCCATCTTTAACTCTGTTATCAGGTGATAAAGTGGCAGTGTTTGCATTGCCATCACAAGGTTATAAGTGTACTGCACTCAGTGGTCAGCTTGTTTTTGTTTAACTTAACAGATGATTCCTTTTTACTGCAAGTTGTAGCTTAGATTTAGCATTTAGTTGTAGCATAGTTTTGGCCATTATTGTTGTGTAGACCAACACTGCATATTATGGTGCATGCTACAGACTACTGTATTTATACTGTATTTATAGCCTGTATGGCACAAAATAGTTAATAAAAATGTCATCTTTGTGGCTATTAATTTAAAAAGTCTGATTTGTCAATAATGACAGCATCTATTAAGCTGTCACGCTTTACTGATTGAGCTGTTCCTTCATGAAGAGCTTTTATGATTGGTTTGAAAAAAAATGAGCAAATTGAGGTGATTCATGCCAAGTATTCAGTGAGTATGCTAATACCAACACACAACAGTCAGAGGAGCTATGTAAGGGTTCTCTTTACCCCACCCAAAAGTGCTTGGCTGTTCCTCCCATCTATAAATCTAAAGCATGACCACAGTAATTCAATTTCCAACGAATCTGGCCTGTTAAATGTGCTGATTATCCCAGCATTGTGAGCGCTAGGTGGGGAGTCAGGTTCGGTTAGTTATTAAAACTTCCAGATGTGGAATGATAGGAGTTTGAAACGTTTGAGTATGCCAATAAAATAAACCATAGCAGGCTTAGTGGCAATGGCGCTTTTCAATCCGCAGTTGGAAATTTAACATCAAAGAAAAGAGGAGACACCCAAAGGAGTGGTAGCAGCCTAATTCAACAAAGTGTAATGCTCATTAAGATTTTAGGTTTTTCTCTCAGTGCATGCGTCATGGAAGAGAATCATGGCCCCTGATTTTATTACAGTATTATCATCAGTTGCCTTTAGCCTGGGTGTTAGCCAAGAGGTTAACAGTGGCCAGATCTGAAGCAAGGAAACCTCAAAGCTCAGCTAGCTCTATTTAATATATCAAGATTTCTGCAGGTTTATCATAATATACATAGTAGTAACATATATTCAGCATATACAACTGACAGTGTGCTTTCAAGTGACAGCAGTTACTTACTAAAGTGATTAAGACAGTACAAGTACCTTCTAATGAATGTATTTCACTATATTTAGACGGGTTTCAAAGATAAGACATCATCAGTGTAATTTGAAACAAAGAGGAGTGACAATATATAGAAACCAGGTGAGGCCCAAATGCCAATCACAAACAAGAGCTTTCATTACATAAAAGGAAACATCTGCAAAAGCCTCAAAGGGTAATGAATGAGAAGATAACCAGAACCACGTGGCATCACTCACTGATAGAAACCAACTGACAGCATATAAAAAATATACTTTTTGAGATATCAACATCAAAATATTATTAACAACTGACATAGAAAAAATATAACAACTTCTGGGGACTGCATTAGACTAAAAACAGAAAAATATTAGAAACAAAATAAGAACTGAATTGAAATCTGTGTCTCATATTGGATCTGTCTCTCTCCCCTCAACCCAAGCTGGTGATAGATGCCCCTCCCAATGCCTAAATCTGCTGGAGGTTTCTTCTTGTTAAAATTTGTAAGAATTAAACTAAAGTTTTTCCTTCCCATTATCGTCAAGTGCTGGCTGATTGGGGTGGTCTTTTTTCTGTATTATTATGGAGTCTTTACCGCATTGAGGAAACTGTAATTTGTTGCTATATAAATAAATTGAATGTGGTTGGACCAGATAAGCTAATTTTCTGAAACACTTCACTGGATTCACGTAACCCTCCAAGTTGAAGATGAATCATTGAAAATCATATGTGGCATATGTGGGATAAAGTCCCACATAGAACTTTAATTGTCTTAAATATATTTTTAAAGAAAGAAGAGGACTTTGTCTTTCTTATTTTATTATAAACATTTGACAAACATCCCAACCACCCACCCCCTTCATTAGTGATGAGCACTAATTGGTGTTTTTATTGTAGCTTCCAGCAACACCTAAGTGTGTGCTTGAGGAAGTGTGAAGACTGTGGCCTTCTGTATATCCTGTTTTGTCTGTGTCTCATATATCTTTAATCTAGCAGTGAGACCCCATCAACAGCAGACAGCTGCAGACAATACGACCTGGCCGAACAGCTCAGACAGACATTTATCCCCTTTCTGTTTTTACTCGCTTGAATGGCCATCACATCATCCAAACAGCATTTGAATACAGCGGGGAATACTCAAATGTGAAAATATGTGGACACACCCTAAAACAGATAAATGAGAAGTGTTAGGAAGTCCGCAGCTAAGAAACAGAGGGAAACTGAACATGTGCTTTACAGGAAATTAGTTGATTTTTTTTTTTTTTTGCTTTAAATTATGCCATTCAGTAGCTTCAGAACATTTTTTTCAAACTTTTCATAGTTCTAGTAAATGTTAAATATATTTCTCCCTTTTTTCTGTATCAAATCTGCAAGAGCTAAGGCCCATTGCAGTTCTTCCTTTTAGGGTCTATTCTACCTGATGTGTAGTATATAGTTTCCCAGCATGTACTGCGAATTGTCCCAATGTGTGCCAACATGTTTTCATCCCAAAACGTAACATACCGACATTATGTGACAAATCGTTGGTATGTTACGCTTTCGGCGGACAAAATGTCTGCACGTTATTTATTCAGAGACATGAGAACCGTTTGGAATGAACCTATGATCTACATTTATTTTACATTCTGATCATCAATCGCTTTGGAAAACACTATGAGATACGGTTACGGTTAAGGTTATGGTTAAGGTTAGGGCTGAAATACACGGCTGGAGCGTATGTTACCACCACAAGTGTCATTCTGTTGGATTCCATCCACAATCTGGAGCGTGTCATAGGAACTATAAGACACCTCGGGATGTGACAAATTGTTGGTATGTTATGCGCTGGGAATGAGAATGCCCTCAAGTGTGCATTGTGTTGTCTAACACACACAATTTAAATAGTATTAGTCGTATACAACATAGAACTTAGTGAAAGATTAGATTTAGAGAATAAACCAACAGCAGGGCTCGCAAAATCGCTAGCCCGACGTCCCGGAGCTAGCGATATCTCCGGTCGGGCGACGAAAATCTATCTCAGCCCCCCCCGTCGGGTTATCATATAGCTAGCTCCGGCTATTACTACAAAAATAAACTACTTGCTTACCGATATCATTATTTGAATAAATAAACCAAGTCCAAAGTCATTAAGAAGCAGGTTACAATGGGGTTTCCACTCTGTGTTGTATGCAATTACAGCCTTTACGCAGAGTGTTTTGACATATTTATAGACTGCATTGTTTTTTTTGTACAATTACCTAACCAGTCTGTGCTTCTTCCTGGAAGTAAATAGACGGTGCTGGCCACATGTTAAGGTCCTCGCAGTCCAGTCATTGATGTTATAATAGCAGATGGTTGTGATGTTCTCAGTTGGGTGTTGGCTATTGAATTGTCTCCTTCTTGGAAGCCAACTAACCAGAACATATTTAGGGGAAGTGTGTGCGCGTGTGTGCATCAGCTCAATGACCAGCCCAATAGCTGGGGGAGCTGACCTCAAGCACATGTGTATTAGGGGTGCTATTGGGAGGGTGGACGGACGGTGTGGAGTGTTCACCTTCAAGTAGAAAATAGACCTCCCTCGTCTGTACAGCAAGCATTTAACATATTAGAATAATCAACCTTGGATTT
Organism: Simochromis diagramma; assembly: GCF_900408965.1. Classification (NCBI taxonomy): domain Eukaryota; kingdom Metazoa; phylum Chordata; class Actinopteri; order Cichliformes; family Cichlidae; genus Simochromis; species Simochromis diagramma. Next base: position 319,072 of record NW_024387488.1, read on the forward strand.
TCTTTCCCAAGTACAATTCAATTAGCCTGTAAAAAATCAGTGTAAGCAGACTGAAGATGCTATAATTAAGGTTGTGAAATGGATTGGTATTGACAACGTCCTACCCACACCCCAACGATCCCACCCCACACGTGTGCATGAAGCGCCTTGAGGCAACAGTTGTTGTGATTTGGCGCTATATATAAATAAAGTTGAATTGAGTGGTGATTCATTGTAAAACACAAGCTGCAGTCAGGGTCTTACATTTATAGCAGCGAGCACATGCCACATGTATATTTAACCCTGATCACACACAAAGAGTCAAGGTCACCTTCTTGTAACGACACAGCATGTCAGTATATAGGGCCTCTGAGGATGAAGGATGTATAAAGACAGAACATCTTAATGTTTTTTGGAAAAACACTCACACAAAATCCCAAAACAGTACTTGGGTACATTACTTGTGAACATTTGAAAACTGATTTTCTTGAAACTGGTCTTAATTCAAACTGTAAAAAATATTGTGGGTGAATGCAATAAGTGGATGCCATCTTGACTGAAAGCTATCTAGTCATTCATATAGACGCTGCATATGCTGCATGGCTCAAATCCAACCCACAGCCCTTTGCCACCTGTGTTCCCTGCTCACACTCCCTCAGCTTTCCTGTCATTTTTCAATTTACCCTTTCAAATAAAGCTGTAAAAAGCCCAAAAAAACCAACATGGAACCCTAACCATACTGTGTGTGGAGGTCCACACCTGTTATTGCCACTGTGGAGCTCCATAGTGGCTGCAGCCAGGTGCTCTTGACACATGAACGAACAATAGCATGTTAGCTTTGTTTGTTTCTCCTTTGAGAAAAATATCTGCCTTCTTAGCTGCACTATATACAGCTAAATTTTATAGTAGTTGTTAACTCTTTCTTTTATCTTTTACTTTGTGGCATGCAGTTTAGCTTAGCTTTTTGTACTTAATTAGGAGGCGGCTGTTGCTAGCCGGTCAACCAAAACAGTGGGGAGTTGGGCTGAACAACTAAACGATGAGCCAACAAAGGTTAAGGTTAAAGTTGCCTTACAAAACTGTAAAATCTGTAAAGATTTAAACAATCGCTTTGTTCATTCAGTGGGCTGGTTTCAGTCATTATGCAAAGGTAAAATGGTAAATGGCATGTATGTATAGCGCTTTACTTAGTCCCTAAGGACCCCAAAGCGCTTTACACTACATTCAGTAATTCACCCATTTACACACATACAAAATGTACTGTTTATAAGATTGGGGAAACCTGCAGTCAGCTGAGACTGAAGAAGTCACTTGGATGGGTGACGAAACGTTTCTCCCACTGAAAACACTACGTCCAGATGAACAGAATCAACTTTGGAGATAAGCAGAATGTTATTTCAATCTATATCAACAATGCAGCTTCAAATCAGAAGTGAGTCAAAAAAAAGACCACAATCTGATTAGTGAGTCAGTTAGCCATTGCTAGCCGTCTTTTATTTCGTTGTGTCAAAATTAAATATATTTAGGACATTTTTAATATTTTTAGTAGGATATTTTTAGGATACCCAGCATTATTTTTGACTTAGTTTCTTCTCCAGAGTTTTAAATCTGTTACTTTTCTCTCTCACTAGACCTCACTTGTACATGAGAAAACAGATGCACCATATTTTATTTATAGACCACAACAGGGTAAGTTGGTTGTACATCCATCCATTCCGTTCGAGGAAAAGCTAAACAGACCTCATTTAGCATGAGGGAAGCACATTCACAACACACTGAATTCCTCTCAAGTCATTTGGAGTTACGCAAGTGCCTTCACTGTGCATGAGATAAGCCTTCAGAGACAGAAACAGTCTTGTTTTTGTAAAGTAATATCTGTCAGCCAGAAGACATTGTAAGCATCTTTCTACTGTAGTGTAACCCGTAAACCTACATCACGCTGACATATTGAGAGCAGGTAGCTTTCTTGATGTTGTTATTGCTTCTAATTATGACATAGATATTCCATGCTTATGGTGTGTGGTGTGTCAGAGGATTAAAAGGATTAATGTGCAAACAGACGCACTTCTGTGTAGCCCGAGCTAAAAAGTTGAAAACCTCTTGTATTTGTTGCAGTTTTTTGTTTTTGCAGTTCAGCGCCCGGACATGTTCTGTTCTTATCAGCTGAGTCTCAGGACAACGTGTCTAATAAGATCCATCGTGATCTCGTCTTCTTTGGTCCGAGTCCAGTGAAAACACCCACAAACTCACCTTCTGTTGTCATGGAGATTAGATTATTCTAAAATGACACCATTTTTGTTCTTCTGAGTTCAGAGTTCAGAGTTCAAGGCTAATTCTGACACGTTCATGTGGCTGTTAACAATTTCTTGGGTTTTTTTACATTTTTGGTCACATCAATTAAAACACCAGTTTTTCTTTAACTCCATGGAAAAAGATGGAAAGCATTTCTGTATTACTTTATAACAAGTTACAGTTTTACCAAGTACACCACTGATGTTAGAATTCTAAATATGGACAAATCAGTGCACTGATTTTTATTTCCATGTCTACTGAGTTTATTCAACTTTATCTGGCTTTCAACATATGCCCCACCCCCTGCATTCGTAATACACATTCCAGTTTGCAATGAGACGGTATGTCATGTAGTCAGGCAAAAACCTTTTGATCTGCATTAGAGGCAAGTTTACAGTAACTTTGAGTAATCTGCAATATATGAACTATGTTACTCTGCTTCCCATTAAACAAATAACATACAACGATTTAGTGTGCTGTCACCTTTAATGTTTTGTGGAAGAGTTATCAATGAAGGATGAGCTCATAAAGACTCAAGTGTTGAGCTGCTTAAGCAAATAAGTTATGATACAGAGAGGAGAAAAGCCTGTGTGCCAACTGGCAGTGTAGGTATAAATATACAGGGATTGAAAGATGAGCTGATGGGAAACAGCATTTAGGACTGAGTGAGGACGTCTGTTTCTCTATAGGTTTCTGCCCACTATGTCTCTTTCTATGTTGCTCAATAGCAAAGCTGTTTTCTTGTTTTATTTTCTCTCACAGTCTCAAGTCTGTCAGTCTAAAGTCTTACTTCAAGACTTATGTCATTTGAAAAAATTCTGAATCAAGCCTCATGTGTATTAAAGGACATTTACATTAAGTCTCAAAGATTCTGAGTTCCTAAACCTTAAATGTCTCATAGAAGTCCACATCATTTCTGAAGACTCAAGTCCGAAGTCTTTTAAAAGCAGTCTTAAGTCATTTATAAACAGTCTCTTAGCTGTTCTTTCCCAATTTAACTGAATCGCACGAAACCTGTTCTAAATCCTAATGTTCGTAGAATTACTTGAGTCCTGTTGTCCTTTTGGTGTTGGACGAAAAGGACAAAAGCTCCTTGTGTAGTGTCTTTGTGGGCACTTGGCTTCCAAATTTTATACTGACTGTCTCAGAGCATTTCAAAAGAGGCTTTGCTGAATTATTGTTTCTGTGGTTATATTTTATTCCTCGAAACATGACTCCACCTATCCATCCACTCAGAGTTACCATGTAGTGGTGTTTATTCCATCAAATCTGAGCATTATCTCATTGTAGACAGGTTGCCAAATTTCTGAACCGGATGAAAGGGAATTGATTGCAGCTGCTGGAAAAGTTTGTCTTCCTGCGAAAACATTCCTGCTTGTATTGTTGTTTTATTAGCACATCATAAGCCCTGGTAGAGCTTGATGAAAAAAAGAGAAATTGTGCAAATGCTCCACAAAAGTTATCCAACGTATCATTCAGAATCAGAATCACAGTAAAATGTTGTAGTTTTAGTTTAATGTATGTCAGTGAAGAAAATTATTGCTGTACCCAGTGGGCTAAACCTTCTTTCAAGCTCATCCCCAGGCCTGGTTCCAGAGTGGGACCCTGGTATCCCTGTTCCTGGGTCCCTTGATATTTACGTAGAGGGTCGTGTGAAAAAGTCTTCTTTTGTTTTGTTTTTTTTGACAAAGTTGCCTTGAGAGACCCTACAAAAAGCCCCTAGTAGCACTTGGACACACCTCTACCACACTAAGGTGGCGATTTACAGAGGATACTTTTTTCTTTTTGTTGATGTTTTTAAAAAGCAAAATGAATGCAGACATTTTTTTGTTTAATATGTTTATTTTGATTAAATTTATGTGATAACAATAAAAAACATATACTGATTTGAGCACATGAGGGATGCTGGTCATTAACCAGTTAATGACAGAAACTTAGGCTTGGTTAAATTTACTGGTTTGACCTGTCTACCAGTGAAATGGATCTTAATTACCACTGGAAAAACTCATCAACACTGTTTTTATGCAAGTTTGCTGACACACACCTTCCAATGTTCATGCAAGTATGTGTGTGAATTTGTGCTAAGAGCATGCGCTAGAGACATGGACAAAAGCACAGCCATGAATACTCATGCAATGAAGCTCCTGGTTCACAGTTTTTGTGCTGATGTTAAGAGCAGAAGAAGTTATTAAGTCAGCAGAGCATTAGCTATTTCTCATCCACTATGTCCCTCTGTACTCAGCAACATCACTCTACAACTTTACGTGGTCTGCCACTTGGTCCTTAAAAGCTTTCACTTTGCATCAATGCCGCTTACAATTGATGATGGAATATCCGGGAGGGAAGAAATTTCACAAACTGACTTGCTATTATAGTGCCACGCTCGAGTTCAGTGAGCTCTTTAGTACCAAACATTCTTTCACATTCTTTTGTAAAGGCAGACTGCATGGATAGGTGCTTGATGTTATACACTTGTTGCAATGGAATTTACAAAACACCTTAATTCAAAGATAAAGAGGTGTGGCACTTTTGTCCATATAGTGAACTTTTGGACATCCCTGCAAGTTTAAGTGTGTAAAGGTTCACTGAGCAGTGTCCAGGCATGACACAAAGCAGCACAAACTTCTATCATGTGTCTTTCCTGTTGTTTTTTCCAGAAAGAAAGAATTGGGGGGAAAGGCAGGAGGGGTTTTGTTTTTGCTAATGGAGAGGAAAAATAAAGCAAAGCTTTCCCTCAGGGCATAGCAGCTCTGTGATGTCATATGGTTGCTATGTTTGCTGTGTGTAATCAGGGTGAGATCCTGTCATGTTTTGTTCAAAGGCAGACAAGCAGACACGGTTTATTATTTGCACACGGGCTAATAACACACCCATGCTCACGAGACCCTACTGAAGAAAACAATCAGACGTCTCAAACTGGCTCTGCGTACCACAATACCGTGTCTTTCTTTTACTTTAAACTCTGTGGATTTTTCTGACTTTGTTTTATAAAAGTAATATAAAAGAGATTAATTATAAAAGTATAGAAGTGGCTGTCTAGATTTAGATTAAAACTTTACCCTCGCCTCTTAAACGAACTTGTGGAGTTCCCATTCTAATGGTGCATGCAGATTTGTCTTTGAGCATAGAGCATACATTTTGAAGTTAGGAAGACTTTGTGTTGCATCCACCACCAGTTTGGATGATTTTGTTTTTTTGTTTTTTTATGCGCCCTAATTTCATTGCTGGGTTGTTCACAGGTTGTGAATCAGCTGATTGGTGGGTGTGTTGCATGTGACTGATGTGTATTTTCCCAGTCAGGTGGGTTTTTTTAAAGTTCATTCCCCTACTTTTTTTTTCTCCACATTTCTTGTATTTCTAGGGTGTAGCATTTAATAAAGTGGATGCCTAACAGGTTTCTGATATGTTGTTTTAGATCTCTGAAAAATGCAAATTCATTCACTATCATCCAAAGTTTCCACGGTTGTTTATTTTGGCCTTTTGTGGAGCTGTTACTAACTGAGGTTAAGTTATTTTTAAATAAATAGCCAAGGGATAAAAAGGCAATATCTTCTGCCTCTTTCACTGTGAGCAATAAAATTATAATATAAAATTCATTTGTTTTTTCATATCTTTGTTTTGTTTACTATACAGTCCTATGTCTGTTGAATTAAACCTATACACTATATATTCATTTGGCTTGCTTTTAAAAACTGATAATTAAGGAAAAAAGGGAGAACAAATTCTGATGTCTGCTTCTTTTCCCTTTTTTTATCCATTTGGTTATTTCCTAATTCCACCCTTCCCTACATGTTTCTTGTCTCCTGGCTATAACCTCTGACTATTTGTTCCTCTCTTTTTCCAGTATGTGGCTGTGAGCTGGCCCAGGGAGGATTCTTTGTGCGGCAGGGTGACTACATCTGTACTCTGGACTACCAGCGGCTGTATGGAACTCGCTGCTTCAGCTGCCAGGACTTCATCGAAGGGGAGGTCGTGTCCGCGCTGGGCAAGACCTACCACCCACGCTGCTTTGTTTGCACCTCATGCAAGTAAGAAATTAGCATGTGGAGCAGAATGCAAATAACAGATTTCATTTTTTACTTTGGTATTTCCTAAAACTAGCAAGTGGGAGAAACATGGCTTTGAGAGCAGCTTATTCATTAAGCACATAAAGTCACTGCCATTAATATACTGTGACCTTCTAAGCACCACTGAGCCATGTGTCAATAAATCGGGCCTGCGGCACTTAAAAAAGGAACTTTGCAGTTCTGCTGACTTTCATGACATTAACAGAAAACTGACAAAAGCAACCAAATTTTTGAGACTTTGCAACTGAGATGTGTTTTTGAAAGCATACAATAACGTGAAAAGGTGTCCTGCACATTCTGGTGCATCATCAGAGGCCTTGACTTAACATAAGCAAAGTCATTTGACCAGAACAGTTTATATAAAAATGGTGCTTTAAAAACATTCAATCAAATACTTCTTAAGGATTTGTTGTTTTAAGCGTTGGATGTAGGTGACAAGTGGATAATGAGTTAGCGCTTAAGTCAAAGGCAGTGACGAACTAGGTTTTGCTAGGTTTAGTATAAGGATTTGTGGTGATTAAACTTTAAGACGCTTAAGATTGCATCCTTCCAAGCATTTCAGTGCATGTGTATGTCCCTCTCCCCAAGTAGGGGCCAAGTCAGTCTAGGGGAACAAAGATTGTTTTTTAGCAAAAACATGAGAATAGTTCAACCAAATGACTAAAGAATCTGTAATGTTGTGAATAGCAAGCGCAGATGTGGAGTTTGCTAAGGAAGAGATGGATGGACATATGTTTATATACAGACAGGTTTTTTCTTAGTTTTCAAACCCAAAACAAATACAAAGTGATAAAGAGTGAAGACCGTCAGCCTTTAATGTGACGAATTATTAATGTACTCAGCACAATACAGTATGCAGTAACAAGACTGTTTAACATATTTCTTTCTTCAGTGTTGCAGTTTTAAGTTATTTAATTGCTTCTTAGCTTTCAGTAGATTAAAGGTTCTACAATATCTTCTAATTTGACAGGGACAAGTGCTCATTTCTTAGTGGCGATGAGTGAATACAACCGGTAGTTTCTTTTTGCTAGCATATAAAGGATTGGTTTGATAGCAGTCGCTGGGTTGACCAATATGCAGAACAAGAGGAAAGTCCAAGTAACTCGTTGAAAATCTAAGACGTAGAACTGTAAGTTTACTTCCCATTTGGGAAGGTCTCTTGGTGTCATTTCTAAACATCTGTAAATTCTGATCTTTGGCTCAATTCATTTCAACTGGTTACAAATACAAGTTATTTGTATATGTCCACACTTTGCCAAAAATCTAGAAGAAAACCCAAAACTGTTTCCTGAAATGAGAGGAAATTGGTTAGGGTGTTCAGGAACAACCCAAGGCTCAAGCCTGCCAAGAACTGGAAACTTTAAAAAAAATTGAACAGTTCAGAGAAATCATTAAAAGCTCCATGACATTGCCATGACATTCATGCACATGATGAATAAATGACACACATATTTAGGTCAGTCCCACCCTTTTGAAGACACTTACCTTTTTACATACTCTTAAGGTAAGAGGACCTTTTTCCCCATTATGTTGGTAATGGGGAAAACCACAACCAATACAGCCTTCGTTCTCACAATATCATACAATTGATTGTCCCAAAAATCAGAACAGAATTGGGGGAAAAGGCTTTTAAAACGCTGCCCCTGCTTCCTGGAATAATCTGCAGAAGGAAATGAAATGATCAGAATTGGTTACCTTGGGAGAGTTGAAGTCTGTCTTAAAGGAACGAGAGAATAACTCTTTTACTCAGTGTGATAGTTTTTAATGTACTCTTAATTTGATCTGTTATTGTATATTTTACACATGTTGGTATGGGATATTGTATTTGTTTTTAATGCTATATACTTACGTGGTATATGTATTTTGACTTTTGTTGCCATGATGCCAGGTCTCTCTTGGAAATGAGATTTTTAATCTCAATGAGATTTTTTTTTACCTGGATAAAAAAAGGACTAATAAAAAATAAATAAATGTTTAGCCCTACAAATCCACCGTACCCACAGGTCAACTACTTTTAAATCTTATTTACTGGAGAAATATTGTGTTTCAGAATTCCACTCTCCCATTATAAAGAGAACTCAAAATCGATCTTTACAGATGGAGACATCTCATAAGTATGTTTCGCACATCTCTCTTGGTGTCATTTACAAGCACATAAAGCTATAATAGACATACGTGTATAAATATAGGACACACGTGTCACTGCACACCAAACAGTTGCACTCACCTTTTTCAATCTACGTGCATGCGTCTCCTGTATAGTGTGTCTGTGTGAGAGTGTTGTTTTCCAGGCCCTGAAAGGTAATGGAAGCCTCTCGCAGGCAGGAATTTTAAGTGTGTGGTCAGTCAGTGCAGCCACTTTGCCCATTCCCACAGCTAGTGTAAAGTGTCTTTTGAGCTGGGGGTGGGTTTTCTGTGTGTGTGTGTGTGTGTGTGTGTTCATCCTATCATACTTTGGTCATCCCGTTGCTGAACCTGAGATCAGAATGTTCCAGTGTGGTATTTGGAGTTCCCTTACAACAAATGGTGCCTTTGTGATAGTAAATCACACGGGCCTTTTGTGAGCAATATAAAAATGAGGCTAATAGGACAAGTGCTGCGTGAAATGAGACATCATATTGTGATTAGTATATTTTTCGTATGTATGTCACAGTGAAAGGCTGTGTCAATCATCAGTTATTTAGTAATCGAGCTGTTTTTCATTTTGCTGTCTGGATTTTCTTTATGTGTCTGTGTCTCTCCACATGCAACGGTTTAAAAGTTTAATGTGGGCAGCTAAGTGTTTATATTGGAGTTTTTCCAAGGTGAGTGTGAACAGGAGGTGCAGCTAATGTTAAAATAATGTCCTGCAGCCTGGTATTGTAAGCAGGTAGTCTTTGCATCTTTAAATAAAAATCACAAAATGCTACTCTCCTGTTCAAACATATAATGATGAGTAAAAAAAAAGCATTGCTGGTGTGGATGAATGACAGTTAAAATTACATATGAGTCAAAACCATTTAGTGTCACTAAAATAGTGTATTTTAGACAGTAACCTGCTACCAATAAAATGATAAAATGATATTTGTGTAATATTTTAACATAAACATGGTAATATGATGACATTAATGCAGTAATAAACCAATAGCAATGAGGGAAAATGGGTTGATGGGTTTCAGATTTTATGCTTCCATCAACCTAATACCAAGAATTAAACTGTAAGCAAGACTTACAAAAACTCACAATGTCAGGTTTGAAGACATAACTTTTTGTCTATTTATGCATGAGTCATCTTTAATCTCAGCCATTCACAGTGTGCCAGGATGTCTTCCTCCCTCAGTAGCTGGCTGTGTCAGTGTGACAGCAGCTCCTAATATCACATTTCAGAGCTGTAGGAAGCTGCACGTGGCAGCAAGTCAGAGCCCAGCTCTGCCAAGGATCCATCATTCCTTCTGCATTTGACTCGATGACGGCAGCTGTTTGTGAAGCAGACTGCACAAACAGCCAGCAGACATTAACATTGTTTCATTGTCATTGCAATAACTCTTTAGCTGTATAATGGCATTTGTCTTTGGCTTGTAAGTGAAGCCAGTGTCCGTGTTGCACCTCTTTCATTTCCTACTAGATATTACAAACAAGAAAAAGTAGAAATTTAAAGATTTGAACATGAGATGTCAAAACAAAGACATCTCCTAAAAAGAACCCAAGTACACTTCAGCTTAAGGTCATGAACAGATATCCCGTCATTCTCCTTCAGGATGTTTAGGTAGAAAGCAGAATTTAATTTAATTCTATTTATGCAGCACCAAATCACAACAACATGCACCTCAAAGTGCTTTATATTGCAAGATAGTCCCTACAATAATACATACAGAAAAAAAGCCAACAGTCATATCAGCCCCTATGGACGAGCACTTTGGCGACAGTGAGAAGGAAAAACTCCCTTTTAACAGGAAGAAACCTCCGGCAGAACCAGGCTCAGGGAGGGGCGGGGCCAATATGCTGCGACCGGTTGGGGTGAGAGAAGGAAGACAGAACAAAAGACATGCTGTGGAAGAGAGACAGAGGTTAATAACAAGTGTGATTAAATGCAGAGAGGTCTAAAATTCATGAATTCATGGTTCCATTTATCACAACAAGTCTTTCAGGTCCTGAGGCAGCAAAACAGCTGCCAGACCATCACACTACTAGCACCATATTTTACTGTTGGAATGATGTTCCTTTCCTGAAATGCTGTTACTTTTACACCAGATGTAATGGGACACACACTTTCCAAAAAGTTTAACTTTTGTCTCGTCATTTGAGTATTTTCCCAAAAGTCTTGGGGATCATCGAGATGCTTTCTGGCAAAACTGCGACGAGCTTTTAGGTTCCTTTTGCTCAGCAGTGGTTTTCGTCTTGGAGCCATTTTTGCCCAGTCTCTTTGCTATGGTGGAGTCATGGACACTGACCTTAACTGAGGAAAGTGAGGCCTGCAGTTCTTTGGATGTTGTTCTGGGGTCGCGTCCTTTTGGATGAGTCGTCACTGCACTCCTGGGAACGTTCACCATTGTTCCATGTTTTCGCCATTTGTAGATAATGGAGTCCCACAGCTTTAGAAATGGCTTTATAACCTTTTCCAGCCTGAGAGATCGCAATTATTTTGTTTCTCATTTGTTCTTAAATTCCCTTGGATTACTGCATGATGACTGGGATTTGAGGATCTCCACTTTGTCAGGCAGAACCTGTTTAAGTAAATAGTGGCAAAGAAAATACAGCAGGTTTTTAGAGACTTAAGTCTCAAGTCTCTAAATATATGCGTTAACGACTGAACCTGATGTAAATAACCAATAAAAATATCCAACAACAGCTGACAAGCTTAATATATAAACAATTCTTTTGAAAGATTTAGGTTTTCCTTTTAACGGCTATTAAACCAGTTTTACATCAGTCTTCAGGGGATTGCATTTAGTCATAATAGCAGAGAAGAGTAAATAAATACATTAAGTTATATCAGAACATGTAACAATAATTAGTTACATATTTTGAGTAGTAGGCTTAGAGCTTGGGCTTATGACCTCAGCATTTCTAACTTTCTAGAGCGCTCTCTGGCATTTCTTGTGAAAGATATGATGACAGATCCTCCTTACAGGTGAAAGTCATCAGCATAAAAATACTTTCAGGGGTTGGAGGATATTACTGATTGGTCTGTAGAGCCTTCTGAGGAGCCTTTTATGCACCCTGATGGACCAAATTTCATTTCAGAGTAGAACAAACTATAATGTATCTGTCAAACCCCTCTGATCATCTACTGTTTTTCTCTTTGTTTGTAGACAGCCATTTCCAGCCGGTGACCGAGTGACATTTAATGGGAAAGAGTGTATCTGCCAAAAGTGTACCCAGCCTCTTCCCGCCAACAGCCCTGCACCCATACAGGCTGTCCACAGTCAGTGCTTTTCTCCTCCGTTTGCCTGTTTGAAAGCATAACTCATGCCATAAGTAAACTTCGGATTGTTTGTTCCTTCACTTAAATTGGCACTTTCCTAAATTGTGTTTTCCTCATAGAAAACAAAATGTCCAAAGTTTCTTTTGCCCTTCAACTCAGTTAAATCAAAGAACTTTTCCACTAAAAGAAAGCAAACTCTAGTGTTTGAATTTGACCTAGTCTTTGTTATTTTGTTCTCGGTACAGACTGCTGCGGCTGTGGAAAGGAATTTAAGAATGAACAGTCACTCGTGGCACTGGACAAGCACTGGCACCTGGGCTGCTTCAAGTGTAAAGTCTGCAACAAGGTGCTCAATGCCGAGTACATCAGCAAGTACGTCTGGCTGAATATACTTTCATTATCATAATACTTCATTAATGCTGTTATTTAGATTTAATCTAGATGCTTGCGCCTGTCTCTGACCTGCTTGTTTGTCTTGTGTCATTCTTACAGGGACGGGATCCCCTACTGTGAAATGGACTACCACGCCATGTTTGGCATCCAGTGTGAGAGCTGTAAGAAGTACATTACAGGGAAAGTCCTTGAGGTACAGCGCTGCTGGCTTCCATTAAGAACAAAACCTTTTTTAGCTGTTAGCATGTAGCATGTGGTTCAACTTACTTGTTGTCTACTCTATATGAACATGCATGGGGAGAAGAATAATGGAATTACAGTAAATATAAATGCACAAAAGGAATAACTGTTGAAAACACTGAACAATCTGAATCGATAATCCCACTTAATCCAAGAATGTTGGTTCAGTTTATTCAGTGTTTGGTTTACACAGTAGTTAAATCATCAGTAAGGTGGTATTTCTAGGACAGCTATAGGAAGTTAAACCTCAGACTTGGCCATTCCTTCTCTTGGCCAACCATACAGCACTGATGTGTTGATAACCTTCATTTTTTAAAATCAGATTGCTTGCAGTATTTTTTCCTACTTTGTTCAAACGCTTCTTGTCTAATTCTCAGTGACCCGACAATTAATTTATTAAATAAGCTTGTTCCTTCCAAGAGCTGCATTATTAGATTACACTGTTGACAGTGAGAGAGCATTATACTTAGTGCAAGAGGCTTCTAGTTGACAGTACAACTTAATCACAACTGCCATCTAAATGAGTGATATCAGTGTTTGTATGCCAGTGTGAACTGCAGGATATGATTCTGCAGGTCATTGTAGTGATGTTTCTGTTGGGTAGTTCTGTCATAGGGCACATATTTAAGATAAAGTTCAGTATGAGACAGTGAACCTGTACACAAGCTAAAGAATTATTAATAGAAAGTCATCATTAAATGGCTTACTTAGACTGGTTTTCAATTCAGATCAGTTTAACTCATTCATCCATCCATCTTCTTCCGCTTATCCGGGGCCAGGTCGCAGGGGCAGCATCCTAAGCAGAGAAGCCTCCCTCTTCCCGGCCACTTCCTCCAGCTTGTCTGGGGGAACACCAAGGCGTTCCCAAGCCAGCCAAGAGATATTATCTCTCCAGTGTGTCCTTGATCTGCCTCCTCACCTCAACTGAGCCGGTTGAGGTGAGGAGGCAGATCAAGCAGCGGCTCTACTCTGAGCCCCTCCCAAATGGCTGAACTCCTCATAGGGAGAGGCCAGTCACCCTTTGGAGGAAGCTCATTTACCCGCAGAATTCAGTGCATTTCAGTTCACTTTTATTTAAACAACAGTTGCCTCATGATGCTTTATTGTGCGTTTTATAATATAAAAGAGAGAAACCCCCAGCAGTCCATCGACGCCCTATAAGCTTAAAACAGAGTGGGTAAGTATGTGATCGGAGACAGAGAAAGAGGCTACAGAAAAACACAGCGAGTTGCATTTTACATGTTTCTCATGCTCATATTTCCACTTAACTGATTCCAGGACTGACCTCATTTCCCCAAAGAGACCATTAAAAATTCATCATATTTGCAAATGCAAATACATTACCTCTTGTCATGGGGGTTTACAGTAACACCACATACCTTAAAACAGCCAAAGGTATTTTGTGTGTTAGTTTTCTTGTAATTGCTGGTGTTTACTGAGCATACAATTTACTGAGCATATAGTTGTTAAGGGTGCGTCTCTTTCCAGGAAACATATACTTAATATCCAGGTTGAACTGCACGTAGTCTAAAGTGAAGTGCTGCTTTTGTGGTTCCATAACAAGTTTCATAACTCCAGCAAAAACAAACACTCATATCAGAATAAAATGTTTGCCAAAGCTTAGACTTCTGATTGTTGCGTGAAAACTACAGGGAGTTGAATCTCCGGGGTGATATGATGTAACACAAGTTAATGACATTGCAACAGCAGATGCAGATGGTGCGTGCGTTGATAAGTGCTGAAGGAATGATCCCCATTCTGGAAGAAGGAACACGGCAATAACAAATAAAAGAATAGTGGCAGAGAATCACGCAGCCAGGATCTGCTCTGTTGTTGAATATTCAGTGCAGTCTGACTGAGTCTCATGTTTTAGAAATGGAGCTATAGCACAGATTGCACACTCTCACCTGCCTCTCACCTCAGTGTCCTCAAATGATCACTTTCTTTGACTGAAACCATTGGTTCATCTTCATCGGTGAGCGTGATGACGCAGTGCATGTTTTAAAGTGTGTCATCAGATATGTGGGACAGAACAATGGCATTTGTGATCCTTATTTTAACACCTTTGCTAGAGTTAGCAGCATGAGGTGGAATTGCAAATAAAGTTATAAATGTCCATAGGAAGTTAGCTGGGCTATTACTGCCTTATCATCAACATTCAGGGTTGAATGATGATGCTGTCTCGTGCTAGCTGTGCAAGGCTGCACTTTGAAATAGTAACTGAAAGACTTCTTTCAAAATGCCGTGACATTTGGTTGAGATCAAAGAGCACACAGAGGTCATACTGCACTGAGTCAGTAACTGCAGATAGCAGCAATGGAATTGAAGCTATGTTTATTGTTGCCCGGTGTTCCTTGTGCCATGGCATTTATTTCTCATCCAAGATGTTAGTCAGTCACTTTGTCAGTGAAACAGTGAGAGTAGACACTGTGATGTGTAACTGGAAATACTGGGAATAGTAAAACAAAAAGATGAAGAAGAACCAAGAACCTAAAAGAAGTCTAGATGCCTTTGAGTCAAGCACTTGAAACATATGTAACCAGGATGGCAGACATATTGTCTTGTATTCTGCATCTTTAGCCGATGCAGGAATATGAAAGGACATGAAATGAAGAAACATTTTGGATGAGCAGCCCAAGGTAGTTCAGCTCATTTGACTTAAGCACTTGCCATGAACTGGATGATTAAGAACCTACACAAACATTATTGAAAGGTTTAAACTTACTGAGCTGAGGGAAAACAATATGTAACACCCAAACTATACCTGATGAGATTAAGTATTTCTGCTGTCAGCCAAGCATCTGTGCTACTGATCATTGCCTAATTTGCTTCATTGGCTTTTTTTATTTCTGTCACTGTTCATACTGACTATTAAGTTCAGTGTTAGTTTGAAACACCTTCAACATCAGAAACAAGGCTTCAGTATTTTTTAACCATTTGGTTTCAGTGTTCAAGATCACTTTGTGGTGCAGTGGAGATATGAATGTCACTTTTTAATAAGGTTCTGTATTTGAATGAATGAGTAGATGAGAAGTGCTCGTATTCTAAAGCACTTTGAGTGGTCGTAAGACTGGGATGTCAGTCCATTTACTTTAAAGTTGAATATATTCTGAGGTAAACTTTTGATTTCAGTATCAGATGACGCAGCATTCGTGCCAGTACTTTTGTCTCTTACAGTATTTTGAGCTGTAAAATCATGAGCTGCATATAGATCCCATTGCTGTTGTGTTCTAATAACCTGTGATGCAACACAGAGCTTGATGTATGTGCAATCAACTGGATTGCAGACCATAGACCATGTTTGTGTGTCTGTGTGTTCATACTGCCACAAATTTATTCCAGCCTTCTAAATGAATCACATTCCTCACCTGACTGGTTCCTGGAATTGCGAGATGAGCAAATGGAGAGAGCATTAGAGGTAGGATAATTTTGAGAAAAGATATGGACTGTAGGTAGCAAAGATATAAAAAGCAGCTCTCCCATTATCTAAAGCCATACTCTGCATGAGATTCAGCCACAAACTTCAACCCTGGCTGACCAGCTACAGCCTCATTCCTAAGTAAAAATCAAATTAGGCTCTTTCAGTCTCAACTTCCCTCCAAACCATTCCTGAGCCCCCCTCTTCTTCCTTGATATGCCAGTCCTGCAGGATACTGAATAAGATCATTCTCCTCCCTGTGCTGAGAAAGGAAGGATTTGATAGCAGTTCTATCTCCTTTCCGCCTCTCTCATACTTTCCATGTTTGAATTTCAATCCTGTTCCAGCCTTTTATCTTCTTAGTTCTTTGAGTTCCTATGTCAGCTTCCTCTTTTCTCTCAGTTTCAGTTCAAATATGAACTTCTGGCATAGCATCTGCACCGTCTATCAGTTTTTAAACAGATGGCCTTTTGTTTTTCTGTCAGTAACACCTAGACTTGGAGTCTTCTTGCTTTTTTTTAAGTACATTTCTGTGCCTGGTTGCCTCCTCTTTCCATCTGCTGTCCATTTGGTTGAGACAAGCATTAAGCAGGGTGTTAGCCAAGAAATATGATGTTGACATCCTGTTTTCTGGTATCCTACCCTATTAGAATGACGCAGCAAAGTGGAGGAGCCTCAGAGGTGTTGCACGTAATCAAACTGCTGTTACAGCAAGATGAAATCTCTTTGCATGGAGAGCAAAAGAATGACTCAATTGCAATAAACCTCCACCTTGTTTTGTTTATTACTGAGTCCATAAATCACACGTGTTTTAGGACAAGAAAAACTGCCAAGAATGAGACAATTCTGCTCACTTTCAGTAATGGTGGTTTTTGTTGCCATGAAAAAAGACAGAATAAGGATCTGGTATTAAGAAAATCACCCAAAAGACTGTGAAACTTAAGAGAATGGGATGCTTTTTAAGGTTTGCTAGTTTGAATCCACGAAACAGCTTGAAAAATCTGTCAAGAAAAGGAAAACTCCCTCTGAGTTCCTGCTGAGGAAGCCACTGACCAAATGTAATATTTGCTCTTAGGGATGGAAGTAGAAAGCAGACAACTTACCCAAACGATTCAATGCACACAGTGTCAGCGTCAGTCAAATCAGCTTCCACAGCCAAAAATGAACCCAGACAGTCCCCAACACTTGACCAGGTCACATATAGACTAGCAGTTTCACAAGTCAAGAAACAATCCACACTATGCCTCAAAATCAATATCACAGACTCATTCATCCTCACTGTGACAACTCCCTCCCATCACACCGCTTTGTGGATTCTGACAAGCTCTGGAGATAACATGTTGCCTCCATACTAAACACACAAGGAGCTCCATGCTTAACACACAGGCCATCATACACGGTGCTTATGGAGAAAACGTATTGGGTGAATTTGTATAAATACAGGATTAAGCCGAATGTCATGAATGTATTTTAAATCCTTTTTGTCAAAAGGACTTTATGTGTTACTCCTGCAGTGCTCTGTCTGAATGGCAATGTCTCCACCTTGTGGCTAAATGATAAAACAACCTTAGTTTTGTAGTCTAAGTTTCCCTTTGTCCCTCATTTAGCTTTAGCTCAGCAACACTCCTGAAACTCAATGTTCATTTTGCAACTAATTTATAATGAGGTAATTATGCATTTTGTAAGAGAGCTTATGTATATAAACATAGATGCTAACACAGAGGTCTTTCAATGAATGTGTTAGGCATAGGGAATAAATCACATCGTTCATTGAATGAAAAGAACATTTAAACTGCAGGCTTGAAAGCATACTGGTTGCCATCTGAAAGCAATGTATTGATTCCTCGTCTGCTTTGTTAGAAGGTGTCTTTTTGGTCTGCATTTCTTAGGAGACATTATAAATTGTAACTGCTGCAGTGTGCTAATGTGTTTTCATTCTTCAACAGGCTGGCGAGAAGCATTACCACCCCACATGTGCACGCTGTGTCCGGTGTGAGCAGATGTTTGCAGAGGGAGAGGAAATGTACCTGCAAGGTAGAAGCAGCCTTCATATCTCTTATTATAGCTCCTACCTGTCAGGATAGGCAGTGTAGTTTTTCCTGCCTAACCACAGAGGATCCAGTGCTAAAACTCACGATCTATTATTAGACTAAAGCACATTACTTTCTATTCTTAGGCAATAAGAGCTAATTTTCTAGTCGCGACATCACTTTTTGGTTCACCACGTTCTCTTTTCTCTTTTACTCTGTTTCATAAACCCAGTGTGTGTTGGTGAATAAATCAGGCACATGTGTGCTTGAGTCACATTAGTTTAGTAACAGAGATTCTGTCAGCTGCTGCTGTGATTAACACAAGGCAGACAGTAAATTAATTCAATTATTTCTGATTTAAAAAGCATAAAACATGTCACTCCAGTTTATGAAGTAATGAGTTATGCATATGTGCTTCTCAGCCACAATACTAGCCTATTATTGTGAAGGCTCTGCTTGTGAGACGGGATTTGTTGGGGTGTCCTATGATGTCAGGTACCAAGTTATTGGCAGCAGATCGTTTGGGTCTGAGGGTTTTAGCCTGCAGCCACCATGGATCTGGCTGTTCTCATGCAAAGTCCAGTGGTGATTTTACTGCTGTGACTCATCAGACTCATCATCATTATAGTCGTGACATACTGTATGATTTAAATCAATCAAATAGTTCATTAAACTAAACCATTTTTGTAATATTTGACCCACTTTCAACAACATGAAAGTGCAAATGGTGCTGTCTGTCTCTGTGTCTTCAGGATCGTCTATCTGGCATCCTCCATGCAGACAAGCAGCCAAGCAGGAGGAGAAGAGTAAGGTGGGTGGTAAAGGCAGTCCTGACAGATATATATATATATGTGTGTAAATATCTGACAGAAGAGATAAAGCTCTGATACTCCCTTGTCATGAATTCCTCAGAAGTTAAAAAGGAAGAGTTTGAAAAACCTCTGAATATAGCACAGTCAGTGGATGAGTTTAGCTGCTTTTAATACAGAAAGTGGAATATCACAATGAGCCCAAAAAACAGTTTCAAAAACTGAATTTTTCATAGTCCCAGGAAATTATAATGGAGGTCTCCAATCTTCTTGTGTACATGAAATAGTGAGCAGGAGAAAAATTTGGGTCTGTGTTAGACAGTCACTGAGGTTTCTTTCAAGTTCTTAACATGAACTTCTGAACTGCAGTTTCAGGAGCTTTTTGCCTTTTTTTTTAATCCCCACAAGCTACGCAGTTCACAGTTCAATCTTTATTACAAATATTTGTTAAAAAGTTCTTTTTTTGTTTTTAAAGTTTGTTTTTTTTCCCCTAAATAGACCTAATACCTAAAGTAGAGATACCAACACATCCCAGTGTCCACTGCAATAGTTACTGAAATAAAAAACAACAACAATAATAATTTAGAACATTTTTGCAACTCATCTGGCATTTTTTCATTTAGCTTTCTAAACTTGAACATTTCATAATTTGTTTCATTGTAAATAAAAATGTTCATCAATAAGAACATTCCTATGAATATTTTCATGTCATTCCTTTTGTTGTTGCTGGTCCCTTTCAGTCATTAAAGTAGTACAACATTTTATACAGACTATAGAGTAATAACAGACACAAAAATGTCACCAACAACAATGCATAACAAGAATCACCATCAAAAGAAAACTGTGTGAAGCTGAAGTTAAATAAAGAAAAATGTAATTGAGTCAGTTTAAAAAAAAAAGGTTCTGGTTTGAGCATTGCATCAGCCATTGTCTGCCCTTCCTCCATCTCCCTTCCTCATTCCTCATCGTCACCCCTCTCCTTCCCAGAAGCAGGTCCGGATACAGCTCAATGACGGCCTCGAGCAGCAGGTCGGTGCTCCTGTACGTCCCCGCAACCAAAACCCCACTCAGTTCCCCTCGCCTCACAACCATCTGCTGCATGGGTTGTTTAGAACTCACAACTTAGTGCTGCGTTTTCTTCATGCTGAGAAGCAGTCACAGCAACACAAAGTGTTAAAGTTACATGTGTTACTTACTCTGGTGCTATGCAGAGCTGACATATGTGACTAAAGAAGCTGAGGATCTGTCTGCGCATGTACCCAGAATGGTCCCCTGGGCAGTTATGATTAGGATTGATGTGGCAGTGTGAGTGTTGCCATCCATAGAGGGCAACACTCACACAGCTTGGCCAGACAGAGTGGATGCTTCTGTCTTGTTTCAGCGTGCTAAAAATATCAAACACAACTGTTACGATTCTCCAAATATTTAATTTGCCGTATGATGGAAAGTTCACTCTCTCTCATTCAACTTGTGACTTAAACATCATCGGTACTGATCCCAGTACAGCTTCACTAATACAGGCACTGCGCTCTCTGTGTTAAGTAGGTATTTGCTGTTTGAATTTTTGAGGAATTAAAATGTGTTCTTGTATTGTTTGTGTTAAACAAAATGCCCCTGTAATAACAGAAAAATGAAGTTATGCAGAAGTGGAATTAAAAAGGGAGATGAGAAGATTTAGATTCTCTAGCAAACTCACCTCAAACTGTCTTTTTATATAAATAAAATTGATAGAACCTTTAGAAGTGATACTTAGCATATTTCTGAACTTTTTACTTTTTACTCCTGCTTTGAGTTTTTATGCTAAGCTAGGCTAACCGGCTGAGTCTGAAGTGTGATCATAATATCAACGCTAACTGTTACAATTTACGTACACTCATGTATGATACGGCTTAACCAGGTTGATTGTCATGAAAACAGTGTTGGAGAATTACAGTTCACCATTTGTCTGCTAAATATTCAGCATTGGGTTAACATTACTGTCGTCCTTCTCCATGGTTTAGTTCCCTCTTGTTGCCATCTTCTAGATGTGGTGTCTAACACATATTATCTTTTCAGTTATACTTTCAAGTGTGTTTTTTAAGTTTGAGTGTTTGCAATATTTATATAAAGCCATTGGGACTGTTAAGGCATGAACAATAATGCAGCAATAAGGTAAACGCCATGTACATCAAACAAACGAACAAAATGTTCCCCAAAGGTAGTTTAAGGAGGAGCTTATTTCCATCTGTTTACAAATTTCAAGCAACTTGAAGAGTAACAGTTAGTCAACGGTATAATGACACGACAGTGTCCCGTAGTGGTCATGGAAATTATGACGGGCACAAAGCAGGACTAACATGATGTAATTCTACAGATGTTATGGTTTCTCTTGGAGAGTAGTCTTATCTTGGATCTGATTGGCTGTTGGATGGATTTAAAGAAGACTTGAGAAAAGTATAACAGGAATGACTAGTAATCCCTGTTTTCTGCTTGTCCATGTCCACAGCTGGGCATAACTCTAACCTTAAAGGAGCACAGTTTTTGTAGAGAGGTGATCTGGATGGATGGGCGAGTTGACATATAATTGGACTTTGACTTTAATTCTGTTTTTTATTATTACAATGTTAAGGTTTAAAGCTGTACTTTTAAAAAATGGCTGTGATACGACTGTGGTCTAGCTTGACTTATTTCACTGTAAATGCAAAACTTTTGGGGTTTGAGTTTGAGGACACTTCTCTGGGAAGACGATTGTTTTTACTATTTTTTATCAATAATGATGAAAAAACGTGCAGCAGTTGAAGCAGCCATTCAGGATAAGACGTTTATAGGATATTCTGTGTTGTTACATTACTACCCTAAAAAAAAGAAAGGGCAGCTTTGAATAATAAAAAAAAATGTATATGATATACGTATACATATGGGTATCGGTCTGATACTGACGTAAACTACTGGATCGGATATCGGAGAGAAATAAAAAATGTAATCCGATCCATTAAATATCAAAAAAGCACCTCACAAAACTTGCGACATGGCGTAACTCTGCTCATAACCGTAGCACGTGGCAGCAGTGTGCGTCACGTGATAGAGCAGCTGTGCGTATTTGTAGCCTCGCTAACAATCCGGCATTTCATCTCCGAGGAAGTTATCCCAGAGAGAAGTAAAGCAAATGTGTAAGTTCATCTCTGAATGTTTGTAAAGCATTCCTGCATTAAGCTTAACAACGATATATGGAGCGACTGCCTCTCTCTCTCTCCTGCTGCTACTTCAATCATGAAACTGATTAATGATCAGCTGATCGGCTTTTCTGTCGCGAGTCCGTCTCTCTTGTTTGTGTGCTTCTCGCCAGAAAGAGGAAACCAGCGGCTGAACAACAGCAGCACGTTTAAGCTTGATAAGCTGTTGTTAGAATTTATTTAATATTACTTTCTACACCAGGATCCTTTTCTACGTAGCTGACGGCTGGTAACTGTGCAGGGACGGATCTAGCAAAGTTTAGCCAGGGGGGCCGATAGGGCATGAACAGGGAAAAGGGGGCAAAGACATACTTTTCTTTCTTATTCTCATTTAAAATGTCTAGCTTTTAATAAATAATTATCCGAATCTTACACCCAAAGATTTAATCTGATGTAAAATGTATAGAAGTCTATTACTGTATATAGTAACTATTAAGTCTAATATACCCTAGTAAGCTATAGTACATAGAAATATGTTGAATCTATTTAATTATTCTTCAAAAATAATTGATTTCTGTGCATTCTTTTTCACACTGCATCAAATTAAAGTTGATTACGTCAATTAAGCATCATGAGGTGGAGGGTGGGGGATGGTTCCCTATTTGGGGGGGGGGGGGGTTAGAACCCTATTAGTTAAGTTGCTTACTCTTTAAAATACCAGAATAGGGAGGATGGAGCAGGTTTAAGTTTATTAGATTGATCAGTGTAGCTGAACTATGAAATACTTTGGGTGCAGTGTATTTTTTGCATACAGGTATAACAGAATAGCTTTAGTGTTTGTTTGTTTTTGTTTGTTTTTTTTACTTGAGTATGAACTTATATAAAAAGCAGCAAGATATTAAAAAACTGTTTTATTGATTAAAAAACACACTATATCGGATTCATATCAGTATCGGCAGATATCCCAATTTATGATATCGGTATCGGACATAAAAAAGTGGCATCGTACCATCTCTAATAATATCTTACTACGCATGAGTTTGAATGGATGGCAGTAATTACATGAATGCCACCTTTCTTAACCTGTCATAATTCAGTGTGTTTAAAACTGCTGTGTGTGTGTGTGTGTGTGTGTGTGTGTGTGTGTGTGTGTGTGTGTGTGTTCCAGGTGACCCGGACTTCATCAGAGAGCATCACCTCAGTCCCGGCATCCAGCGCCTCGGGCTCTCCCAGCAGAGTCATCTATGTAAGACTGCATCACCTCTATTCACCCTTAAGGGAGCAACAGATGACTTTTGTACCTCTGTGCTCCTCCAAGTGTCAGTATGCAAATAAAAACTAAATCTGTCTCCTGTCTGCTGCCAGGCCAAGCTAGGAGAGGAGATGCTGGACTACAAGGACCTGGCAGCCCTTCCAAAGACCAAGGCCATCTATAACATAGATAGGCCTGACATGTTGTCTTACTCTCCCTATGTCAGCTACCCATCTGACGAGAGGCACTATGGAGAGGTAACTCCGACTCCATTTTCATTCGCTGCTGTGATGAAGTTTTTCACTAGTAATTCTTATGGTTTGTCATGACTCCGTTATGAGAGTAGAACAATACTTCTATAAAACAAATTTAAGTTTCAGTAAAATTGTAACTAAAGGGGTTTTAAATGGCTCAGAAAGCAAGTAAACATAACTTTGGTACAGTAACAAGAGTAAATGGAATTCACTACACACATTCTTACCTGCTTAACTGTTAATGAGTGTCAGCCAGAGACTAGCCAAATATGGGCGATATGGAGCAAGTGTTTCTGTCCTGATATTGTTTGTTAAGGTGAATTTGAATGTATGCAGCATATATCCAGACTTAAACTGAAAACCAGAGGAATGTGTCTTTTTTCTAACGATTTAATACATCCAATCACAGACACAGACATCCAGTCATCCTTTTATCTCTAAAGAACTGATTTGTTCACAGGTTTCTTTCTGTCTCACTCCAGTGAATGAATGCAATTTGAGCGAGAAACCTTCCTTGTGTCGCTTCTTCCCTGTCTTTTCGTTTTATTCTTCACCTTCCTCATCCTCCATCATCGCAGTGAAGTCATTCATTAATGCCACACTGACGCAATCCTTTGCAGTTCAGCCACAGCTTCACAGCCCTGACCTTATAAGCCGAACTGTAAACTTCCTCATTCACTCATCAGCAATGTCCTTGCATCTGGACATCATTGCTCACTCCCACTCTCATTGCTGGTTGGTTAACTCATATATTCTCACATATGAGTTTTTCCTAATCATTGGCTCTTTCCCCATTTTCATTTGCAGTCTCCCCAGCTGCTTTCTCCTACTCCTACTGAGGTAATGTGATGCACTGTGTCTCAATGTGGATGTAAATCATACTTCATCAGTGCCTTCTTGTGTGCTTGTGTGTGAGTGTATGTGTTTGTGGACACAAACAAGTTGTTTGCCATATTTGGGACATAAGAGTTTTCTAGGGTAATTGACAGTTTTAAATGGTTTGTGGGATGTGTTTTAATTGTTGGATTATGTGCAGATATGATAACATTATACTATGTGTTGAGGGGGTAAATCAGCTGTGTTGGATGAAGGACACATCTAAAAGCTGCAGGACACTGGTCCTTGAGGCCTGGAGTAAAGCATGCTCTTTGGTTTCCCTGCCAAAGGCTAATATCAGTAGTGCAGGATTCATGTTCTTAGAGTCACAGTTTTTCAGTTTCAGTTCTTGGTGGATTAGTATAACAGCACAAGCAATAAAAATATATGTAATCAGCTTGTTTTTAAAATAGAACATGCATGTTGTTTTGAAAGTTTGAAAAACATCCAAACCATTTGCTCCATTTGTTGATACATATTTGAAATGAGTTCTGCTCTTAATCATAACAATAAGCGCACACATTTCTCCTCACTCCTGTTATGTTGACGTTATGTTATCTTCGCTCCTTGGTGTGACTTGTGCAACATAACTCAGCTGCCTCACTATTAATATTGTAGAAATTTTTTCTCTGATGTTGAAATTAAGGACTGAGTGCATAGAATGTACTCACTCTGTTTTTATCTTCTGTGTTTGCGTATTCAGGGTGATGGGGAAAAATCACCCCGTCAACGGAGGCCATCGAGCCCCAGCTCTAACAGCTCCCTGGGGGGCTATGGGCGGTACACCCCGTCTCGTTCCCCTCAGAACTACAGCCGACCAGGTATTAGCAAAACCCCATAATCCATACATCACTGTGGCCTTATGAAAAGCTGAAAGGTCTTACTTTCCAATTATGTCCAGGTTTAACCTGTATTAGATCCAACAGATTATGGCTCAGTCACACTAGACTAATAATAGGACAGAGGGTGCTCACTGAGTGCACTACTTTTTTATTTTTAATTTATAAATGGTTGTTTTTGGTTGTGTTACTATATAAAAATAAAGTTGCAGAGTGCCACTGTTTTCACTCGGTCGACTGCAGAATTAAGTAAAGTCCCAATACAAAACTTGCATTTGCACCATTATCAAGTAAAGTACAAGTGCATTAAAACTGCAGGGATAGTCTTGACAGAACTTGACAGAAATACCAAATTTATTTATTATTTAGAAAATCAAAGCCTCCAAGCTAGTTTAGTCAAACATCTCAAGCTGTGCTGTATCATATACATGTAACATGCTTTACTCTCATCATAGACCAAACACACTCTCCCAACTTGGTGGTCTGTTTAAGCTACACATCTTTCTTACATGTTAATGCTGCTGCACAGCATCACTGCTTGCTATTTGAACCCCTCCACCACCCCAGCGTCCACCTGTGTGCTCTTCACCAAATCATTACATATGTTTAGCGTAGTTGCAGGTAGTGACAAGATAAGCCTAGGAACTGTTTTCTTCTGTGTTCTGTAATATATATGTATATGTACATATACGTATATATATGTGTGTATATGTATATGTGTATGTATGTGTATGTGTGTATATATATATATATATATATATATATATATATATATATATATATATATATATATATATATATATATATATATATATATTACTTTGTGGTTTCTTACCCTTTTTCCAAACAGATTTAAAGGCTTTAAAGAAACTTCGTATCCTAATAAGTTTATCCTATGCTTTGTACTCTCCTGTGATTTGCTTGGATACCTAGGACCAGAGATATACCTTGCCGGTAGACACAGCAGCCAAGCTTTACCCCCAGCCCTCATGGGGGGCATTAAGTACCCCTCCACCTGGGCCAGGAACACATCCTCCCCACCCATGTACTATTCTGGTGGGGCTGAAGGGAGCAGTGGTGGTGGTAGTTGTGGCAAGTACTCGCCTACACCAACAGGTGGTAGTGCAGGCTTGTCTTTACACCTAAATCCCACCACCCTGGCTATGCTGCAGCAGCACAACTATATCCCTTACTTTAGAGGTATTAGTGACTAAAGACATGGTCCAATGCAGACAATGGACTACTTGCTAGAATCATTCCTGCTAAAATTTTAAAAAGAGAAAAATAAAAATAAAAGCCAACTAAAAATCTATATATTTAAATATTTAAAAGAGGCTTTAACGTGTCCCAAAAGCTGGTTTCCAAGATGCCCGAAAAGAAGCATGGAAACCTGGTGATTCAGCAGCAAACCAGTCCTCTCTGTATTCGACTAAGATCTAAGGTCTTACAGAATGGAGTGCTGTGACCAATGACCCGACTTCGCATGGGTTTACCAACAGTTTAACCGTGTGCTGTAAACTCTCACTGTGTGTCTTTGAGGACCTGGATTTACCATAGACTTATGAGCCATAATGGGAATAGACTATACTGGTGTGAACTGCTGTAAACGTTGGGTCATTCATGAAACTTTATTTTCATTCTGTATTCTCACTGATTCTTGAACTAAAGCCATGAAACCACTGATGCGGTTTTCAGTGTCACACATCCCTGAAATCAACATCACAAACCAGTACCTTTCACATTTCCCTCGCATAATGTAACCCCTGCCTGGGGGCTTATTCAGCAAGCTCGCTTTCCTTCATCCCCTGATCTCCCTCACCTCTCAGGGTTCAAACAGGACCCCCTACCTGACCCTAAACCTAGGACATCCCTGCATCTCAGTTTACCTCCTCCTAACGGTAAAGACAATAGCAGTTCTGTTCTCTGTGTTTCCTCTCCCTGTAGTGGAATGGATAGCAGGTTTTGTGATGTTGTGTTCTGGTATTGTGGTGTTAACAGGTTTCATGGGATGCATCAAGGCATATTTTTAGGACTGCTCCTTTTTTCTCATTCTGCTTGCCCTGTTCACTTGTGTCTGTGAATGTGGTTATTGTTGTGCATGGTTTAACTCCTTGTAGACCTGTTTGTGACCCTGATACATCTGGTATTAACTTTTAGAGAATGGTTAAGGGCGATTTCATCTTTGCACTTGTCTGTTCTGCCTAGCTTTGATCTTAGATCTACTCTGCTATTTTTCTTGAATGATTGTCATTGTCATAATACAGTCTTTATCACTGTGAATTTGATATAAATCTTGAAGACAATGTAGGTTTTCTTACTTGATGATTGACAAATGGTAAATTCCTAACACAGAATCATTGGAAAAGTCTATTGTGTACGTCAGAGATCTACATTGTGTCAGAGAGGATTAAGAGGATAAGTAGCAGCTTGGTGCTTGCTAATCAAATGCCGTACACTTGAATAGTTGGTCATTGGCAAGTGTGTCCAAAACTCAAAGCTCTGGCAGTTTATTGTTCAGTAGTATTCAGGTATATGTTAACACAATACCACAATCTGGGAGTGGAAGGAGCGCACACACCAGGAGCTACATCACAGACTCTATAGGTCTTGCTTAACATGTTACATGTTGAAGTTCATAATAGTACAATAAGAAAACACTAAACAAGTATGGCTTGTTTGGAAGGATGTTCTGAAAAGAATAGGCCAGCATGGCTTGGGTTTGCAAAGTTGCATGTGAACAAACCACAAGACTTCCGGAACAATATCGTTTGGATAGATGAGATCAACGTGGAGATGCTGGCCATAATGGACAGCATGCAACAGGAAAATGATCCCAACAGATTGGCTGAAAAAGAAAAGAACCAAGGTGTTGCAGTGGCCCAGTGAAAGTCCAGACCTCAAACTGTTAGATATCTTAAGAGAGCTGTGCATGAACAAATGCCCACAAACATCAATGAGCAGAAGCAGTGGTGAAGAGAAGCAGAAGAACATTTTTCTTAATAATGCGAGATAGTGATGAAGTGCTCATGTGCTCATGTGTGTGTTCAGTTTTTCACAGGACTGCATCAGGCCCTGTGAAAACTTTCTTTTTCATATCATTGCATCTGCAGATGTTGTCAATTTTTCCGCAACAGGACCCAATAAAATGTTCCATGACACAGTTTTAAAAAAACACTTGGCTTAATACCACCAGTAATCAGTTGATTCAGCAATAAAACCATAAACACAAACTAGTGCACTAGTGAATGTGGAGTCTAGAGATATTCCCACCCTGACACTTTCAGGCAATCATACACGTGTATAAAAAGATGTATCACCCACAATAGATAATAATATATGAATTGATATTAATATACCACTTAACATACCATTTCAGTTTTGCCCTACTGTACCTGCTCCACCCAATAATATGAACATTAAAACTCATGTTAGCAGTGTTGTCTGCTTGTGCCTTGGGCTGCATTTGGCTGCTGTTTTAAACGTAGTTTTATGAGCACATCCATATTGGTTTAATGGGTAAATAAATGGATAATTAGATAAGCTGCTAATAATTTTTTAGAACTATATAAATTTAAGCTTGAGAAAACTCTTGTAAAATGGCATTATGAGTTTGACCTTTCCAGTCGTTTCAGCATTTAGCACTATCAGAGAGAGCCTAGTTTACTGATGGCTGAAGGGCATGCAAGGTCACAAATGCCCACTCCTTCAAAAGGCTGCACAAGGACTATTAAGCTCAAATATTTGCTTAGTAGTTTTAATTTTTAATGCAATTTGAAGATTACTTGTAGAGTGATTTAAGAGGTGGAGACACATTTTGCACAGAAAACCACGAGCACTTGGGCTGTGGTTTTTTTTTCTCACAGTGGGGTGAAGAGGCTGAGATGGGGACTCTTTTATGGGGAAGATGAAAGAGAGGAGTAACACAGAAATGAAACAGACCAAGCAGACTGATCTGTAATTTGGGATCTGGTTTCCAGTTGCAGTGGCATGCAGCGTAGTGTTGCCTTAGAACTGCTGTTTGTCTTTATAGAATAGAATAGCCTTTATTGTCATTGTACAGAGTACAACGAATGCAACAGACTTGTGTTTTAATGATGTTTTATTGTAGTATTAAGACTTGCTGTCAGCTGCACTCAAGTTATCCAGATGTTTTGCTCTGCAGATTGGCCCCTATGGGGCAAAAAGTGTTTTGAAATGAAGTGACACTGATGAAGGATATTTAGGAAAGAACCTTGTAAGGATGAAAAATGCATGTTTTCGTTTTAATCCCCAGATTCCTTGTTAATGATCCCAAGCCATCTTTTATATCTTGTTTTGTGTTATTGGTTTTTGATTAATGAATGACTTTGCCATTGTGTAATCTGTTCAGATAAACTGTAATGCATCTCCTCCCAAACTCTCTTAGCCTCGTGTCTTAGCTCCAGATGTTTGTATGGATGTTCTGCCCTACATTTAGACCCGCACTAACAGTACTATTGTGTGTATGTGTGTGTTTAAGTGTGTGAAGGGGATCCACTTAGACTTGCGTGACAGTGATCTCATCCACTTGCATCCAGATCCCTGACGATAATTCCTCTGTGTCTAAGGGGAGATGAGTGTGTGTGTTCAGTCAGCTAACACTCTCACACAGAGACACAGTCTCAGTTCTTCCTCAAAGCTCTGGATGTAGAGTGTTTATTACTTTTGGCTTCACTGTTGTCAGTGACTCCATCACCCAGCCTGCTTGTGTTGTAACAGTGGGTGTGCCCTGGTTACGCAGCACCCATATGCATGCAGTCAGCAAAATTCATGTCACATTGTTACACTTAGCACATGGAAAATGTTACGTGATGAGAGGTCATCCGCCCTTCAGGTGTGCTATGATACTGATTTTTATTGTCTTTTTTACATTTATATTATAAGGTAAAGACCCTACAATAATAAGGTCACTTATAATTCAAACAAAGATTTGTAGTAGATGTGTGGTAGAAGCTTTTCAACAGCTGTTTCCAAACATTTCGGAGGACTTTCTGAAACCACAGAGTAGCATAGGGTTGACAACTCCGACGGCTTTATATGTTCCAAGTAAATCGCTTGATTGGTTTTCAATAATGACTTCTACGGCATCAGAATAAACAAACTAAAAACAAGTTCCTGCTGTCCTGTGCAGAGTTGCAAGAGGCCTTTTCTATCTTAATGTGCGAGCCCTCTGACATGGCAGACAAGTAAAGAACTCTGTGGACATCCCACAATTGGTACTTTTAAACTGGCCTCATACGTTGACATACTTTAAAGAAAACTCTTGAATTAATAAAGTTTTGTATTAATGTCTTTATGCGAGGTAAATTTGACATGTAGCGTAAAGCTGGCAGTAAGACTGAAAAAAGAGTAATAGAAAATGCCAATCTGAATCCTACAGGCTGAGATGTAAGTGGCCTAAGATAAATGAGCATCTGAAACTCTACTTTGCATTTAGCTTCTTAATGATACTTTGAAAGGAAAGTACACTAGGCGACATACATGTCTTCCTGTGCCTGGGAATCCCAGTAAATATCTAAAAATATCTCATTTGGGCTGATGAACAACATAGTGTAAGATTATTTAACATTAAAGTGCTAGCAAGAATTATTTATAAATCTCATCACTTAGCAGGTAGAAGACCCAAATAACATCCCACAAAAATTTGATTATTCAGGATATAATGAATACAGACACTGTAAATGGCTGGGTTATCAAGTCACTGGATAAGGTATTATAGTAATAGCTGCATGTCTGAGCTGTATAAGTAACCTTACCATAATACTGTTTTCTGCCCCCCCCCCCCTTCCCTTTTTTTCCCCTTCCTTTCCCAAAACCTTTCCCCTTTGCCTTCCATACTCAATGCCCTCCACGTTTGGAGGTAGTGAAAGCGGTCGGAGTACCCCCAGCTTATCCACCTATTCCGATGGCAAATCTCCCTCATCTACTTCTACATACGTGGCTGCTCCCCGGCATTTCCACATACCAGGTAGGCCATACAGGACTGCTTAGCTCACAGCTCAGCCTACAATTTTCACATCATACCGCTTTAGACAATAGGCCATCATTAACTGTAGCCATTATAGAATCCTGATCAAACTAAACTAAACTAAACTTGCTGTAATAATCTGTTGTGAACTTAGGTGCAGGTTAGATTAACTGCAGCAAAGTTAAAATCTCAGCCAGTGGAATTCACACACTTTGGGTGTCTAGTTTGTCTTATTCATTTATTTATTTATTTAGTTATATAAAATGAAATTAATTGATGCAATTTCTTTCCAGTAATTTGCACAGAAAAGCTTTTGACACTATTAAGAAGATCAAAGACATAGAGCTCAATTATTATTTGAACAAGTGTCAGTGTCTCTATTAAGCCAGTGGGTTCTTCTAAATGGTCCGAATCAGCTTGATGAATGCCACCAGTAAATAACTATGCCATGTAAAGCTACATGTTCTGCTGCATTTGTAGGATAAGTTTCATTTCCAGTTATTTCATACATGAGTTCAAAGAAATCCATAACAGCAGAGGAAAGTTTGTCTTTACCTGGACGGAAGGCTTTGAGGACCAGGCAATTGGTAACATTGGCATGATTCTTCTTACTCATAAAAGAGACACTAATTATAAATTTCACAGGATTATTATGGTTTTTTCATGCAGACTATTTTAGCACATTACTTCTTTATGTTCTGTTAGGCTCTTGGACTTTAATTCACAGTGTTCTTACTGTTTACTAATTTCAGAATAACTGCACAGAAATAATCAAACAGCAGTGACACAAGATCCCAACATTTGGAAAAGCAGTAACATTTTAACTGTGTTGTCTTCGCTGTTTCTCAAAGAGGGAAATGGAAAAATAATTCCCATTGTCAATTATACTGTCAGTCATGGAGAAGGGGGAAAAAACCCCTCATGCTGGAAGCAAGTTATCCACTTCATGGCTTTCACAGTCATTGCTTTTATATGGATATTGTTTCAAATGCTGACAGGCACTGAAACAATCCAGAGAAATGACCAGCATCTGTTGTTTTATTGTGAGTCCTGTTTCTGCTGTGTCTTAATGTGTGACAGTCATTACTAAGCATCTCCATCAGAGGCCTAGACAGGTTCACTGACACTAAGATGGATTAGATCAGCTTTAGGGGATAACACCTCATCATTCTGCAGAGGTCCTTTATCGAGCACTGCAGTGTTTGCAACAATTCTAGAACAAACCTTCAACTTTGGGCTTATGTTTAATGTTTATATTAATTTAGATGCCATTTTTTAATGATTTTATTTGACATTTTCTCAAATCTGCTAATACAAGTGGACTTTTTGATGCCAGAGGATTATGTGTGGCTGCTGATTTTAATCTTTCAGTATCATTCAATTGTTCTGCATCAAATGACCCGCCATTCCCAATAAATTTATGTGTTTTGAATATGTTGCATGAATTTAAAATTGCTGATTTATTTGAGGTGCCAAAATGAAAATGAC
The DNA here is from genome assembly GCF_900408965.1 of Simochromis diagramma. Classification (NCBI taxonomy): domain Eukaryota; kingdom Metazoa; phylum Chordata; class Actinopteri; order Cichliformes; family Cichlidae; genus Simochromis; species Simochromis diagramma. Next base: position 351,551 of record NW_024387488.1, read on the forward strand.
AAATGACTTGTGTTGAATCAGCTTTCCTGTTCCCCCGTTTGCTTCTTAAATATATCTCATCCCGCAATAACTGCTAACTCATGCTTCTTTTTCTCCATTTTCTCTTTCTTTCTCTACCCTGCCCATGTTGGCTTCTTCCATTTTCTTTCTTCTGCTCTGTTCCCATCTTCAGAGACTATGGTCAAAGATAATATCTATAGAAAACCCCCCATCTACAAACAGCATGGTACAGTCCACTTCGTCCTTAACGCTTCTTTATCTGGTCTGGTCTCTGCACGATGTGTTGCATGCTGCCCGTCAGTCATGTCATTCATTCCAGTTCTCCTCCTTTATGTTCTAAGAACTGCGCTTGTCTAGAAGGCTCTATGGATCTACATGCATAGAACTGGTGTACTTCACCCAGAATCCATGATTGTTGAACAATTGGATGGTGGGCAATGCTATGGCAATTTAACAACAAAATATAATAATCATTTTAAAAAACCCTCAAAGTTTCTGATCAAACATTTTAGGTGTGAGTTACATGATGCTACCTACAGTATGACCCTTCTCTGAGAGCAGATGGCCTTGCTTTTACTAAAACCCAATTGGATAGTCTGCAGTGTAAAGGTGTGGATGACACGTCTCTTAGTTTAAAGGCTTACAGATGCAGAATATTGCAGTGGATCCCAGAGAATTCCTGTAATCCAAGCAGTGTGTCATGAACAGTGTTGGTCAAGTTACTTGAAAAAAGTAATCAGTAACTAATTACTGATTGCTTCCCCCAAAAAGTAATCCCGTTACTTTACTGATTACTTATTTTCAAAAGTAATTAATTACTTAGTTACTTAGTTACTTTTTAAAAACACGATTTACAACCTGAAGAGGTGATAAAGCGATAGATCTTTCAGCCCAATTCTACTTTTTCTACATAATCCATCATACAAAATGTAATCAAATGGAAAAGTCTCCTTTTTTAAAACTTGTTTTATTAGTTTTAATCTTTTAACTTTATGCATCAAGCAAAAATTTAATTATATGCAACATTCTCTGAGTTGAATAAATTAGTTTAACATTTAAACCTATTTTCTGCACATTCCAGCACATAAAATAAAATATTTTTTGTGTTTACACTCAGTCTTTCAAATAGATCCAAGTAAAACACAGCAGAAAATAAATAAAGTCAAAGACTCAGCGGTCCTGTTGCTCTATGTTCACCTGTAAAGCAGGAGTTGGGTAGGCGGAGGTTTACCCTGGTGCAGGTGTGCTGCAGCGGTCAGTGGAAGAATCCGCGAGTTTCTCTGTGAGTTTCCCATTACGTGGTAGCGCACTCAGTGCTTGCTTGGAAGTTTAGGGGTTTTTTTTCGCTGTAAAAAGAAGTTTTCTTCCCACGCACGATGGACGCTAATGTTTTTGTCACTTTTTATGGAATCAAACTCGAAGTAAGGTCAGTACTTCCACGCTTTAAACGCTGCACCCTCATACTCTCTCCCACAATCGATATGTGATCCATTGTTGATCTGCACACAGCTGTTGTCACTAACAGCGCACTCGCTTACGTCACTGTCGTGAGACATTCTCGCAAAAAATCATGTTTTTAGTAACGCAGTAACGCAGCGTTCCTACGGGAAAGTAACGGTAATCTAATTACCGTTTTTGCAATAGTAATCCCTTACTTTACTCGTTACTTGAAAAAAGTAATCAGATTACAGTAACGCATTACTGCCCATCTCTGGTCATGAACAGTGCAGTTTGCATTTCATTGCAACACAACAGATAAAATTCCTGCTGAAATGTCAAACAGAAAATGAAATGTATGATTTAGGATAATTTATTATTCTGGATATTTACTGTTTAGTTTCTATATAGTTTGAATGCCTTTCTCCATTATTCTGTTACTTTTTGTTCCTTTAAGGAGAAACAAGTATTTAATGTACCTCTCTATGTTAGCCAGCGTTTCAGAATATGCTAACATGTTTGCCTAAAATTGCTTAAAAACTTCTATGACTTGTGTTCACTGTTAACGAAATCATTTACTGCAGGCTTTTGGGAACTATCCCATTTAATGATGGTACTGGCACCTAAAGGATAGAGTATGTTAAATACAGTGTTGGTCAAGTTACTTGAAAAAAGTGATTAGTTACTTAACTACTTATTTACTTACTTAGTTACTTTTTAAAAAAAAAACACTCTGAATAGGTAATAAAGCAAAAGACCTTTCAGCCCAATTCTACTTTCTCTACATAATCCATCATATATAACGGAGTCAAATAAAAAAATGTATTTTTAAAAATTGTTTTATTAGTTTTAATCTTTTAACTTTATGCACATTGCATTAAGAAAAAAATATAATCAACAGTCTTTGACTGGAAGAAATTAGTTTAACATTTAAACCTATTTTCTGCATATTACAACATATAAAATAAAATAATTTTTTATGTTTATACTCACTCTTTCAAATAGATGCAAGTAAAACACAGCAAAAAAATAAATCAATCAAAGAGTCCTGTCGCTCCTAAATCAATTTTCATCTGTTTAGCAGGAGTCATGTCAGTGGGGGGATCCGGGGATTTCTCTCTGAATTTCACATTCCCGTGGCAGCGTGCTTGGTCCTCGCTCAGATTTGAAGTTTAATTTTTCGCTGTAGAAAGAGGTTTTCTTCCCACGCAGAGTGTACACTAATGTTTTTGTCACTTTTCACGAAATCAAACTCAAAGTAATATCAGTACTTCCACGCACTCCATTGTTGATCTGCGCACGTCTGTTACCACGGACGTTGCATGTTCGTGCATCATTGTCATGAGACACTCTCACAAACAAACTCACAGTTTAGTGACGCAGTAATGCAGCATGCTTAGGGGAAAGTAACAGTAGTAGTAATCCCTTACTTTACTCGTTACTTGAAAAAAGTAATTGGGTTACACGTTACTGCCCATCTCTGGTTAAATATCGGGGAGTCCCGATCAAACATATATACACATTTGCTAAATCAACATTGTTCAGTATATGGCAGGTTATCTCTCGTTTGGGGTCTGTAGGTAACATTGTTTCACAATGTTATAATTTATTTTTTTTACCAATTTTAGAAATACCCCTAATTTCAATATCTCACACAGTGAAACATTGATTATTCATCTTCCTAATCCAAACTATGTGGGAGTGGAGCTGTTTGGGATTTGGGCCCATGGGTGTTTTTTGCTCATCCTGTTCCTGCATGTGTGCACTCATTCCACCAGCTCATTGGTTGGTTTCATTGGTGATGCTGTAACTGTGTGTACACTGTGAATGGTCAGGCACATGAATCATGTTGTGTTAGTCTGTTCGGTTAGTATGGTGACGTGTCTCTGTGTGTCTCTACCCTAATCATTGTGTTGTGTACCTAAATTATATTTTTGGTCTACACTTCTAGTAACCCTAGACTATGTTGCATACTTTAAGAAATCTAGTCTAACTTCACAGGGTCACCCAAAATGCATGAACACGGGACTCCAAGGAGCTAATGTCACCACTACCACACAAGGATATCATCATCACTATCAACAAGTAACAGTGACATGTAAATCAACTGAGCTGGCTTTTGACAGCTAGATTGGAAGCATTCAAGCAGACATTAGATCACTGACAAAGTGTACTGTTTGCCAAAAAAAGAAAAACAACTTTACTGATCTCCTAACTGCCTTTAAACGTGTGATGTGTTTTAGCTTAAGTTCATTTTCAGTGGGCTACACCTACTTTGTGGGAATTGGATCCAGATTTTTTAGGGGTCATCTCTAAAGTTTTAATGTTTTACACACTCTTGCGTATGAATTCACTTAACATCATAATGTCAGTATGTCAGAAACATCACAAATAGCTCCACATGCTAATATGATAAGTTTACAACAAGGCTGTGACCAACACATTTTAAGCTTTAGTTTCTCTTGGCCCCACAACCTGAAGATGTACATTAATTAACACTGCATTGGGCTATCAAGTGCCTATACTCCTGAAATTGTCTTGTGTTGCAATGCATTCTAATAAAACAGCTACTAGCCTGTTCCTCACTATGACCTCAGTCACACTGGCTTAGATACCATATTTTATGGCCCTGCCAACCAAGATGAAATTTTATGAAAACACTAGTGCAGAGATAATAAGTGTGACGCAAATAATAAAAAGAGAATGTTTGCCTTTAGAGTAAAAGTTGTGCGTCACAGTTTTAACTTTTACTGCGAAGTTCTTTTGATTCTGGTTTGTGTTGCACCTGTTTTTGAGTCTCTAACAGCAGCCTCCACTAACTATTCTCCAATAGATATTTTTCCCAAGCAATCTGTGATTGCCAGGAGGTTGCCAATTGGTCCCAAGCCCTTTCTGACAGAGGTCATGTTGAAAGTTTTGCTATTCGGCGTTGCTTTTTTCAGAATTGTGAAATCGTTAACAGAGAGATTAAGGATAAGTATATAACAATACTATTACTTATAAGTATAAGTAAAAGTAATAAAATAATGTTGCACTTTGTGTTTTGCTTCCAGATGACGGTTTATTTATTTCAGTATTAACTACAGGACTGGAAAATTAAATTCACCAAATACAAAGAGTTGATTCTTTAGAGGAAATTGTTGCCCTTGGCCATTGACACATAAATTTGAAAGCTGAAGTTTGGTTCTTGAGTAAGATAGATTGTCAAAGCAACATTACGATTCTCTTCTGGCACAGTAATGATTCACAGGAGAGTTCATGGTCATCTGTCATTTAGCAAACTGGTTATAAATGTAAAGAAATGCTTTTGGGGGTCAGATCTAGCCATTTCTATCTATCCTCGTGAGACAAGGGATATACATACAGAGTTTTATGGTGACTAGACTTGTAGATGGCCAACAAGCCAATGTCCCACGGTGTACAGTGTAATCCTTTAGTTAAAGTATGAATTTTCTCCATTTTTGTAACATTGTGCTTGTGGAGCTCCCTGTGGATGCTCTCTGTGGCCGATGATGTCATGCAAGGGGTCCAGGGATTACTATTGGTGTTAATAGTGCAGCACAAGGGAGCCGAGAGAGAGATAATCCAGCACATTAACTGTCACGTCATGTAACATCTGACTGTTTTACAGCTTCTAGAACATCTTGGCAGGATGGTGAGGATAGCAAGGTGGGTCTGTGTGTACAGTTTCTGTCTTTATCCGTCTTTCCATATCTGTCTCTCTTCAAGTCATTTTCTTAAACTTTACAAATGTTGTACATCCATTCACTAATTTACTAACTCATACTTTGCCATCATCCATCACCTCTTTCCATCTTTCTGTCCTTTTCTCTCTGTCTCTTACTTTCTCCTTGTAGAGGACCAGTTGGATGATTTTGAAGAGTGAGATTGATGGTCAGATTGACATCGACCCCCGCAAATCAACCTGCAGTCTGCCCACTGACACTTCCCAACCTAGTGAGTATCTATTAACAAGCCAGATGCTGAACTAGAGCTGACATAAATGAAAATAATTGTCTTTGCTTTTTTTTAGATTTCCCTTACAATAAGTCTGCATCTTTACCTGGCTATGGAAGAAACGGCATCTACAAGGTGAGCAGACAGATTCTGATATAGAATGGCCACCAAGATGCACAATCTCAGATCTTTGGTAGATCAGCCAAAGATCTTATTTTAAAAGTGTCTAAGAAAGTCAGGTTTAATTTTTTAACAGGACCTGTGTTACTGAGACTTAGCACTGGAAACTCTGAACACTGAACAGTTAACGGTTAATGCCTAGCACCAAACCAATTCACATTTACAGATGAGATGTCCTCACCATAGTTTGGTGCTTCATTAACGCTACAGTCGCACTAGGGAAAACAGTGATTGGAGACTGGAGCATGACCAGAATTACTGTGGCAATGTGCAATACACTTGCAGTTTTGTTGCCTTTCAAGTGGTTACTTCGAAAATGGAGACCAGGTTTGTGACCACTCGCAGTCATTGCTGTCTTCAAAGCTATTTTTGTGCCTCAACATGGTGACTGGGATAAATCAGCAAAAATCACAAATATTTTACCGTCTGTTGCAAATTTCATGCACACAAATTCACATTAACTACTTACGTTCAGTGATCAGTGAAATTTTCACAGATCTGAAACAGAATTTCCTTCGCAAATAGTGACAGTAACTGTGAAATGACAGACTTTGCTTGTATGTAGGAATACCAGCTGACTCAAGTCCCCTCTGGCAAAGAGAGGTAAAACAGACAAGCTGCGCTTACTGGCACAGAATGACTCAGATTAACTATAACGTGTTGGAATTCTGTTTGTGTTTTTAAATTAAAGCAGTAATTTTCAAAACCTTGTCAATGGTTCTGATACTGACTGCAGTCGGCTCAAGTCGGAGCATAGTTGTTTAGAGACAACTTGCCTTCTACCAGGCAACCTGGCAAACACTTCACATTGCAGTCACCACAACTACTTGTGATCAGTGACCAGATTTGAAAAAATGCATTCAAATCAGTACCAACAATGGCTCCTACTTGCAATGAAGTTGCCATCCTGTTTCTACTATAGTTTAATTGAGCAAATATAGAACAAATAGATGTCTGGATCTGACAGCTTTTGCCATTTAGACCACTAGCTGGTGCTGTTTCCCATTCAGGGTCTCCATTTCTATGTGATAACACCATGGCTCTATCAAACCAACACTTTCCAGCCTTGTATAGCCTCCCACTCACTACTAATCAACTCAGGAAACCTCAGAGTAGCATATAAACCATTTAAATGTTTTGCTCTACCTTAAAAATCAACCTCCCTTTCCCCACAGCTTTGGTATCAAATTTCACAGGGCCAGTCAGTACCATTCAGTCCACACAGGCAGTGCTCTGGTTTATTTAGGACTTTGGGGGTAGTCTATGAGCCACTGATGCAATATAGCTGCTCTCCCTCGATGTTTGTTGATGGATAGAGGACAGACAGACAAAACAGAACAGAAGAGGAAATGAAAGCTCAAGAGCCACAATAGAGTCATGGCAAACTATATTGAACTATTTTTCACATGCTGAAATTATTGTTAACATGGTGGATCTAGTGTGCTACAAGTACAATCAAGTGAATGAGACTTACTATCATCGGCTGATTGGAGAGTTTAGTGGTGCACAGTGAGGCCAGATGTATAAAGAGACTTGGATGAGATGGTACGCTTGACACACTGCCTGCACAGAGTTATAAGAACAGAGAAAAAAATGCATGATGATTGCAGCTGGCAGGGTTAACAACAGTGCAAGTCTGACGAAGTTACCTCTGGTCCGAGCGTGGTGTCTTTAACATGCTGAGTGATGTTGAAGCAGTCTAACAGTAACAAAAATTCTGCAGAAAAGGGGGAGCTGTGAGAGTCAGTATGGACAATCCCCAAGGAGTGTAGAGGGACACAAGGGACAAAGAATCCGATTATTAAGTGATGACGTGACGAATCCTACTTCCGGGTCTAAAGTAGTCTGCGTTTAATATGGCTTTTGTGTTGTTAACATGTTTAATGTTATGTATTTTCTTCTATTTAATCTCAAAAAGCTCCTAAAAAAAGTCAGTGATCACCGTTGACCTCCCTCGGCTTTTATTACCACTAATCATTTATTTAAGCTCAGTTTTTAAAACCTTACGATGTAACTACAGCACAGCCCATGCAGCAGTATATGAATGACTAACCTCGTATTGTGGATGGATTATCTCAGTTGTTCTCCTGGCTGAAGTTTGGTCCTTGTACAGCATCCTGCCATGCGATTACATTTGTTCCTGACCACCGAGAACACTCACGTTAACTTTTATCGAGTGGAAAAAAAGTTAGCTTGTTTATATTATGCTAACATAGCTGTGTCGCTAGCGGTCACATAGCACATCATTATATACCAGCTAGCCAAACTTCAGTAACCCTACAAACGTCACTGCTGTTTAGTTTTCTGTCTTCATTTATGTTGGAAGTGATAAGAAAGCTGTACGTTTGAATTTGTTTCCAAAACCCCGCAGTCAGGACATGCTATATTGTATTTAGATAGAAGCTAGCGAGCTAACTTCCTGCTAACTTCTAACTCCGTTAAATGTCATAAATTCCATTTTCATGGATGCCTGGATGTTAAACTCAGTTGTTACACCTGGTAGAGCAGAACGCTGATCATTTTATTAAAGATGAAAGACTTTAGACAGTGTTTTAACTCTCAGTAATGCCACAGTGATCATTTGATACAGTGGGGCAAAAAAGTATTTAGTCAGCCACCGATTGTGCAAGTTCCCCCACTTAAAATGATGACAGAGGTCAGTAATTTGCACCAGAGGTACACTTCAACTGTGAGAGACAGAATGTGAAAAAAAAATCCATGAATCCACATGGTAGGATTTGTAAAGAATTTATTCGTAAATCAGGGTGGAAAATAAGTATTTGGTCAATAACAAAAATACAACTCAATACTTTGTAACATAACCTTTGTTGGCAATAACAGAGGTCAAACGTTTACTATAGGTCTTTACCAGGTTTGCACACACAGTAGCTGGTATTTTGGCCCATTCCTCCATGCAGATCTTCTCGAGAGCAGTGATGTTTTGGGGCTGTCGCCGAGCAACACGGACTTTCAACTCCCGCCACAGATTTTCTATGGGGTTGAGGTCTGGAGACTGGCTAGGCCACTCCAGGACTTTCAAATGCTTCTTACGGAGCCACTCCTTTGTTGCCCGGGCGGTGTGTTTTGGATCATTGTCATGTTGGAAGACCCAGCCTCGTTTCATCTTCAAAGTTCTCACTGATGGAAGGAGGTTTTGGCTCAAAATCTCACGATACATGGCCCCATTCATTCTGTCCTTAACACGGATCAGTCGTCCTGTCCCCTTGGCAGAAAAACAGCCCCATAGCATGATGTTTCCACCCCCATGCTTCACAGTAGGTATGGTGTTCTTGGGATGCAACTCTGTATTCTTCTTCCTCCAAACACGACGAGTTGAGTTTATACCAAAAAGTTCTACTTTGGTTTCATCTGACCACATGACATTCTCCCAATCCTCTGCTGTATCATCCATGTGCTCTCTGGCAAACTTCAGACGGGCCTGGACATGCACTGGCTTCAGCAGCGGAACACGTCTGGCACTGCGGGATTTGATTCCCTGCCGTTGTAGTGTGTTACTGATGGTGACCTTTGTTACTTTGGTCCCAGCTCTCTGCAGGTCATTCACCAGGTCCCCCCGTGTGGTTCTGGGATCTTTGCTCACCGTTCTCATGATCATTTTGACCCCACGGGATGAGATCTTGCGTGGAGCCCCAGATCGAGGGAGATTATCAGTGGTCTTGTATGTCTTCCATTTTCTGATGATTGCTCTCACAGTTGATTTTTTCACACCAAGCTGCTTGCCTATTGTAGATTCACTCTTCCCAGTCTGGTGCAGGTCTACAATACTTTTCCTGGTGTCCTTCGAAAGCTCTTTGGTCTTGGCCATGGCGGAGTTTGGAGTCTGACTGTTTGAGGCTGTGGACAGGTGTCTTTTATACAGATGATGAGTTCAAACAGGTGCCATTCATACAGGTAACGAGTGGGGGACAGAAAAGCTTATTACAGAAGACGTTACAGGTCTGTGAGAGCCAGAGATTTTCCTTGTTTGAGGTGACCAAATACTTATTTTCCACCCTAATTTACGAATAAATTCTTTACAAATCCTACCATGTGAATTCATGGATTTTTTTTTCACATTCTGTCTCTCACAGTTGAAGTGTACCTCTGGTGCAAATTACTGACCTCTGTCATCATTTTAAGTGGGGGAACTTGCACAATCGGTGGCTGACTAAATACTTTTTTGCCCCACTGTATATGGACCTGCAGCAGAGTTTAGGCCCAGACACGGCTAGTGACGTCAGACTGAATAACCGGATAGCTCAGAAATAAAGGTAGTTGAGGCTCTTGGGGATGGTAAACCTGAACTACCTGCAGTTGCATAAACAGCCAATGGTAGTAATAACACCATTAACACAGACTAGTGACCCCAGGATCACAGAATGGCAATGAAGTTTGTTCTGATGATGATATCGTCTTGTTGGTAGAGAACAGCTGGGATACAATGCTCACTGTACACAAACCTCTCTCGGGAACATAATGCACATAAAAGAGGTGACACATAAGTGGGAAAGATTTCATGATATCAAAGCATTCAGGAGAGAGGATAGGAATTCCAATACTGAATATTTAATAGTTACCTGTCATACTCTAATCATCTTTGACAGACCATAGTAAGCTAATGCAAAGCATCCAAGGAGTTTCAATATCCTGGCAAGATAGAAGCATCTTGGCATCTGTACGTTGCATTATGGGAATATAGCTTTTATATTCCTCTGTAGAGTTTTTTATGAGACAAAAGACTGATCTTTAACTAAGCTACATGCCAAATATTATGTGGACACTACTTATGTAGCTAAATAGATCTGACTTGTTGAGGAATGAACTTGAGACCTGGAGAGGTTGACCTTTGATGTCTGGTACCAAGGGAGCTAATAGTGATAGATTAGGCGTCTTACGGCACATCCCAATGAGATCAGGGTGGGAACCTTTAGAGGCTGAGTAAATGCTTGGGCTGCTTGTCTCTTTCCTTGGACCATAATTCCTAAATGATAGTTTTAAGACTTTGTGCTTTGGAGCGAGTCTCAATTGGTCATTTTAGGAACTGCCAGATACTTCAAGCAATACTGTCTTGGCTTGATTTCTCAGATGTTTAGGCTGACTCTTGGTTTAGTTACAGACACCAAGAAATTCTCTGTACACTGTATATTAGTTTTCTAGCTACCATACCATATTTTTCCACTTTGCAAGCATGATGGTAGGGCATATATTGCATTTCATGTTGTTGCATGGAGACAAATTTAACATGGAACCATTAGCTTCCTGGCAGGCAAGATAGCTAATTAACTAGTTACTTGTGTCAGATGTTAGATGGTGTGGTCTGCCCTTAGCTTGTGTGTTGCAGGGCTACTACAGTGAGATAGACAACCATTCACACTCACATTTCACACCAGTTACCACTTATGTGTATATCGTATATCAATATCCCTGCCAGTTCAGCTCCATGAATACCGATTTATTTTCAAAAATTATTTTTCTTATTTTAAAGAATAGTATTTGTTTTTCACTAGTTTTAACACTAGAAAATGGATTACTGGACAAACAGCAGAGACTTTACAATATCGGTCCCTCCTTGTCTCATCAGTTGGCTTTCAGTCTCTCTGAGCAATGTAATCCAAACTCCCTATCAGACGTGTCACATCCACTTCCCGTTGCTAACTCTGAAAGAATGTGAGCAAATCAAGGGCAACAGCTTTTACTAAAAGGCTTTCAGATGAACCCTTGCTTTGATAAAGAGCAGCAGTGTTCTTGGCGGAATGACACAGAATATCTGAATTATGGTCTAACTCTGTGTTTGTTTAATGTGTGTGTGCCCGCAGGCTGCTGAGATGATGGAGGATGAAGTGGACCCAGACTCCCAGAGCTGGGGAGGCATGAGAGGTGAGAGCGGACATGTATCTTCAGTTCTCATCAAGTTTTTAAAGGTTTTATCAGCAAAACACTCATATACAGCATAGCACATTACACCCAGTGCAGTCTATAGTGTCTTTTTTAACCATGCACGATCATATACCAACCAAGACTACCATACTGGAAGGGGTTAGTAGTATGACAGTTCTCTCACCTTTCTCACCTTACTCATTCTGACCAGGCTACAGCTCAACATCCTCTTTACAGTCTAGGGCTAGCTTAGCATCAGCATGGAAAATACCAAGGTGTCTCTTGGTCTCTGTTGGTATTCTCAGTCTGTTCATTAACACGTTTAATATGCTTTCTATCCTCTAAGTTTGGGGAACCACATAAATTATCTGAGTTTTGCTTGAAAAAAACAACCAGCGAGTCATCCTGGCAAATTTATGAAAATTTATTTTCCCTGTTTTTGACAGTTAATAACATCTGAGTGAAGCTGAAACTTGCTATTTTAACTTTGAGGACTAATTTAGAAATAAATTCAAAATCTTCTTTCCTGTAAAGAGTGCATTCATTAACTTGTAAATCTGCTTTTGAATACAGCCTGGCTTTGGGAATTTAAAAACTTTTTAAATAAAGGTGTTAAGGAAGTGTCATCTGATTACTAGATGATTCACCTAAAATAGAATTTCGGTATTGTAGTTGTTCTCTTACATGAGAACAGCATGTAGGTGGAGACAGTGGACGTGGGGGTTGTTGGGAGCCTATCCCATCCTCCATAGGGCAAGAGGCAGGTCACACCCTGAACAGGGTCTGTTGCAGGGCTAATACAGAGAGCCAGACAATCACTATTCACAAGTTAACCAATTAACCTAACCCCACTAAATGCGCGTTATCTGATTGGTTTAAATGCAGTTTTCACGTTGCTAATTCACTGTTGCAAAATCTCACAGGCTCCATCCCCAAAACTGAATGTTTCCTTCTAAAAAATATTAGCCAAGCTATAAAATGACACTAAATGGACCATATCATCTTTCTATGAGTCAGATCAAGGTTATTTTTACAATGCCTGATAACATTACATATATGTTGCGATCAAGCATGCAGAGCCCTGTTGCTTTGGCTCCAGATCAGTTACAAGAAGTAAGAGCGAGGAAGGATGATGTCATTTTTCCAGCTCGAAAAATTAGTGCTGTGTGTTTACCAGTGCGTGCGTGTACAGTCTTGGCTGTATCTGAGGCAAAGATTGAGTTGAAAGTATTCCAACCTCATAACAGTCTGTGTGTGTGAGCAGAGCGACCATTTCTAATGCTTTTTGACGCCTTTGAAACCCAATATTTTTGAAGAGATTTGGGTTCGCAAGTGTAATTTATTTTTAAGCTCACTTATGCTAGCTTTTATAATAGCTCTGAATTCAAATAAAAGATAACTGTTCCACCAGAGTAATTTCTTCTGTCTCTGTCTTTTCCCTCCTCAGAGTACAAGGTAAGAGTTTGCTCCCACTTTGCAAATATACTTTCATATTCTTGGCAGCACTGTTAGGACATTGGATTATAATTGTATTCCCTAATAAATCTCCCACAATGCTTACTTTGTGTTGCCAGGTCTACCCTTATGAAATGCTGGCAGTGACGCATAGAGTGAAAGTGAAGCTTCCCAGAGATGTAGACCGCACCAGACTGGAGGTGAGCTCTAATCTTACTTTCCCCTCTGTTGTTTCCCTCCTTCTATCCGTAGGTCGTTAACAAACCTGAGAAAATATGAAATTTTGGCTTACAGAATTTTGTCAAGTCAAGAATTTGTGGTTTGGGTAGGAGCTAGGCAGCTCAGCCAATGGGATAAAAGTATCAGCAAAAGCTTATAGAGGTGCCATCTTCAATCACTTAAGTGGTGAATAAACAATAAATAAACTATTTTGGGATTTCTCTTAGTATACACATTGTATGCTAAAATACAAAAGGCGCTTAGAAGTGAAGTGAAGTAAAATGTAACTTACGGTAAATGAAGTGTGTGTATTTGCTATCAGGATACATAATTGTATTTATTTACTTCTTTGGAGTCCGAGTCATGATCAATAATTACCTAAATCCTAGCTTCAAACACTCACACTAACCCTCTTTTAGACAACCAAAAACTACTCTTTTGGGGAAAAAAATATGTGTAGATTTTGATTTGTGTCCATTAGAATGATAGGGATGAAGGTTAGAGTCTTTATCAGTGATGATATAGACCTCAGAGAGTAAAACTGTTCTCCAAGACAAAGTAAGTAATCGTTGTAATTGACACAGAAGAAAAACTAGTTATACTTTTTCTAAAATAGTAATTTTTTGCTTTTCTCTAAAACATACGGTTAGGGCTGGGCACATCACCAGCGATGACTTTTAGAAACAGGTTAAGGTCTTGTTTTATATACAGTCTATGTCTGCAGACAGAAATCTGTGAAATAGTGGAATATAGGGATATATGCCTCTTTCTTGATTTTTTTTTTTAAACATCAACCTATATTTTTTTTATTTTTGGTAACTAGGAAGCAGAACACTACTACAGAGACACATAAAGACTGATGAATTAAACAAATGAATCTTTGAAACAAACATGCCATGCCTGTCATTAACACTCTGCCAAAGCCAGAGCCAGTATGGCTGAGAAAAAGACGAATGACATGCACAGTCCGACCTTGATTTTGTGGCTGCTGATAGGTTTTAAAATCTGGTGAAAAATCAGAAACCAGAGGAGACAGATCTGCAACATCGGTTTATTAATGTTTCGATTTTTAAAAAGACATCTTCAGCATTTATATATAAATGTAATGGAAGTCTTTATTTATTTGGCCTCTGCAAGAAAATTCTTCAAGTTAAAGAAATAATCTGCATAGTAGAGTACATCTGGGGATTTTATGAGAAATATAAGTATAATTTGCAGTAGTTTAATTTAATTTGGTGCCAGGTCACAGCAAGTTTAACACACATATATGTCCTATAACTATAATAAAGAAATAAAGTGAAATTGGACTTAATGTCCCAGAATAACCAATTTCCTGCTGCTGTTATTATTACACAACCCATTTAAAGATTCAAAACTTTCATTAAGTTTGAGCAGCTGAAAAAAATGAACTGTTTTTGTCTCTAAAAGAACCCATTTAAAAAAAATCCAATTGTGGTTTATGTTGGGGTTCAGAGCTCATGTTTTGCAGTCCTCGGAAGAGAGGTTTTGTCTAAAAAACATCCTCTGAAACATTTCAGTCTTCAGTAACCCCACTATGAGAGTTCACTGTGAGGCTTTCAGTTAACAGAAATATTGTCCCAAGTGGAGTCTGACCATATTGAGGTTACTGAGGATACTCAAGAGATTCCCTCTGTGGTTGGAAATACCAGACTGGAGTCCTATTGTCAAAAGTGTGTGCAGAAGAGAAACTGTTTGACCTGCGTTTTACCCACCACTGATCCTTGACCCCTAACTGTTTTAGGTTTAGCCATACTAATCAGCAGCTAAAAAGTCAATTTTTATATGATGGAAACATATAAAAGTGAAAAGGGGAAAAAAACAAAGAAAACTATTCTTATGCACGTTTAAACCATACACTGCCTGTAAAATGTGTCTTTTCGGCTAGTCTCTCTTGAAGCTTGGGTTGCTATATTAAGTACCTTTTACTATTATTGTAGCCAAATATTTAAAGTATTTTCCATTTATTTATTTCTGAAAATACAGAGAATCATTGTAAAGAATATTAATGTTCTTTCTTTAACCTCCTAAGACCCGAACTCTTCCACGACATGCATTATTAATTTCTCTGTGATATTTGGGCTGATTGGGGCCCGATGAATGTAAAAACAAAGAATTACCAGATTTTTTTTTTTTTTACCTTATTTTTGTTTTTAAGAAAAATAAGAGCCACATATGAGGATATTCATCTAAAATGTTCATTAAACAGTAGCACTACAATGTCCTCGTAAGTAGATATCAGGCCCGTGTAGAGCAAAATTGAGTACTTTAGTCTAAATAACCCAAAATGTGATGTCCACATATGTGGACGCCAGGTCCTAGGAGGTTAAATATATTTAACAAAAATATTGCACATAATTAAAGGCTCAAACTCACATCAATAAGCCTGTTGTGATTAGGTCAATTAAGCTACCTGACCCATGCAACACCTCAAACTGACAGGTTTTTAATTGCTTTAAATTTATTTTGATTTAATTTAACTTTGCTTGTAGTCTTAATGAAAAGTAAAAGATGTAAGTACACACCGCATGTAGTTCTTGTGCCACGGAAAAATGTAAATTTAGGAGCACAAACTGAAGTCCAGGCTATATAAAAATTATAGAAATGCAAGAAAAAGGAGTTCCAAGTTCTTTGAAATAGTAAATAAATGGATAGTAGCACTTTTCCATTTGGGCACTCAAAGCTAATTCACCCACACATTCATGCAAGTAATTTTTTTTTATGCCTAAGCACTCATAACTGAAGAATGCAGACTGGAGGAGCTGAGGGATCGAGCCACTGACCTTCCAAATAGCAGACGACTCACTTCACCTCCTAAGCCAAAGCCAACCCCAAATAGGCCTCCAGATATATTTGCTCATGTATTATCTGGATAAACACTGATGACTCTGTTATTTAGCTAGTGTGTGACCCTCTGTAAGGATGCCCGTTAAAGTGTAAACCCGCACAGTTAGGTCCATGTTGGAGTGGCTATAGCCCAGGAGGTAGGTCAGCCAGTAATTGGAAGGTGTCTGGTTTGATCTCATGCTGCTCCAGTATAAATGCCAGAGTATCCTTGGGCAGAGAGTGTAGTCCTATACACCTCAGAATAATCTGGCTACTTCTATCAGCAGTCATGTCATCAATAAATACTATTTCCTGGTTCCATTGGCAGCTATACATGGCTATGCCATAACCTCCACTGTGTTTGACAGATCACGTGGTATGTTTCAGATCATGAGCTGTTTCTCTCTTTTCTTCATGTTTTCTAAAAACCAAAGTTTTTGCAGCCTCTCTGAGAGGTGGAATTTGGTTTTTTCACCAAAAGATAACTTCCATCTCTTTCATCATAATCATTTCTTTGGACCTCATACTGACATTTCAGCAAAAAGCTACAAAATACAATTCTCATCATAATCTCCAGATTATACGATCTTGTTATACAATTACAAGGAAATAGACCTCACTTGGCCATTAAACTACTTGCAGTTGTCCAGCTACTCTTGAGCCTCTGGAAATGGGGGAATGTGTATAAAATGGCTGTAATTTTGAAACAGTTGAAGCAAAACTTGTGTTAAAGTTGTTGAATTAAAGCTGAAAGTCTTTGGATTCAACCTCTTTAGCAGAATACCATTCAGTGATGTCACACCAGGTGTTTTGCTACTGACAGCTAACAGAAAACATGTTGTGTAACATACTGAATGGCATGAGTCATTGGTTTTACAGTTACACACTGTGATATGAAATGGGGAAGAGTATCCTCCTTTTTCATACCACCAGTGTCATTATCCTGTCAATTTGGCAGGTGAAAAATTTAAGGCACCTGAACATTTTTACCTCGGGGTGAAAACCAAACCTTCTGTTTGCTGATATAAACCAGGTGATTGGCTGTTTCACAGAAATAGCTTTACCTAGCTCTTGATAGTTGGCGATCGTGGTTCAAGAGTTGGGAGTTCGCCTTGTAATCGGAAGATTGCCGGTTCGAGCTCAGCTAGGACAGTCTCGGTCGTTGTGTCCTTGGGCAAGACACTTGGCGCCAGTGTCCGGCAGCCTCGCCTCTGTCAGTGCGCCCCAGGGTGGCTGTGGCTACAATGTAGCTTGCCAGTGGGTGGATGACTGGTTGTGTAAAGCGCTTTGGGGTCCTTAGGGACTAGAAAAGCGCTATACAAATACAGGCCATTTACCGTTTGATCACAAAAAACACACACCTGCAGTGCACAGTGCAGGAAACATTTTATATTAAAGCTACCTACGCTCTGTTTCTGGGTTTAAATCAATGCCATGCAAGTTTTTGTTACGCTTTTTTTGTGTCTGTTTTTTAGAGAGAACTTAGTGAGTGTTGGCAACATGAGGTTTTAGGATAGGAGTTTTGGTTGGAAGAACTTATAAGGGATAAAATTCAAAATACTGTATTAAACATCAAGACAGAAGGCAATATTATGCCTGTTTACTGTGTGTGCACAACACAGACATGTCAGGATGTCCATCTAATATATGCGTCCAGGCTTAGACATGAAGCTGATACAGATTAATAAAAATTATGCTGGCCAAGATCCAGAGATAGTACTGCTTCAGTTAGAAATTAATTTATTGTTCTATTGATTAATCAGTTTGAGCAGCTCAATGGCAGCACATTGCATAGCTTGCACTGCTGTGAAGGCACCCTTAATTCTGAATGATACATGTGTTCAAGCAACACAGGTTACTCTATTTTTTGCAGGAAGTGAAAAAAGGTCATCATGGGAGTCACCCAACAGCCTACACCTATTACAGCATAACTAAGGAAGGATTCAGGGTCACCTGATCCAGCCCTAACTATATGCTTTAGCAAAAAGGAAAGTTTGAAGCCTAATTTTAAAAGTAGAGAGGGTGTCTGTTTACTGGATCCCAACTGGAAGCTAGTTTCACTGAAGAGAGACCTGAAAGCAGAAGAGTCTGCGTCCCATTCTACTTTTAGATATCCTTTGAACCACAATTCTGCAGTCTGAGAATGAATGATTGATACTATAAGGTCTTTAAGATAAGATGATTATTCTCATTATTCAAGACTTTTTATGTGATTTTAACCTCCTAAGACCCGAACTCTTCCATGGCATGCATTATTAATTTCTCTTTGATATTTGGGCTGATTGGGACCTGTTGAATGTAAAAACAACGAATTACCAGATTTTTTTTTTTACCTAAATTTTGTTTCTACGAAAAATCAGAGCCACATATGAGGATATTCATTCAAAATTTCGATAGAACAGTAGCAGTATAGTGTCCGCATAAGTGGATATTAGGCCCCTGTAGAGAAAGGTTAAGTATTTTGGTCTAAATAACCCAAAATGTGATGTCCACACAGCCTAGAATACACTAGGCTAGAAGTAATATATGCATGAACTAGTTTTTCAGTATCGTTCTGAAAGAAAAAGTTTATAATTTTAGAGAAAGTGTGCAAATGGAAGAAACTGTTGATGAAAAACAAATATATGACAACTATTTTGCTGAGTTTAAAGATCTTTATGGTACAAAATAAATAAAAGTACAGTTGTGGTCAATATGTCTGAACATCTTGTCACCCACTTTGCTTCTTTATCATTAAAACGCCAACCACCACCAGTGTTTCCTTTGGTTATAAGGTTCACAAGAAGCTGCTGGTATTACTGTTGTCCACTTAAATAACAATGTTTTTTCTGCCACAATTTCCTAATCCAGAGACATCTATCTCCAGAGGACTTTCACCAAGTGTTCGGCATGACCCTGGAGCAGTTTGACCGCCTGGCTCTCTGGAAGAAGAATGACATGAAGAAGAAGGCACGCCTTTTTTAGACAGAAAAACAATGCTAAACAAAATCTCAAAAAGTATCGGGAAGAAAACAAAATACAAAAAAAGCCCCATCGGAAATATCTATATATGCACCACCGTGATACTCCTTCTTCCTACTTTCCACCTCTAAAACGCCATGCCTGTGAAGCCACAGAGGAACCCTGCGAGGGCACAGTTTCACAAAGCTGCGGCGGGCATCTATAGCTTTTTGTATGCAGTGTGGTCCAAATGTTTGACTGACAACCTTATGGAGATTGAGGAGCTGTGTTTGCATGGCCTGTGCTGATGCTCCTTGCCTCCTATGTGGTTTTTGCATCGACCCCTGACCCTCCCATATGCCAGTGCTTTCATACTCCATAAAAAAACAACAGCTTTTTCCAATTCTCATGCAGGCCTTCCTCCAGGTTTCTGTGGTTTGGAATGTTTTATGTGCACCTTCTTTTAATCTCAGTATTGACTTGTTTCTGTTTCTGTACAGAGTTTGTTTTCTCTTTGTGAGGTTTTGCCATCTTGTCTCTTTCTACATATCACCTGTTTGCTGCGCTGCCTTTTCTCTCTTGCTGTGTCTACTCCTTGCAATAGGTTACTGTTACATATTCAAGACAGTTCGTTTTTACACCCTT
The DNA here is from genome assembly GCF_900408965.1 of Simochromis diagramma. Lineage (NCBI taxonomy): Eukaryota > Metazoa > Chordata > Actinopteri > Cichliformes > Cichlidae > Simochromis > Simochromis diagramma. Next base: position 371,105 of record NW_024387488.1, read on the forward strand.
GCCATTACATTAGGACAGTGAAGAGACTGTAGACATTCACTGTTCAAGCATGTCAAGGTCAAAGACAGGGATAAAAAAAAAACAAAAAATATGTGATGTTTTACTTCAAAACTGTCAAAAACCACCTCATCATCTTTTGTTTTTGGTTTTCCTTCTTGTTCTATTCAATCAGAGAAGTTGGCTACATAGTTTTGATATGCGTGCTCTGGTACATTTGAATGTGGCTCCATATCTCACGCAAGCCTCTCATAAATCAGCCCAGATAGAGTAGCCAGGGGCTGGATAGCAGCCACAACTCTGAATCACAGTCAGCGAGAGGAAGAAAAGGAGGGGTAGAATACAGAAGGTTTCAGGGTGTACAAACATGTCAAACATGCTGCATTGCTAGGGTGACGTGCACTCACATGAAAAAAACAAAACAAATACAATTATTTTTATAAGCTATTTTTGACTTCTGAAAAGGATCATTAAACCAGTCAGGAGGATGCAGCTGAGAGATTCATCTTTTTTCTTTTTTTTTTTTAACAAAATAAATCCTTGCAGACTAAGCTTCACATAACTGCAGCAGACTTAAGCTGAACAAGAGAGGTTTTGTTTGATTTTAAAGTCAATACTCTAACTGTATTATATCTTCTCAGCTAGAGAGTTAACTCTTTGTATGTTTGTTGTTTGAAAGTATTGTTGCGTACAGTAATAAAGCTATACATTCAAGCTTTGCTCGACTTTCTGGACCGTAAATCGATCAACTTGCCAACTAACATACTGTAACATGTATGTAAACATATACTGGATATATATCAGATTTATCTGTCTGCCATGGTGTATAACTCTTAAGGCATGCATGAGGATGGGAAATGGGGTTTGTCAACTGACCTGATATAAGAAATGAATGACAACATTATCATAAATGTGTTTTGAGTGATTGATTCTTTTCTGGTCAAATGAAGTGCCCAGCTCAGCTCCTTACATTAGCTTGTGTTAGGTATTTATTTAATTGCAATACCGGGGAAGGGATTTTATTTTTGAAATCTTGAGTGTTGTGTCAGGGAAGAGTGCTTTTGAAGAGAAACATATCAAATTTTGAGTTTAATCTGAGTGTCAAATGTTGCTCATGTAAGTAACACACTAACTGTTGTCATGCATTGCCATGTCTTCTTTCTAATATTCATCTGCTATTAAAGTGCTTTATCCAAACTACAGAGTCACTATGGTTTTAAGTGCTTACAACTGTGAGATTTTAAAAGCCCTTTTCTAATGGATACCTTCAAGTAAGCGGTACGTGTGTGTGTGTGGGACCATTGGTAAACCTTCTGCTAGTGCTTAGTATATCAGTCATAATCATTTTTAACAGCAAATATGTTTTAATGTAAAGAAAACTCCTCACTAGTTTTTCACAAAATAGGTTTCTTTTATGTCACAAATGCAAGTGGTTAACATGAAAATATTAGCAAAATCTTGAAATGTCTGTCTCGTATCTTTCTCTATCTAGTGACTGGAGAGTCTGCACTGTGAACTTGCAAGGTTGACAGCAACCTCGCCTAAAACATGTAAAGCATTTCCTGTAACGAAAGAAAAACTCCCTAATAAGAGAGCAACAGTAGTTCTTTATCATTTTGAGCCTATCTCTCTACTCTGTTACATATTGCACATGTACCTACGTGTGGTACTGTGTGAGAGTGTGTGTGTGGCAATTGTGATCGCATGTGGGAGCCTGTCTTGGCAGCCTCCCTAGATGCTGCCTAGCCCCTAACTACAAAAAAAAGAAAAAAAGAAAATCTCAGCTGCTGTGGCTCTAGCTGCTGGCGCTGCACACCCAGAGCTCGGCCAGGGGGCCCTCGCTGCAGCGCTCCACCAGGCGAGTGAGTTCCTCCGGACATCGTGGGCCTCTGGCTGTTCCCGCTAACGCCAACCGTTGTCTGGCAGAGGGTCGTCTGTGCCATATATGTCTATGTGTCAGGTCAAGTCTTAGACTCCCCTTAGAACATTTCAGGATCCTCCAGGTGTTGGGCCGCACTCCCTGCCAGTGCCTCAAGCCCCCACCCACTGGTGCATTGGTGGTTCCCCAGTGTCCTGTGCTGGATGCTCAGGTGTGTTTGGTATGGATACCAAAATTTGTAGTATCGCACAGCACTACATCAACACTCAGTAACTCTGTAAGTCTACATGGCCTCCCATTCACAGTTGCTTCCACTTTGCAATAATACCACCTTTTGTTGGAATTTTCGTAGAACATCAAGGAGGAAAGAAAGAAATTCCCAAACTGTTACAATACCATGGTCAAATTCAACAAGCTCTTTCTAAACTTCTTAGGGTTCATGAATTTATTGTCAAAGAATTGTGGTTTCATTAATATTTATTATCCCTTCTAGTTAAATCCAAACTGGATGTGCAGTGCCTTTAGGGGAGATCCAGAGATCTGTTGCATCAATAAATAATTTCCTTAGAGACTTAATTAGAAAATGAGCTTGTTCTATTTAACATAAACTATCCAGCCAATCACTACAAGTCGTTTTCTCCGTCCTTAGTGTTCAGCCTCACATTCAACTCACTATATGCTCTTTCTTTTGTCTTTGCCACTTCTCTCTTTGCTGTATGACTTGCCTTCGAGTACTCCTGTCTACTTTCTCGGACAATCCTACTTTTGCTTTGCTAAGATATTACTTTGAATGCCTGCATTTCTTCATTCCACCATCAAATTTTCTTGTCTTCTTTTTTCTGTTCAGAGGATTTTCTTTCTTGACAGTTTCCCCCACCGTTTCTGCTGTACTTTCCCAGTCATTTGGCAATTCTTCACTTTTTACTCAGTTCCTCCCTGAACTCTGTGCAACATCTTTCCTTCAACTTCAACCATTTAATCGCTGCCTTCACTCTCCTCCTCTTCTTGACTTTGAAAGTCATGCTACAGATTAACTTCCAGTGCGCTCTAGCTACATTCTCCCCTTTGATTTCCAACTATAAACTCACAATTCCATCTGACGCTCTCTTCGACTCCACAAACCTATTCACATGTTCTTCTTTCAAGATGACTCCTACTCTATTTCTCTTCCTATCTACACCATGACGTAAGGCAAAGGAACGTAGTTAAAGATATGACTGTAAAAAAAAGACTATAAATGGCAAATAACTATAAATATTGTCTCTTTTTCTTACGTTTAAAAAAAGGATATTATAGAATTATTTTCCCCTTTAAAAATTGTCTCATTTCCAGAAATGGACCTGATGATGAATAAAAAAAACTGTCAGAAACACAAGCTTTATAAAATACATGGTATTGTTTTGCTAAAGGTTAAATAATTTTCCTAAACGTATTTTTTGTTTTTGAGATGAAGCCTCACAAAGTTAAATACTTTCTAGTTATTTATCTATGTTTTAAGATTAAACATTAACTGAGCTCTATAGTTTCATAGTTTGTGTGGGCAAAGAGCAGCAGATTTTTTTTAGTTTTTTTTTTTAGGTGTGCTTTGGTGCTCCAGTGTGCTGCGACTGTATATGCCAAACAGCTTTCACTTGCTTTCACACACTGGCTACACAACACGTTCTACAGGCCCACGTGGCCACGAGACCCGCCTCCCGCGATACAGCCTGCGATTGGACGGCGCTCCTATCACTCACTTCCTATCAGAACAGGGTGGAGGAGACGGAGAGGGGGTGCTTGACGGGTGCACCCGCCCTCCCTTTATTGTGACCGGCTGGAGAGGAGTTATCAGTTATCCATGTTGTCCGTTGTAACATGGATAAGGAGAAAAACGACAAAGGTAAGCTGCTGGATTCAAACGACCTCTGGTTGTAGACTTTATTTAACGAGTTGCTCCCAGTTCGTCTGGGTGTGTTGCTGAATTCATTCAAACAATTGATGGAAGCTGTGTGCTGGGCTTTATTTACTGCCTACATTTTTAAATAACGCTTTAATGACACTAAATTCCTATTGGTTCGTTTGTGATATTTACTGTCCCCAACTCTCTGTAGTTGTACCTTTTAGTAGTCTTTTGGTGCGTGCGTGCGTGCGTGCGTGTGTGTGTGATACTGTGTAGTGACTACGCTGTCTTCAGTTGCATTTACTCTGATATTTTCATTTCATTTTCCTATTTAGACATTTTAGTGTATTTTCTTTAAAGTATTTTTACATGTTTTGTATTATTGGTAAATATTAAAGGACATTAGAATAAAGCTACAAAGGGCCATGTGGTAGCACAGACGAAGGCAGGAAAAGGAGGAGGCAGGGAGAAAGAGGTGTGATTAATTGGTAGACCTTGGGTGTGTGATGCCTGTGTTTGGATACTGCAGGCTGCTCTCAGCATCAGCAGCCCTGCAGGAGGAGGAGGAGGAGGAAGGAGGGGGTGAAGAGGGGACCAGCTGGGAGCATGGATCTCTGTCAGCTTTCCCAGCTGTGACTTCCAGACAAGTGGTCGTCATTGAAATGAAAAGAGCAAAGAGAGGCCAGTTAACAGACTGATTCATTAAATTAAGATTTCTCAACATGAAAAAAACGCTCGGGAGAAAGTCGTTTAAGGCAACGTTACTGTTTTTTAATCCACTTTTGATCGATTAGAATGATATATCCAAAGAAAAACAAGTTTATGTTTATCAATGTATTTATGGTTATATGCCATCTAGAATCCAAACATATCAGAGGTGATTTCCATATTCGTTTTAAATTTTGAACACATTTGTTTCAAGAGGGTTAAGACATTTTGCTAGTGTTGCCTTGTGTCTTAAAGAGACGCACAGGCATCAGCTAATCTGGCAACCCCCACCCGGATGCAGTTATTCAAATACAACAGAGCAATTAGACAGACGAAACATGAGATGAAGAATAATTAGGATGGAACAATTAATAGGATTAAAAAAGTCAGCTTGCACCGGAGATGACTTCTAATAAAAATGATCCCTTTAGTCACCTTTGAAAATGTTGAAATTGTAGTGATCAGTTACTCAGCCAGTTTGAAGAAACCCCAAATCAGCTGTTTTGTATATTAATGTTCATTTAATGAAGTCCTCTAAAATTTTTACTTTTTTACTATTTTTTACTTTGTTCCTCAACAAACAAATCTTTATGATGACCGATTCAAAGATATACTTCAAATGAGAAGCACTGATTCTGTTTCTTTGTCTTTGTGTATGAAAAGTTGTAACCATTTTACACACGTTCATGTTCACATTACATTACATTTGAACAGTCACCACATGGTTTAAGTTTTAAGAATTTCACAATTTTTAACTTATTTCTTTACTTCTAATCTGGCGTGTCTTTATCATTCTGTGACATTAACCGAGGGAGAAAGAACGTCAGAACAAATGACAGAGAGAGGAGAATATTTCCAGATATTATTACATCCAAAGAACCATGATAGACATAAAAGGCCTCGAGTAGTTGCTGTGAACAGGGGTTATGGCCAGTAATTCCTTGCCTATTCTGTCATTTCCATGTTAATTTCTATGTTTACAATTAAAAGCCCCCCTATTATTTATAATACTATTAATTCCACGGCTCAAAATCCTATTTAGTAGTAATTTGTTAGTAATTGAGTTATTTAGGTTTGTGAGTTATAAGTAGATCAGTGTTTACAAATAACAGAAATCATATTAAATAACAACCAGTATAAATAGCTGATGATTATATGAGCAGCACCATATACAGGATGGGGCCATTGCCATCTACAAGCTGTGTACTTTAGACTGCTTTTCCAGTCTGTGTATAACTGACAGTTTGGTACCCATTTGATATTCAAATAGACACATATGCTGTGGTACCTAAAATATCAGTAACCCAGTAACCTTTCAGATAGCAGGCATCATGCTGGCCTACACAGACATTTCTGACTTCTGTTTTGTTTGTGGGTTAATCATGTACAGTTATTCCCAGACTCCTTGCTTTTTTTAAACCCCTGTTTGTATCTCTATCTGTCTGATTTTTGTTATGTCCTGGATTAGTTCAAAGGACAGACCAGCTTCCCCACAGCCAGTTACTGTGTGACAACAGACAAAGGCAGGCAAACAATCTGTAAACATCCTGTAGACTGAATGGAGCTTTGAGCCAACAATGTAACCTGCACATGCGGAGGAAAGGTGAGAGGTGAGATTTGTAGCACACACTTTGTAGTTTCACTGGAGAGTTTTAGAATTCCTACAACAAATGTTACTAATAACTGGAAAAAGCTATTGTATAATGGCAGAAAGAACCTTAGTGAACTGGTATACCAGTTCTCACCACTTGTTATGACTAAAACAAAGCAGCGTCTGAGAAACTTGTCAAAGTTTGCCTTAAGTCAGTGAGGTGTTTACAGTTAATGATTTAAATTTGTTTTGTTGCTTCAGTTGAACATGTTCTAGGGCTTAAAATATAGTCATTAAAGAATAGGAGTAAGGCTTCAGTCTTAGAAACCAGTCAGCAACTACCAGTCGCTAGGAAAAAAATGTCTTCTCTGTTGTTGGTAGTCACTAAGTGAAACTAGTCACAACCCTTACTCACGCAAGTTGTGAGTGAGGGTTGAGGCAACTGAGAAGGAATCTGTAATTGCTCACCTTTATGTGAGCAATTTCACATTGCAACTGTCAGCAGTCACTCACCAACCAGCTGGGGGCAGCAGCTGGTCTCCAAGCCTGTGAATGAATCTTCACCCAGTTTGGTTCAGGCACAAGGTCACGATTTACTTACTGGTTGGGTTAGGCATTAAACCCTACATCGTTAGAGTTTAAAGACCAAATCATTCTTCATTTACTTACATAGTTATAAATGCAGCTGCCTGTAAGCTGCAAGGATTGATAAACATTGTTCAGCTTTCCTCTTTTGTCCATTGTCCAGACTGCTGAGGCTATAGCTTAACAGAAACCTGACTCTGGCATGAAAGGCATGACGACAACAACAGAAAACAAATGAAAGAAATAGTAGTCACCAGTATTGACGGTGTATGTGTGAACGAGTGAACAGTATTCTGCCAGACTGGTGAAAAAAAAAGAGTTCCAGTGGGACAGAGGAAGAGCAAATATTGATCATTCAGAAACACAGGGCCCAGGTGTCTCCATTTACCCTGATGCTATGTTCCCCCAACTACTGGAACAGCCTGAAGAAACACACATAAACAGGACAGAGCAAGAGGGAGTAGTGTAAGGACTCTTGACTGATGACTAATTAAGTATTACCTTAATCCAACGTAGTGTTTTTGTTGGTTTTTAAAATTCCTTTACATGCAAGTTCAAAGAACCCATTAGTCCTTCGCTGGATGAGGTACAAATACTGCCACGTCTTCAACGTCCTAATGCAGATTTTGTCATTCTGCTGTTATCTCTCAGCAGCCCCTATCTGAATCATTCAGAGGAATAATTATAGCTTGAACTATTCCTTTGCTCACTTCTAAGAATGCAAACTTAAAAAGTCCAGTATAGCAAAATTCCAACGAGGAAAAGTTCAATGTAATATACATAATCTTTGGCATATCTTTTCAAACACTGTGGTTCATATATTTATTCCTATTTACACTCACTGGTTTTGAGTCTTAATTAACTCAGCTCTGTTAATGCTGTTGGTTCTGCTAGTGACATCATCACTATTGGACATCTGGGTCTGTTTGGGTTTGTGTGTTGAGGTGTAACAATGCAAGATATAATTCAAGCATGCACGATACATATTTATCTTGTTACAGGACTCAAACCACTGCTTTATTTATTTATTTTGGGTTTCCTTGATCAGGTAAAAGTCATTTTCTAACTAATCGGTGTGCCCTCCTTGTTTAACTTTGAACAGCTGTGTTTCTTTTGACCTCTCTTCTTCTTCTTCTTCATCCTCAGCACAATTTCCTTTGTCCTCTCTTTTGTCCATTTCCTCCTTTTGTTGGTTCTCTCTCTCTTAAACCCCCCAACCCCCACCTTTGGTATGTGTACCGTACTGTGCTTAGCTTTAGGCCAACATTTCCAGTCTGCTCCTTATCCTCCAGTGTCTCTCTCAGTTTGTATAAATCTCTGTCTTCAATCCTGCCTGCAGGTGGGGACTCTACACTCATAGTTAAAAGTCAGGAGGAAAAAAAGAAAAGATGAAATATTTGCTCTGCAGTGTGTGTCTGTGTGTAGTGAATTACAACCTGCTAATGGCCTCAACAAAGAAAGAGTCAATTATAGTCAATGACTGGATCTTGAATCTGAATCTGAAAAAGTTGCTAACAAGCTCTTAGAGCAGAACAATACGTCTAAATAATTGTTTCCAACCCGAGGAGGCATCCACAGAGCACAGCTGCCTTCCTGCCTCACTCTCTCCTGATGTCTGCTTCTTCTGGCCTGTCAGCGCTTGTGAGAAGACTGAAAAGAAATGAAAGAAATGCATGATTGTAATGCCTGTGCTGCGCAGATAGACTGCCTAATTTCAAGTCGGGACACGGCCGGGATCTGCAGCTCACAAGTAATGTGTTTGGATAATTCAGTGTCTGTCAGTATGAGCCCAGAAAGCCATCATTCCTTTTCATTGCTTAGGTGGTGGTTGCTGGTGGAGGTTTGTAGCAAAACTGAAACATCTATTTATTTGACAACCAGATGTTTTCCAGATATTCAATTTCAATTCTATTTGTGGAGGAAGAGTGGTGTATGTTCACAGCGTTGTACAGCGCCATGAAAAAGTATTTGTTCCTTCCTGAGAGCCATAGTTGCCTATATTCTTCACCTTATCCCTGCATGAATGATTCAAGCAACCCATCTGCAATCACACTTAAACAGGCACATACACAAATGCTTACATCAACATTTGTTCCAAATGCACTCATTTACGTGACCACGCACATAAACTGAAATCCTATATTTTCCAACAACTCTTTAAGTAGCGATAAAGAAATATAGAAAATAAAAATGACATTGGTGAAATAGCAGCAAAGTGTGTGGCACCTGAGATGATCATCTTCTAGGTGAGCGATTGAAGCAACTATGAGTGAGATTGCAGATCTATTGTCACGGTCCTGGGTCTCCTGACCCAGCGTTTTTAGTTCTTTGTGATTTTTTTGTATTATTGTACTTGTGTGTGATTTATTCTATGGCTTCTAGTTTTGATCTCTTGCCCTTCATGTCTCTCTGTGTCCCCTCTGTTCTGTGTAATTGTGTGTCTTTGCATGTTTGAGTTTCTTGTTTTCTGTCACTCTGCATTGTGCATTATGTTCTCATGGTTGGTTTTTTGTTATTCTCTCTAGTCTAGTCTCTTGTGTTCCCAGCTGAGTATTTCCCTGTGTATTTTGGTTCTTAGACCTCTGCCTTATGGTTTATGTCTCTGTATTTCTTAGTTGCTGTCTCCACTGTGTCAAGTTCGCGTCTCTGTGTGATACTTCCTGTTTTACTTTGATGGTCCGTGTCTCATGTGAATGCGTCCTGCTTTACTTGTCTCGTCAGTCCTGATTTCTCCCAGCTGTGCCCTCCTTCTGTGTCTCATTCCCCTCGTTACTTCCCAGTGTATTTAAACCCTGTGTTTCTCTGAGTCAGTGTCGTGTTGTCCCTCATGCTGTGTGGATCTACCTGTGTCTCTCTGTGAGTTTTCTAATTTCCCAGTTTAGATTAGTTTGTATGTTTTTTCCCTGCCAGCAAATAAAGCTGAGTTTTGAGTTCACCTCCCTGAGTCTGTGAGTCCTGCATTTTGGGTCCAACTCCTGCCTGCCGCACAGCGATTCATGACATCTATGACCTGGTAGAAAATACCAGAGCCATTTACCAAGAGGCTCTGGTGAATCTGAGCCCTAGAATATCAGGTTAATTAGTGATGGGCCATGAATGTGAGGCTGATAAAGTGCTTGGAGTGTATACACTAAAGCACTATTAGGAATATAAGGTGAAGTCTGATGTATAGTGTTTTGTCAGTTCAGTTCAATTCATTTCAATTCAATTTTTATTCTTACAGCACCAAATCACAGCAACAGTCACCTCAAGGCGCTTTATATTGTAAGGTAGAAGCTACAATTATACATACAGAGAAAAACCCAACAATCATATGACCCCCTATGAGCAAGCAGCGACAGTGGGAAGGAAAAACGTCTGGCAGAACCAGGCTCAGGGAGGGGCGGGGCCATCTGCTGCGACCTGTTGGGGAGAGAGAAGGAAGACAGAATAAAAGACATGCTGTGGAAGAGAGCCAGAGATTAATAACAAGTATGATTCAGTGCAGAGAGGTCTATTGACACATAGTGAGTGAAGAAGAAATACTCAATGCATCACGGGAATCCCCCAGTAGCCTGTACCTATTGCAGCATAACTAAGGGAGGATTCAGGGTCACCTGATCCAGCCCTGACTCAGTTTTAAGCCTAATCTTAAAAGTAGAGATAGTGTCTGTCTGCTGAAAACTCTGCCTCCCATCCTTCTTTTAAATACTCTAGGAACAACAAGTAGGCCTGCAGTGTGAGAGCAAAGTGCCCTAATAGGGTGATATGGTACTACAAGGTCATTAAGATAAGATGGGCCCTGATTATTTAAGACCTTGTAAGATTCTGAATTCTGGATTTAACAGGGAGTCACTGAAGGGAAGCCAATATAGGAGAAATCTGCTCTGTCAGGACTCTTGTTACAGCATTTTGGATTAACTGAAGTCTTTTAAGGGAGTTTTTAGGACATCCTGATAATAATGAATTACAGTATTCCACCCTAGCGGTAATAAACGCACAAACTAGTTTTTCAGCTTTACTCTGAGACAGGATATTTCTAATTTTAGAGATAGAAAAGTGCTATATAATGGCCAGTTCATTGCATATTTGTTTTGGTGTTATTCATATCCGTATTAAATTATAAAGTTCAGTGTGAAGTTTTCTATGTTTGGTGAATAACTCTAACAAAATGTGATGTAAGTGCAACAGCTGGTTGAACCAACATGAATAAATGCTACAATCATCATTTTTGATTTAACTTGCCGTATTTAATTTACTAGAACAGTAAGTCCATTAATAAAGTAGCTTTTATAAATTTTATTTTAAATCGCTGAGCTCTTTTTAATCCTGTCTTTTAAAGATTTCAGTATATTAATGAATTAATTGATTATTTTAAAGATGTTGTTCCCTTTAAGGGTCACCACAGTGGATCATCTGTCACCCTGTGCTTTGCATCTTCCTTTGTAACACCAAATCTTCCTTTACTACAACCATGAATCCTCTCTGTGGTCTTCCTCTTTTCCTGCTGTCTGGGAGCTCTATATTTAGCATCCTTTGTCCTGTATATAGGCAGTATAGCCACTATCCTGGTGTTGGCCAGAGGGGCCGATGGCGCGATATGGCAGCCTCGCTTCTGTCAGTCTGCCCCAGGGCAGCTGTGGCTACAACCGTAGCTTGCCTCCACCAGTGTCTGAATGTGAGAGTGAATGAATAGTGGCATTGTAAAGCGCTTTGGGTGCCTTGAAAAGCGCTATATAAATCCAATCCATTATCATTATTATTATTATTATCCCTCCCCTAAATCACCCCAGTCTCGCCTTTTAACTTTGTCTGTAAACTGCTCAACCTGAGTTGTCTCTCTGATGTTGTTTCTCATGCCATGTTCATTTTGTTTACTACCAGTGGAAATTGAAGAAGTCACTTGGATAAGTGACAAAATGTTTCTACCACTGAAAACACTACGTTTGAATTTTTTTTTCCGAGTTTTCCTGATTTTCTTACCTGGATGTTTGAGAATGCAGCTTTCTTTACAAACTCAGTGATGCTGAAAAAAACTGTTCATGTATTTATTACATCTAGATTAAACTAGTGCAATTCAGTATTTGATAAAGCATATATCTAAGGTTGGATCGGGTGACTGTGAACCCTCCCTTCGTAATGCTGCAATAAGTTGAGGCTGCTTCTCATGATATACTGAGCATTTCGTCTTCACTCACATTTTTTTAACTCTATGTGTTTGTACAACACTTTGCATTTAATCATTGGATATGATTACTTTCTAGCTTCTATCATGTCCAATCAGTTGCAGCAGATGGGTGCCCTTCCCAGAGCCTGGTTCTGCCAGCAGTTTGTTCCTGTTAAAAGGGAGTTTTTCCTTCCCAGTGTCTCCAAGTGCTTGCTCATAGGTGGTTGTCTGATCGTTGGACTTCTTTCTCTATTATTGTAGGGTCTCTAGCCTACAATATAAAGAGCCTTGATGTAGCTGTCAGTGCTTTTACTACAGCTCTGCACATCACCCCTGTTCTTGTACCAGTACGCGTCTCCCTCATTTCTTAGAAATCCTCTCACTCTCCAAGTTTGTATTAAACAGTCTGAATAAGAAGTCTTCTGCACTCTCTCCAGGACAACTCCATACATCCACAGGTATCTGGTCTAACTGCTTTAACACTCTTCATCCTCTTCATAGCTGCCCTCACTTCATTCTTACTAATCCTCTGAGAAGTGAATATAGTAAATGCATTTATATCTATACATGACCTATGTTTATGATTTATAAAAAATGTAGATGTTCTTGTGCAAGATTTTTAATCCCGAAGAATCTTTCAAATGCCGTATGAAGATAAATAGTAGCTTCAGGTGATAAAGACTGTCTAAGTCAACATTTGCTCAAGTGTAATAGAGTTGCATGTATGTGTAATAAGTCAGCATGTCAGTGAACCAGGTTAGGGGGAGTTCTTCTCCATTAATATGTCAGATGCTATCCAGATTGTGCTGCAGGGTACGTACACGAAAAGCATTAGTGAGAAATACTGGAAAGGGGAGGGTTTCATCCTATGTGTTTGTGTAAAAGCAGAATATGTGAAGAGTTTTAACAGATGAAAAACTGCTGGTGTGAGTCACAGTCTTAGGGGGTATGAGCTGAGTGTTGAGGTGTCTATGACTGTGTAGTCTTCCCACAGTTCAGCAAGGTTGGCACACAGGAGTGCCTTTGTCTTAATCTTCCTCTGTCTTTCTCATCCACTCTATAAAATCTGCCCATCAGAAGTCCTCACAGACTACCAAGATTTCCATTCAGTCTCTTTGCCTGTGACCTCTTTTCACGTTTACTTCTACTCCACTTAAGTCTTATGTTGTGAATTTTTTTAGGTGCTGTGTATAGTATTTTAGAGATAATGCATATGAATAGGGTATAAAAAAAGAAGAGTCCATCCAAAACAGACTAATATTTAGACAAGCTTGATAAATCTCTACAGTATCATGGTAATTTTGGGCTCTTGATGATTTCTTTGAGCTTTGAACCATTGTGGAATAGTTGTGCAGCATATACTAATGACTTTAATGCATGCATAAATGTAAAGACTTTTAAAAACAAGAATTAGGCAAACAAGTTAAAATAAATTTTATGAAATAGAAATAGACATAAATCCCAACTAATATTTGGTAAAATGTCCTTGTACTCTACAGTTCCAATTATGAGAAACCGTTGCCGTTGGCAACCATCACTTGCTAGTCAGGAAAGGTTTCTTAATCAAGTACTAGATCACGCTTTCCTTTGGGATCAAATACTTAATTCACTCTATGGCAGGCAAATCAGTTTATAACTTTTATTTAATGTGTGTGTTATTTTTTAAATTGGTTGATATTCTATTTCCATTTGATATTCAATTTCTCTACATTATATGATAGAGGGCCACCAGACAAAAAGTTTTTTCTTCTCTTCCAGAATTCTAAAAAAACTCAGAGTTCTGAGATTAAACTCAGAGTTCTGAGATTAAAGTCAGAATTCTGAGATTAAAGTCAGAATTCTGAGATTAAAATCAGAGTTCTGAGATTAAAGTCAGAGTTCTGAGATTAAAGTCAGAATTCTGAGATTAAAGTCAGAGTTCTGACTGTTTCTTCAGAATTCTGAGTTTTTTCTCAGAATTCTGACTTTTGCATTGCACTTCTCACAAGAGGAAGTCTGCGGCTAATAATGCTGGCAAATTTGAGGCAGAGAGAAAAGCAAAGTTAGCACAAGGAATACATGTTGCAAAAGGAACACAAAACCGGGACCATGACATGCTGAGGTGTCATCGTTACTGGTGATGACCATACCCGTAATCTTAACCATATGCTATTAGAATATCCTTGTTTTACATTGTTCTCCCAAGTCTTTTTAGTGAAGGGACAAGGCCTAGAGTTGTGGCTAATACTGATAATGGCTTTAGACCTCAGAGGGTTAATGAATCTTCTTGTACACAAACCTTCCCTTACTAGAAAATCCAGGAAGGACATGTAAAGGGCATCTAGCACATGACTAAAACTTTCTGTTTTGAACTGTTTTTCAACCAAAATGAGATCTTTTAAAAATGCAGTTCCAATTGCTGTACAAAGAATAAATGGGTAGGATCAGCTTTGTTATTAGAGTCTGATCACAGATAAAGGCTGTTTATTAAAAGCCTGCAGGGGGAAGACTATGGAAAAAAGTAACTCTAGTCCCCCACAGAGAATGTAGACTAAGCCTCAACTCAGACTGAGAGTCAAAGAGACAGAGAGTATGGATGCACACACAAATCTTAGCTCATACCTATCTCTTTTGCATTCCTTTAGACCACATGCAGATGGAACAAGACATGTCTTTCCTGAGGCTGGAGTGTACTGACTGGATGGAATGTGATCCAGCAGATTCATGTCATCCAGTTCACTTCTACATGGGGATGAAATGCAGGAGATTCTCATGAGAACACAGACTATATTTAAAAAGAATGCACATAGAGCGTGCCTTGATTTTGGTGTGGGGATGTGTGTGTGTGTGTTACGCCCCCCTGCAGCCCCTAATCTCATTGCAGTGCCATTTTTTTTTACTGTTATTATTTTTTTTTAAAAACATAAGTGACCCTGGGGCTAGAGAAGAAGGCCACAGATTGTGCCTCGTCTAGCTCCTCAGTCTGACACACAAAGTTTCAGGATGTATAAAACTGAAATCAGTTAGATAATTTAAACAGAAGCTCTTTATTTACTCACGATCGCCCTTTCAGGATTCTTCCGCTATTTTAATTAACCCGAGAAAGGCAGCAATCAGTTTGCTAAAGATACCAGCATGTGGTTAACTTAGTTTAACATGAGCCTCACCAGGAATCTTGATTTTTCTTGGTCCCTGTCATGCCCTATAAAGCAGAGGTCCTTATGCTTTTTCAGCTCAGGACCAAACAGGTTTTTCATTTATCTTCCAAAATATGAGACTCAAATGCAAAGAGCCTCCAAGATATCTTTAAAAAAACAAACAGTGGGGAGCTTTTTTTGTCCAGGTCTGGGACACACTGAGGTTACAGACAGTAATGAATTACTTAATTCCTTATAAAACACACAAGATTCATTTCAGTTCATATCAATATTATATATAATGGTATCAAACACACACATAATGCAACATTTTCAAAGACATTCGGTTATTTCTTCTTCTTTTTTCCTGGAGTCTGTTGCTTCCGTAGCTTCTCTGGAAACTGATGCGTTCCTTGAACAGTAGATGCTGATCAGTACTGTTAGTGTTGTATTCCTCCTTTTGCAGAGGTCGATTCCCACTTCAAATTCAGGTGAATTTGTCATTTAATAAATGATTTTTCACAGACAGCCTTCTTAAATTCGAAACTGAATACTGCAGAACTAAATACCTTTTGAATGACTTAAGTCCCAACCCAGTTTTACTCTGTTGCAATCACCACAAGGTCGACAGGAATACACAGACACACAGGGTTATCATTTTTACATTCAGACGTTGTTACTGTGCTCCTCATTTCGATTACTGATTCAGAAAGAAAACAACATGCTAATAAGAAAGTGAGAAATCGTATTAAAAGTGCAAGAAACAAAACAAAACCAATATAACACTGCCACTGCAAAATGGTTAGGGGCTGCAGAAGGGCCTAACAGTGTGTGTGTGTGTGTGTGTGTGTGTAGTGGGACTAACAGTAGGCAGGGAGATGACGTAGGAAAAGGGAAAATTTCAGTCAAAGAAGTGTTACAATTGCTGTAGGTCGAAATATCACTTCCTACTGTGATGACTCACTAATTACATTTCACCAGTTGTTTAAATAAATGAGTCAGCCCTCTCTCTATCAGTGGTTTCACTGTTTTTGTTTGATGTAGTAGGCATCACTAAAAACACTAAATAGTAGTGCAGTGCTTTTATTGGCAAATGAGGTATGAATTTGAAACAGATGTAGAGTAAAGCGTATAATAGCTGTAGTAGGTATTTCATTTGATAAATATTCAATAAAATTAGAAATAGAATTTATGCGAAAAATTATTTTTAATTGCAACATTAGTGTGATCTGCCGTTGGTGTGGTCTGCTCTGCCTCCTGAAAGATATCTTTTTGTTCATGCCACTGCCTCCAAACCATACATCATTGCAGCAGATCTCACTACCATCTTGTAAACCTTCCCTTTCATTCTTCTGCTGTCCTTCTGTCTTAAATCACCTCCAACAACGATCTCTACCTACTCCACCCTGCATGTTTAGTCTTCTTTGCTTCTTTTATACACCATCCAATATGGATGGCTACGCACAGGTATTTGAAACTCACCTATCTGCTTATTTCCACTGCTCTTTAGATTGCATTAGTTATTGTTAAAATACGCTGATTGTGACTTTGTTTATGACTTAGTGCATTGTTAGGATTTTCCCTTCCCACTGACGCATTATTGCAATTGTGCTGTCACTTGGGCTTTGTTTTTTGATCTTACTAACATTTTGCACATATAAAACGTATCTGCCCAGCCGATAATCTATATTGCACATAAAACATGTAAATGCTGTAGAGTTAAGGTCATCCTGCATCTAACGGTAAGATGCAATTAACGTGATAAAACAGTATTAAACATGTAGTAGGTTTTTTATTTTTTTTAAAGAAGGATCATGGTTTGTATTTTTGTTGACACCAATTTCTTTTTTTAAACTTGCTGAATTGTTTCATTTTTTAAGGATTTACGAATACATTGTGGTTTGGGCTAAATGGTACTTGTTTAAACAATAACTTTGCACACTGAAAATTGACAAGCTGGCAGACACCTCTCACTAATGTCCTAGCAAGCATTCACCAGGCTGTATCAGCTTCTTTTTGTGTAAATGCACAATTGCAATGGCATGCCTACTACTAACTGTAACACTACTGAGTCTGTTAACTTTACTGGCAAAGTAAACTGGTTACTAGACTGCTGTAGAGAAGTGCACTGCAAGGTCAGAATACATATTTGCAGTGGGAGAGGAAGTCCTGAAATAACAAAAATTACCAAGAAATGATGATGACTATGTCTGCTGTCCTTATCATCTTGAACAAATAATGACGTATATCATTAAATACACCATTAAGAACACATCCTTTCCAATTATTTGTTCATTTAATTCAATTCAGTTTTATTTTTGTAGCACCAAATTGCAACAACACTCATCTCAAAGTATGCATTGTAAAGATCTATGTATGTAACATGAACAGCGGTGAACCATGTAGTTTTCACTGCATATAGAGTGTCTGAAAAAGTAGCAGGTTCAGATGAAAGAGCAGTCCATCCCAGTGGGCCATACGTGTAAATGAGAAAAGTGTGTGTGATTGTCCAAGGTCTGATCCCGACCTGGTCTCTCTACCATCTCAGAGAGAGACCCCCAGATGTGTTGGGTGCCCATTAGAAACAGATGTGACGAGGGAATGAAGCACACACAATCAAACAAGTGTTTCTACTGTATCATTCAATACTCCCTCAAAAATGATTCTTTAGAGCTTATCAATTCTCAAGGCCATTATTTGTAAGTACATAGTTCTTTTTTTTCTCCCTCTTTCTTTCAACACTTTGTATTGGCCATGTGTGTCTTTTTGGCAAATTTAGTAGATGTTAATTGGCAGGACCTGGCATTTCTTTCCATTGTGTGTGTGTGTGTGTGTGTATGCATATGTTTCTGTCTTTCGACTACTATTGGTATATGTGTGTCTTTAGCTGGCAGGCCTGTTGAAGTCATTACTTATACAAGGCCCGCGTGCTAACTGCGAGGCTGAAAGTCAATTTCACGCAAAGTTTCCATTCTGTTATTATTGTAACCCACTGCATTCCTCCTCTCTCTTCATGCAAATGTCAGCTATTTTGGGGCTCCCTTCACCATATTTACCCTGAAAATCAGTGTATCACCCCCTAACAAAATAAATAAAAAAATAAGAGGTAGAAGAAAGAGAAAGCAGGAAAAAAATCATTGGATACACCTGGGAAGGGCAGCTGTGGTATTCCCATCTTGTTTTTTGTAGTGTGTGCTTAGTATTTCTGAAAATACACTGCTCAAAAGAATGCATCCGATCTCAAATCAAGATATAGATAGAAAAACAGCTAATGTACCACCGAAAACATGATCACCAGCGTCTACTCCCCGGACTTTCAATTTGTGACTGTTGCAGGCTCATATTTCTGCTGTGGGAGTTTAGTGTCATACTGCTAACTGCTGTATACATACTACCTGATGCTAGCATAGTGCAGATATTGGGCACATGTATGAGAGAGCACATAACTGGAGGCTGCTTACATTATAGCTGTGGACTTACTCATTCAAGGACAGGGCTCTCTAAATTTCACCAGTGTTCAACCAGGGGAGCAATACAGGGTTAGGGTTAGAGCACAAAAGCACTAACTCTCCTTGGTCAGTCTGACCATATGTCCCTGCTTCTAGCATACACCCCAGTCAGGAAAAGGGCTCCCACTAATTAAGATTACAAAAACATGGCCTGAAGCTAACTCTCACCAGCTGCAGGAATGTTTCCAAAAAACAAATTGTATAATTTTTAACCACTAGAGGACTACACAGCTGCAGATTTGGGCTACACCAAATTCTCCGTGGAGTCAATGTGAAGAGAGGCATATTTGAGGATAAGCCAGCTTACAGCCTGAGGACAGAGGACCACCTAAACAGCAAAAACAACACACAGGTATGGTGAAGGATCCACCACATCACTGGCTACAAGTCTGGCAACCTTTCAGCTACTGAGGGCAACGCCTTGCTGGCAAAAGAGTTAAAGCTGTTCTTTGCCCACTTTGAGGCTGTCTCAGCACCACTCCATCACCCACACCAGTCTGAAGCTCCAACACATTTATGATGAAGGAGTGTGCAGTAAGCCGAATACTGAGCACAGAGAACACTAGGAAAGCTGCTGGACCTGATAGTGAGGCTGGATGGGTGCTGAAAGACTGTGCAGACCATCTGGCTAGGGAATTGACCATGGTTGTCAACCATTCGCTCACTCTTGTCACAGTCCACCATTCCACTCTTCTTAAAGTCCTCTGTCATTATCTCCCTGCCACAAAAGTCCACTGTAAACAGATTAAATGATGACCATCCAAGTGGCACTCACATCCTTTGTCATGAAGTGCTTTGAGTAAAGTCACATCATTGCCAGCAAGTTCTTGAGCGATCCTTGGACAAACATCAGTTTGTCTGTAGCACCAGCAAATCTAAAGAGGATGCTGTTGCCTCTCTCCATTCTGCTCTGGTCCACCTGGAGCACCAAGAGGTGTATACAAGGCTGCTCTTTGTGGATTGTAGCTCAGTCTTTAACACGACCCTTCCACCATAGACTGGTGTCCATGATCAGAGCCTCTATGCTGTCCTTTGAGCCCGCCATTCCTAGCCACTGGCTGGATTTCTTGATTTCTTCATCCACTTCCTCTAAATGTTGGTAGTACATCCCATATTGTCCATAATAGTAATAGCATGTGTTTTTTTTTTGGAGCAGTTCATTTTAGGGGGGGTATCTTCCTTATGTATTCGCAGATGCTCAGTGCTTCATCTTGAATTGTGGTATGGACACTCACTAATCCTTAAGTAGGCTCTCTTTGCTTTGTTTATAGTGCCTCAGGGTAGGGCTGTTCGATATAACGATATATATTGGATGATGATATAAAAACGTCTATCGTTTCATTTTATGCTATCGTTTGTTTCGTGGTGTCGCAAAATAAACTGTTTACGGCAATATTTTTTTCACCGTTTTGATGGTCACTGTAGTGGCTATGTTCATTTGTTAAAGTTCTCTCTTTCTCTTATATTTAATATAACCACACTCTGGACGGACAAGAGCCTGTGTTTATGCGTTGTCGTTAGCAACAACGACAGTAATACGGAGCCGCAAGTGACATGGGAGGAAAAAAAATTAAGACAAACTTTTGCGTGTCCGCTTGTTTATTTTCCACATAAACCTTTCAAAATAAAGCTCAAGATCCTGTTGAGACTTTTCAAAATAAACTGAATCACGTGAAAGAGTATGCAGAGTGTTTACGGATGAAAACCAAAAAAGAGCCATCAGGTGCTAAGAAATATAGCTTGGACTCAAACGTTAGAACAGGCTTTTCCCCGCAGCACGCCGTGTAATAAATACTCACAAAGAAAACGACGGCCGTTACAACTTATGTCTAAAAATGTATAGTTTCATGCATCGGTTAAAACATTCGACTCCAGGTACACGACGCCCAGCTGGAAACACTTCACGCAAGTCGAGCTGCCCGAGATTCACAGAATTTACAGAAAATGTTCATTTTTGTGATTTATATTGTTATCGGGACGATATATGTCTTATATCGGGATATGAGATTTTGGTCATATCGCACAGCCCTACCTCAGGGTGCTTTAGGTGGCGACCTCCATGCATTATGAGGAGTTTTCGCATGTCAACATCACTATCTCCCTCTGTGGCTACCTTAATATTCCAGCTAGGTATCTGGTGAATTGTAGGGTATATGTATTGATGACTTCTTATTTCTACCATTCAGCTGGCCTCTCAGTACCTGTCTTACCTTTTGGAGGTATTTGGCGGTGGCAATGGTCTTTGTGCATCTTTATGACCGCTCCCATTGGCCTATGACAGTCCTATAGATCTCCTTTTCTGCTCACCCGCTCTTTGCACCTATTAGGTCACACTTATCCAGTCCTGATGTCCTCGCTGTAGATCCAGGTGAGTTGGATAAATGAGTTAATGTGTCAAGCTGTTCTCTTGACGTAAGAGGGCTTTCTGTAAGAGGGCTACAGATGCAGTGGAGGAAGCACACTTGGAGGCAGGAATTTTAATCACCTGATATGTAATTTATTTACAAATGCTGACAACAAGGCTGCTCAGGTTGGTGGTATGGACAACAACAGACTAAAAGTATACAAAAAAAACTTAAAACAGCTGAGAAGAAACTCAGGAATTAATTGAAACAAAAAACAAAGCTATGCCCATGGCAACTGGGCTATTAGCCAGCACTTGAGTGTTACAGTGCCACCTTAAACTCTCCCTCGGGACTTCAGCTAAGGCTTATAAAGCTTAAACCGCTCCCCAGATTAAAGAATGCAAGGATTTATCAATGAACTCACTTAATACATATTTTTACACAAAGCATGACAATATTTTATTTACCACATCTGAGGCTTTTACAAATAACCACAAGTACACAAGATTGTTTACAATGTTTAAAAGAGTGATCATGACCATCATTAGATAACTGTCATAGCTGTGTTATGTTAAAGTGGTTATTGAGCCATTAAATTCATAAACAATGCTTTTAAAGGCTGTATTTGCAATGCAACAGTTTTCATTAGCAACTGAGTGAAACCAGAGTACCACTAAGCCGAGGGCAGTTAGAAATGTCATAATGCCAGTGTCTGTGAAGGTTCTCAGTCATCCAGGTCATCACAGTCTAAGGCAGTGGTTCCCAAACTTCTTTTGCTGAGCCCCCCCGTTTTACACGATAAATGTTTGCGCCCCCCGCGTGCACACGCGCACGCACGCACACATCCTCCAACCACACACCCATATTTTGCTCCATTGCGTTTTATTTCACACCTCAAACATTTAGTAAACAATTAAGCAAATACAAGTAATCTGCAATAAATTACAGGTAGTAATAAAATAAACTACTAACTCTTTTATGTTACGTCCACACCTACACGGGTATTTCTGAAAACGCAGCTGTTTCGTCCACACGTAAATGGCATTTCGAATCACCGAAAACAGATTTTTTTAAAACTCCTTTTTTGCATTTATGTGTGGACGAGGAATACAGAGTTCGTCACGCAACGTCAAAGGTATGTGCCTTTTTCACGTCATGCTGTACATCAGGTTATTGTTTACATGAGATGAATTGCAGAATGGCAGATACAGACAAAATACTGTTAATCTGACTATCTGCAGGTTTTACACGCTTACATACACACGCGGTTACTGTCCCTCCATTTACAAAGGCAGAGGCGTCATGGTGTAATTATTTTACGTGTAGTTTTTTTTCCTGTGTAATAATATTCAACATTGCTATCTAGAGCGGGCGATATAAGATTTTTTCATATCACGATATGTTTTTTTCATTTCAGGCGATAACGATATCTATCATGATATAAGCCAAATAACTATATTTGTAAGATTTAAATGTGCCGTTGCGCACAAGTAAAATGTGAAATAATCAGCAGCTTGTTTTTATTTAAATATTTATTTCCCATAATAAGTTCAACAGGGTAGATGTACTTAAGGAACATGAGACTTTTTCAGATAAATAAAGGCAAATATTGCAAACTACACAAAAGGCAGCCGCTAAAGCATTTAAGTTTCAAAATAGAACAAACGAAACAGACTAAATTGTCAATTCCACTTAGAAACAAAATATTAATTCTAAAAATAAATCTTAGTTTGTTTTACAGAAGAACAGACAAAACTGACTAACTTTTGTCAATATCAAATAAACTGAGAACTAAAAGGAAATTCTCAATCTCTCCTTGTTGTATAGCTTAGCTTTTCAAACAGTTTTAACAGTTACTTTAATCTGACAAAAGCTGAATGACGAATTAGCGCTTCCAGTCAGAGACTGAGGCTACGTCCACACGTACACGGGTATTTTTGAAAACGGAGATTTTCCGTTTTCGTTTAAAAAAATAATCCCGTCCACACATAAAGGGAGAAATGAAGGAAAACGCTGCTATGAACATGCCAAAGCAACAGGTGGCGCTAGATTCCTAACCATGCAGAAATGTTGGCCAATCAGAAGTCTAGAAGCCTCGGTGGGAAAAAGTAAACAAAGCTGGGGCATAGAAGCAGAACCGAGTCGTATGTGTGGAGGGACAGTAACTGTGTGTATATGTAAGCATTTAAACACTGCAGAGAGTAGAATTAACAGTAACAGTATTGTAGAAATTCATTTCACCGAAACAATAATGTGGCGCACAGTGTGACGTCAAAAAATGCGCACACCTTTGACGCTGCGTTTTCTCCGTTTTTCTAGTCCACACGTAAATGCAAAAACGGAGTTTTCAAAAATATCCACCCTGGCTGGAGTTTTTGAAAATCTTCGTTTTCAGTGACCAAAAACGCTGTTTACGTGTGGACGAAAGGTGCAAACGCATAGAAAAATCTGCGTTTTCAAAAATACCCGGGTACGTGTGGACGTAGCGCATGCACCAGTTTATTGTATTTCCAGACTTGCTTTCGGCACAATTTACAGTTTACGCTACTCTGTTTTTGTCAGACTTGAAATAGCCGAAATACCTTCACACTACGGAACTTCTCTGGCTCTTCCGTTCGACAATCTCTCCGGCATTGGAACCATCATGTTTTCTCTTCGGTAACCTTCGGTCACGCTCGGTTGATTTTTCTAGTCGGCACACTCATTTCCTCCATTACCCGGGCGGTACGGTGGCTGGCTGCTTCCCAAACAAATACACATGTGCGGCTTGGCACTTGTGCTGTACGTAACAAGTCACGTGACGTGACACTGCGGCTGTGATTGGTTCGGCTCTGCGCTACTTAATTTGGATTGGCTGTTCTTTTTTTTTTTTTTTTTTTTTTAAGAGGACAAGAGCGGCGAGGTCTATCGCGATAATTTAATTTTTCTATCGAGAAAAAGTTATATCGCGATACATATCGTTATCGTTCTATCGCCCAGCTCTAGCGCTATCAATACATTTTTCAAAAAATGCCTCTCTGTGCAAAATAGGTTTAAAAAAATAAACAGCTGTGGGATACTGTTTGTCTGAGATTTAGACAGGGGGAACAAATCGTGGCAGGCTTAGCCTGATATTATTTGTATCCCACTGTAACTTTACTGTATAAAGTATAGTATAGTATGTATATCTCCAAAATGTCAGGAGTAGTTAGTCATTACAAGAAGTGTTTGTGAACTAAAAATCACGAATGTGGGATACTGTTTACCGGAACCAAATTCCTTGTATGTGTCTGCACATATACTTGGCCAATAAACACGATTCTGATTCTGATTCTGATACTGTTTGTCCGTTATTTAAACAGCCCAGCGCTGCTCCCTACAAAGGGAAAACCAATTCTGCAGGGGAGACCTACCTTGGCAGTTGTGCAGGTGAAAACAAAGGGAAGATATGCTTCACCATATTTTCTAGTCTTTGGCTTAGAATGAAGTTGGTTTGGAAACATATTCGGCGATGCTTCATCTCCTGCTTTGCGTTTCTGTAGGCGCCCGTGCTAGCAGTGTCCAAGCGTTTTGTCCCCCCCCCCCCTGCCATGGCTCTGCGGGGCGCAGAGCCATGGCCAGGGCCAGGGCCCGCCCCCGCTAGGGGGCGGGCCCCACACTTTGGGAAGGTCTGGTCTAAGGAATTTGGAAAGACAAGCATTTGGACTTGTTAAAGTTTCTTCTTTAAGGCCATTTGACCTTAGTAAATCACATGATAGGTTGGGGTTAGGTTTCACAATGGGTTCACCCAAAACCTTGGTTGATTGTGACCCACACCCATTTTCACACCTTGACTCTGTGATTAGGTAGAGGAATTAATAGGGGGTCTACGACCTCCTTGGGGACACTCCCATAGGGCTTAAATCTAGGACTCTCCACCAATGACTCTTAGAACTGAAGAGGTTTCTTGGATGAGAGGTGAAAAGTCCCAAC
Source organism: Simochromis diagramma (assembly GCF_900408965.1). NCBI lineage: Eukaryota > Metazoa > Chordata > Actinopteri > Cichliformes > Cichlidae > Simochromis > Simochromis diagramma. Next base: position 395,811 of record NW_024387488.1, read on the forward strand.
ACTTTTCTTTCCTATTCATAATGTCAGTGTTTGCAAAGTGATGATCTTGTAATGGTGCCCATTTAAACTGAGATGCAGCCACTTACTTAGGAACATATGATAAAACAGTATACATAATCAAGACCAAGAATCTCTAAATTTAAGTAAATGAAATGATTTGGGGCAATCAGCTAAATTCCATTAAATGGTAATGAGATGGCAAGAATTTGCAGCAGATATAATGTGAAATGATCTCATCTCCTTTCACGTACCCATGTTCTTTCACCCTTAGCTGGAGAAACGGTCTTGGGTTGTTTAGACTACCATTCTGCATCCTTGTGATTATGTGGTTTTTAAAAGCTGCAGTGCGGTCTTTGTCATGCACTCTGTCCTTCTGTCTATGGCAAGACATATGAAAGTCATCACCATTTTCATTACCTCATCATCTTCTCTCTAATACTCCTTTTGCCTCTCATTAGGTTGTAAATCTGAGGCTGAGCTCTCAGGATTTACTGCATAATTTGCGTCTTCAAAAATATGTGTTTCCTTTGGCGGTGTGTCTTCACCTCAAATTCTTGCCAAGGAGGAAAATAACAAAATCTTTTCAATGTTTGGACTTGTTTTCTCAGTGTTGGCTTTTCAAATGGAGTTACCATGGTGTTAAAATCACCTACTGAAAGTAACCTGCCAGGCTGTCTCATAGTGAACCTTGCGTGTCACGTCATTATCTTAAACCCTTCCTATCCTTTGAACCTACAAGACATCTAGCTATGTTAGTTCATAAATATGTACTCTGTGAAATGTTATATCCTCCATGGTAATTATCTATTGCACTGGATTTATTGCAAGCATTGGCGGAGCAGCAATGGAATCAATTTTCAAAATAAAAACTGTCTGTTTTTCCAACATATTCAACTCATATTGAAAGAGGTTCTGTCAGAAAGACATATTTTGTTTGTGCCAATGCAATATGCTATCCACCAGTTCTCCACCATTCATAAGGGTTGGGTAGTGGATCTGTGAGTTAAACAAGTTGGCTTGGACAGCTTGACAAACCCCTGTCCATAGAGCATAACAGGGCATATCCACAGGAAGGCATACTGATCAGATGCCTAAACTACTGTTTGTGTCTGTGTCACAAAGAAGATGGTGATTTATAATTGATCACTTTGCTACTTTATTGTTAATACAGATAACTGAAATATTTTACTATGAGAATGTATGTTTTTCACTACAGTTCACCCAAGCATGGTGCATTTGGTTAAACTCTTGAATCAGCTATTTATGAAACTTGTTTTTGTTTTGTACTTTAGAACTAAAGGAGACTACAGCGAGGCCTCTGTAATAGCAAGAATATAGGCATTTAAGCTTTTAATCAGATAGAGTTGTCCTTACATGGTTTCAGCTCCTTTGTGGGGTTTTTAAGCTACTTTCTTTGATACTTCTAGAACATGTGGTTCCTGCGCAGTTATGTACATGTTTTATATTACACTGGTTTCCAGTTTATGCCATGTTTGAGATTAGATCTAAACTTCAACAAACTAATGTTTGTTTTCTTACTATTTCTTGGAAGAGACCAAAAGGAGAGTGTGTACAGAAAGAAAAAAAGGCTAAATGTCTGTGAGAGGTTTGTGTGCTCCCACCATATCTGTCGACTGCCGAAAAACGTGATTTCTAAAGGGGTTTTTTTGTTTTGTTTTTGTTTTGTTTTAAGTTTTTTTTCAGTTGCACATTAACTGACTTAATGGTGCAGTGTGCACAAAAACAAAGCTCATGGAAAATGCATTTTGAAACCAGTTTCTACAGTGCTGAAAATTCACTCTTTTGGCATTTGTATAAACATGGGGAAAAAACATCTTGAAGCTGCTGGTCAAAGACAGAATTGGGGTTCATCTTCTTTGGAAAATAAATGTGTTATAATCTCTATGAGAATCAGAAAAAAAGTCAGTTTGCTGATCTGGAGCGTGCAGCTTTGTGTTAATACAATGCCAAAATCTTTGGTACATGCCAACAAATTCAGCCCAAAGGTCAAACCATGGAATGCTAAGAGAAATTACAAAAAACCTAAGAGCTGCTTTTCAGACTCTACAGGCCTCGCTTAACATGTTAAAAGTACAATTAGAAAAAGTTGCATCTGAACAAACGCACAGATGAGGCCAATGTTAAGTTGTTTGCCCATACATATTTGTAAAAACCAAAAAAGTCAAATGTGAGGACATCCGTCCCATATCTAAAGGTTTGAATTAAATTAGGTCATGCATCAGGACAATGATCCCATACACAACACCAAACCTGTAGTGGGATGGCTTAAAAAGAAAGATTCAATGAAGTTGACTTGCCCTATGAAGTTTGTGCTGTAATGAGCCTGTTTTTTTCTTGCCAAAAGAATATTAGCTGGAGTATTATTTTATAACCTGTCAGCCCCTCTTTCCAATCCAAATATGGTCACATCTGATCTGGATTTTATTAGCAAGTACTAGCATACTTCTGCTGTTACCTTTAGGGGTTTCCTCAGTGGGTGATCTGCCTCCATCTCAGCCTATCCATAGCATCCTTTTCTGTCACACTGCATGTCTCCCTAACTACATCATCTGTGATCTTCCTCTTTTCCTCATTCCTGGCTAGGCCTGTGCAATATGACCAAAATCTCATATCCTGATATAAGACATCCATCGTCCCGATAACGATATAAATCACAAAAATTTAACCTTTTCTGTAAATTTTGTGAATCTCGGGCAGCTCAACTTGTGTGAAGTGTTTCCAGCTGGGCGTTGAGTGTTTTAACCGATGCATGAAACGATAAATTTTTAGACATAAGTTGTAACGGCTGCTGTTTTCTTTGTGAGTATTTATTACACGGCGTGCTGCGGGGAAAAGCCTGTTCTAACGTTTGAGTCTAAGCTTTATTTTTTTAGCACCTGATGGCTCTTTTTTGCTTCTCATCCGTAAATACTCTGCATACTCTTTCACGTGATTCAGTTTATTTTGAAAAGTCTCAACAGGATCTTGAGCTTTACTGTGAAAGTTTATGTAGAAAATAAACAAGCGGACACGCGATGGTTTTACTGTCACTATTGCTAACGACAACGCATAAAAACAGGTGCTTGTCCATCCGTAGTGTGGTTATATTAAATATAAGAGAAAGAGAGAACTTTAAGAAATTAATATAGCCACTGTCACTACTCGATCTGTACCGGAAACCCGATCGGTACCACGCATGTGCAAAAGGCCACTAGTTCCGCTCGAAGCATTTTACGATAGTTACGGGTCAGAGTATCTGTTAAGATGTTAAGAATAATAAGTATCTCTTAAAATGTTTGCAATAATGAAACATTTCAATATAATGTAGACAAAAATGAAAAATAAAAAGATAGTTACAGATCAGGACTCGCCGATCCTTACTGCGCATGTGCAGTACCTTTTTGCGATGGGGATATTGAATCAACAGAACATTTATTTTGTGATTGTATATTCTGTAAAGCCCTGTGGATTAGTGATGGGTCGGTCGCGAACGAAATGGCTCTTAGAGCCGGTTCTTTGACGTGAACGACGAGAGCCGGCTCCTTATCACGAGCCGTGGGGTTTTTTTTCTTTCTCTCACCCTCTCTCTCTCTGGCACTTTTTTTTCCGCTTCACTCCGCATGCGAGCCTTGTGCTTTACGCTGGGCAGAGGGGGGAGGGGCGGTAGTTACATTCAGTAGCACAGGAACAGAGCAGGAGGGAGAGACAGAGAAAGAGCCAGGGACAACAACCTCACATTAGAAAGGTATAGTAATCATCCACAGCTATTTTCAGTTGCAGATGATAAAGAATTCAGAAAGTTAGTCATGCAAGCCTATATGACAGAGAATATGCATGTTCTTTTTGTTTTCATATTATAATTTATATTTAATTGTGTTGTGGTTTGCAGTGTTTTGTGTTGTTTCACTTTAAATTTGTAAAAGGAAAAAGCTAAAATTTAAATAGTTAAAAGTTGAAATGTGAATAGTTGATTTTTGTATTATATGATTTATTTATTACTTTTTATGTGGAGTGAATAAATAAAAGTATATTTACGGTGGCCCCTACAGACAAAGCACATACAAACTTCAAATCATGTACGAACTCTGAAGCACGTACAAACTCCAAAACACGTACAAACTCCAAAACACGTAAAAACACGTAAAAACTCCAAAGCACGTACAAACTCCAAGACACGTATAAAAGACAACAGAAGTGCTCCAGGATGCTAGGGGCAGTGTTGAGCTTTTGTTACCTAGTGGCTACACAAGCCAGCAAGTACCAATGACCGGAATTAATGTGTGGTAGTAACAGGTAAATGAACTTTTTTTTTTTAATTATTTGACTATATATGAATGTTTGTGTATAAATACACAAACAATGCACATATGCTTTCAATTGTGTAATTTAAGTGATCTAGGTAGCTCTGTTTTGGAAGTTCAGTTCATGCTAGAAATGTGTTTTGGAGTTTGTACGTGTTTTGTCTCTAGGGGCCACCGCATATATTTCTATATAAACATATATAAATAAAACCACTTTTTTTTTTTTACATTAGTAATTCCTTTTGTGCATAATTTTATATTATTGTTAATAATAAATTAATTGAAGCAACAAAACAACCTGAAGAGCCGGTTCGGAGCCGAAAGAGCCGGCTCTTTTTAGTGAGCCGAACCGAAAGAGCCGGTTCTCTAAAAAGAGCCGGAAATCCCATCACTACTGTGGATCGATGTGCACTACTGGCTTTTCCCAAAGATTCCAAACTTACTTGAATTTTCTAAAAATGATTTTATGTTTGGATCTCTAAGAAAAGAAAAGAAGCTTGAAAATGTTTTAAATGTAGTAATTATTATGGGTAAATTCTTCATTCACAAATGTTGTTTTCTGAAAACAAAGCCGTCCTTTTATACTCTTCACAAAGAACTCTGCCTCTTCTTCTCATCTATAAAGTTTATGGACAAAAAACAAGCTCTGGATCTGTATCATATGATTAATGAAATAAATCTGTTACAAAAACCCCTAAGGTATAATCTCTTTTATGTCTTTTAGTTATCTTTTGTTTTGTTTTTGTTTGTTTGTTTTCTTTGCTTTTGCTTGGGGTTTTATTTATTTATTTGTTGTTGTTTGTACTTCCTGTTCATATAGAAGATATCTTTTATATGTTGGAATACAGCTTGTTCTGATACTATTTCAAGTTGGGGAAAAAAAATCTTTGTAGAGATTGCCATATTTGTTGTACATTATATTTTTGTGCAATAAAAAAACCCAAAACATAACTGTCGCAATGTTGGCAAAGAGAGGAAGTGACGTAAGATTTGCACATGTGGTACCGATCGGGTTTCTGGTACGGATCGGGTAGTGACAGCCACTACGGTGACCATCAAAACGATGAAAAAATATAAACAGTTTATTTTGCGACACCACGAAACAAACGATAGCATAAAATGAAATGATAGACGTTTTTATATCGTCATCCGATATATATCGTTATATCGAACAGCCCTCTTCCTGGCAGCTCCATCTTTAACATCCTTTGGCCAGTATATCCATTATCCCTCCTCTGCACATGTCCACATCATCTAAACATGTTTCTCTAATCCTGCCCATCATGGTTTTCTCAGAGAAAACCTCAACACCTTCAGCTCTGCCTTGTGTGTTTTTTTTCAGCATCACCCTGTTGAAATGTACCTCTTCCTTCTCACTCTTGCTGCTGTCCGTCTGTCACAAATCACTCCTAACACTTTCAATACTGCTGGCTCCTTGAACTAGCTTCAACAACTCTTTTGCAAAGCTTCATGATATGGCGTATAACCTTTATCCTCTGTATTTGCTGCATTCTTCATAGCTGTCCTTCATAAAGTACTCAAACACACGATTCTACATTTGTTCATTATATTTAATTTTTTTCCAAAAATTTATCTTTTATCATTATCCTATATGTAGGGTTAGGGTAAGGTTAGAGTTAGCATCTATGATGACTTAGACCTTAAAGGGTTAAAGTGTGTCTAATAACATATACTTTAATTTACAAATTAGAAGCATCATTGTACATGTCATATTTATCTTACAATGTTAATAGTCAGAATGTGGGTAATTTTATTAAATTTGAATGGTATCATTTGGTATCACGACCTATTGGTATGAAAAATGCTTATGTGCTTGTATGAACTCTGGAACCTGGTTTCCAGACAGGAAATACAACTGGAATTTGGCTAAATGCTGGCTGGCTGGATGGAGCCTGCTCTGATTATTTAGACCCCAACAGAATGCCCTCTAGCTCGCACACAGAATTACTTTGGTTGGTTTCGAGCTGTTCAATTTTCTACCTGCATGCCAATCAGTGCTGTTTGCAGCATGATGAATAATCCTGGGTATAAAGGTCAATATGTCCTGCACGGGTTTCATATATCTCTCTCCAATCTCCAAACACACACACACACACACACACAATTATTTCCAGCAACGTCTGCACTATAAATACCATATGACAGTAAGCTGAAGAAGCATGATGAAACCTAACTCTGCTCTGTGTCCCACCTGCTCCACCCTTAATTCTCCTCTTGCACTCAGTGGAAAGAAATGAAGTCATTTCACTTCATTCCATCTCTGGGATCACCCACCACATTGTTGGAGCATATGGCTTTTATATTGGACTGGTGTGATTCCTTGTGCATGATGGATAGTGTTGCATGTATGCTGCACTGTAAAAATTCAATTTAGATGACAGATTTTTTTTAATAATCCAAATTAGCATCAAGGGAAAAGCAAATTTGTTCAATGTAAGGCCTTAATAACAATATAAGGACTGGTTCCTTTGGAGCAGGGAGTTTTTGTTTCCTGCTGCCCCCAAGTGCTTGTTCATAGGGTGTTGTCGTTGATTGTTGGGTTTTTTTTCTCTTATTGGAGGGTCTTTAATTTATGACATAAAGTTGCTGTGATTTGGCACTATATAAGGAAAACCAAATTTAATGCTGGGGCCCACACTGGATTGCCCACTGTGTGCTGTGTGAGCAAATGGTAAGTGGACTGAGCTTACTGCACTTTTGGCCGTACTATAAGTTTTTAAATCATGTTAGTGGCATTTAAAATAAAACAAAGTGTTAAATTAAAATGAGTTCTTCATTCACACTTAAGTTTTTATTCAAAAGAAAGATGGATATTTAGATTATATTTACAGAACGGAATTAATTCTAATAGCCACACTGTTTCAATAATGCAAATAATCCAAACTTTAGGGGAGCCCAATCCATGACTGATGGTGTTCTTGTGTGCATTGGCAGTGTGTTTAGGATCATAGTCACACTGAAAAATGACACCATTGTCAATCAGGTGCTTTCCAGATGGTATTCCATGGAGACTGATGATGGTATTTTTTTCTAAACTATAACAGAACCACTGTGTTTTACAGACAATTATAGATGCTCCCTGTTCAACCTCCCCCCGATCTCCTTCTGTTACGTTCCCCCCGAAGGGGTCTAGGCATGTGAGTGAGGGGACCAGTAACAAATGAGTCCGGAATCAGAATGAAAAGGAAAACAGACAGAGTTGTTCTGTATTAATAGAACTTTATTACAAAATGGTACAGGTGGATTACAAACGACATTAACATTAACTTAAAGGGCCGGCAACGCCGTCTTACCAACAACGCCAAAGAAACAAAGAAAACGCTCACAGCCACGAAAGGCAGGAAGACTACCAAACAAATACAATAAAAAAGGAGGCACTTCCCACACTTCCTACCCTACTCCCCACCACGGGGAGACACTCTCAGGGCCCACAAGCCCGTCTGCTCACTGGTCAGAAAGAGGCTGTCTGTCCAACACCTAGCACCGAAACGCGTAGAGCCACCGAGGAAAAAGCCACCCTGCTCACAGCTCATCCCCAGTTTAAATAGCCTCAGAGGATGATTGCTGACTGGAGTCAGGTGGCAAACGAGGCTAATCAGCAGCAGCTGTGTCCTGGGGAGAGAGGAGAGTGAGAGAGACAGAGAGAGGTAGGAGTGGCAAGAGGGGTGGAGGCGGGGAGAGTGGGCAAACACCCCACCCACACACTCCCACAGCCTCACAGAACGTAACATTCCCCCCCCCTTACATTGAAGCCCTACCACAACCACAACCACAACACCCTATTGCGAGCTGCGTGAGAGTGCATCAGCCACTATATTGTCAGTACCTTTCTTGTGTATGATCATCAGATTGTAATCCTGGGCCAGGAGTGCCCAGCGCATCAGTCGCTGGTTGTGATTGTACATCCGGTTCAGAAAAACAAGGGGGTTGTGGTCTGTGAACACGGTCACCGGGGAAGCGCTGGAGCCCACATACACTTCAAAGTGCTGCAGAGCTAGAAGCAGAGCTAAGGCTTCCTTCTCTAATGGTAGAGTAGTTCAGTTGATGGGGTTTGAACTTTGCAGAGAAATAACAGACCGGATGGCACACACCTTCCACATCATCCTGCAGCAGGATTTTTTTATGGACGAGCGTGAACTCATCAGCCAGCGTCGCAGCCTGCTGTAGCGAGGAAACCTTCTGTTCATTAATATATACCGCGATGCGCTCAGCAATGCAGTTCTTAAATTCCTCTATGAGCATTAGTTCCCGGAACGAAGCCAGGTCAGTGGCTTTGCAGGCCGCACACCACCGATCGAAAAGAACACCTTTTTCCCTGGCGAAATCAAGATAGGACTGACCCTGACCTCTTCTCAACCCCCGGAAACGCTGCCTATAGGCTTCTGGGACCAGCTCATAGGCCAGCAGGATAGCCCTTTTCAGCTTGTCATAGTCCAAGCTGTCCTCAGCTGACAACGAGGAACAAACTTCATGAGCCTTACCCGCCAGCTTACATTGGAGCAAAATGGCCCACGAATCCCGTGGCCAGTGCAAGGCCGTGGCTATTCGTTCAAACGACTCGAAGTAGCTGTCGACCTCAGTGTCACGGAACATCGGAACCAGACGACTGTTTTTCCCTACGTCAAACGGGGTGTCTGCCTGACGAATGGAGGCAGTCGGAGGAAGGGAAACCTGCCGGAGTTCCAGCTGTCGCAACCTTACAGCTGTCTCTGCCTCCACCTCCACCTTCCTCAATTCGACCTCTCTGGCTCTAGCAAGCTCTGCGTCTAAACGCCTAAGCTCCAGCTCTTTCTTTAGCTGGAACTCCCTCTCACGGTCCTCCTTTTCTAACTGGAGACGAGTCAGGCGTACACGGAGCTTAGCATCCTGCTTCGAGCCCTCACTTGATTCCATGGAGAGGGGTTCGAAGCGAGGCAATGTCATGGGTTTGTCCTCAGGCAGCCCCTGATCAACAGGTGTCGACACCAATGGACCTACAGCTTGAGCTAGTGCCTGCGGAACGGGCTGAGATGCTGCACCATGCTCAAGTGGACTGGCAGATACTGGCAAGGCCACTATCCCTTTCTCCACCAAGCCAGACACAAGAGCAGCTTTCAGCTCAGCCTTACGCAGAGCTGTGGAAACAGAAATGCTATAACCTGATGCCACCTCATGCAAATCCCTCTTCCTACAGGCGTCCAGTTGGACAAGCGAGGGGTTTTTCTTAAACACGGCAATATCAAAGGTAGCCATCAACTCTAAAAACAAAAAACTACCTGAGGCTAACAATAACAACAAAGAAGCACCACCTCCAATACACAAACGAGAAAACAGGCGGGAAAAGTGTGGCCAGAGGTTAACCAATAAATAAAAGTACCGCCGACCCTCTCCCCAGACCTGCCTACTAAAATCTTAGCCTAGTTAGCTTCTGGAGTGTACCAGGCTCGAGGCAACTTTAAAGGCTAAGCATCAAGTGCACAAAGCACCGACAAGCCTACCCCCGACAGGGAACTAATCCCCACCCGGGATTACTCCGAAAATAATAAAGGAAAAATAAAAAATGAGTGCCTGAAGGAGGAGCTTACGCTCAGCTAGACACTCCCCTTTTGCTAACTGGAGAGGGAGCGCAGCCGGTACAATACAACTAACCAGGCCACCAGCAAACAACTCACAAAAACTCAATTTTCCTTCCATTCATATCCCGGACGAGCCCCCACATTGTTACGTTCCCCCCGAAGGGGTCTAGGCATGTGAGTGAGGGGACCAGTAACAAATGAGTCCGGAATCAGAATGAAAAGGAAAACAGACAGAGTTGTTCTGTATTAATAGAACTTTATTACAAAATGGTACAGGTGGATTACAAACGACATTAACATTAACTTAAAGGGCCGGCAACGCCGTCTTACCAACAACGCCAAAGAAACAAAGAAAACGCTCACAGCCACGAAAGGCAGGAAGACTACCAAACAAATACAATAAAAAAGGAGGCACTTCCCACCCTACTCCCCACCACGGGGAGACACTCTCAGGGCCCACAAGCCCGTCTGCTCACTGGTCAGAAAGAGGCTGTCTGTCCAACACCTAGCACCGAAACGCGTAGAGCCACCGAGGAAAAAGCCACCCTGCTCACAGCTCATCCCCAGTTTAAATAGCCTCAGAGGATGATTGCTGACTGGAGTCAGGTGGCAAACGAGGCTAATCAGCAGCAGCTGTGTCCTGGGGAGAGAGGAGAGTGAGAGAGACAGAGAGAGGAAGGAGTGGCAAGAGGGGTGGAGGCGGGGAGAGTGGGCAAACACCCCACCCACACACTCCCACAGCCTCACAGAACGTAACACCTTCATAGATAGTAACCAAAAATGTCAAATTTGGATACATCGCTCCATAACCCCCTTTGCTGCTGATTTTTAGTCCAGTTCTTCTGTAATTTGGCATAACTCGGCCTTTCCTCCCTGTTTCCATTCCTTAAGAACTGTTTCTGCCTGTTTTTAAGGAGATGACTTTCAGATACAGTTTAAATGTCTAGATAATATTAGGCCTGCCACTTGTTCTGTTGCAGATCAAGCCAAGATATAATAATAATAATAGATTGCATTTATGTAGCGCTTTTCAAGGCACCCAAAGCGCTTTACAATACCACTATTCATTCACTCTCACATTCACACACTGGTGGAGGCAGCTACAGTTGTAGCCACAGCTGCCCTGGGGCAGACTGACAGAAGCGAGGCTGCCATATCGCGCCATCGGCCCCTCTGGCCAACACCAGTAGGCAAGTAGGATAAAATGTCTTGCCCAAGGACACAACGACCAGGACAGAGAGCCCGGGGATCGAACCGGCGACCTTCCGGTTACAGATACGAGTCCCAACCCCCTGAGCCACGGTCGCCCAAATGTGCCCAATATGCCACGTTTCAGCTAATATTTCCTGGGAATCACCTTGTTGACGCAAAAATATTATTTTATTCCAGTCAAACTCAGTTATCAGTTAAGTTTTTTGTATATTCAGCTAAAGAAATTGCAAGAAATTATTTGTTTTTGTGACAAACTGCTATTAACAAATTGCCTTATGATACAAATTAAAATGGGTTATTTGCTCAACTGTTTGTTATGTGTTGACAAAATCTTCATCTCTTAATTTAAGAGATGAACTTTCCCTTTTTCATCTTTGAATGACACACAGCTCAGTGTTATGTGGCTTAGGAAAAAAATCCTCTGAAAATGTTCGAGACTGGACTGGAAATTACTGAAAAAGCAGGCAATCCCCAAGCAAAAGTGTGGAAGACTATTGCTCAAGACTGCAAATTAGAAGACAGTCTGGCTCTTGGGAAGCAAAATATAAAGAAACAAGAACTGGCCTAAGACTTTTGCACAACACTGTACCTAGCCTTGAATAAACTCATACTTCTTTTCTTTTGTTTTTTTTTTTTTTGCCTGTCCCATTTGGTTCTTTAGCCGTCAGAATTGTTGTCTGAAGACCAACAAGGATACCGAATGGATTTACTTTGCCAAATGGATCATCACGGCCTTGCCGTATTGATCCATTTGATCGACCTTTGTTGTTATTATTTATTTTATTTTATTTTCAGTTGTTACAGACGGTACAGACATGACTGAGGGATAGGAAAGGGAGAAAGAAAGAGGAAGGAAAAGAAAAACAGAAGGGAAGAAGGACAGTGAGAAAGGGCACTTAAAAAATCTCCTGGATCACCTGTTGAGAGAAAAAGAAGAGAAAACAAGCAACAAAAAAAAACAGAGCAACATACTAAACACAACAGCATCACGTTAATCTAGCTAAATGTAAACAGCAGTAAATACTAAATATTGAATGTTCTTGTGTAGCAAGCAGGACCGACAATGTTCTTGGAAATAGCACCAATAAAGGTGTAGTTTATGTCTATGAACAGTGAACACCCGTGTGCACACCTGTGTGGATCAGCGTGCTTGTATTCAAAAGGTTTCCCCATGTAATGGTCTGCTAGAGGATGTAGAGAGCCACAGCCCCCCGAGATCCAGGCTCCAGACATCCAGAGGCCCCAGAGTGCGAGAGCCCAAGGAGGACCACCGGAGGGGCATCCGTGCCACCCTCCTGGGAAGAGCTGAGGAGAGCCCCAGATGAGGGGTCACCCAGTAGCCATGGAGCAGAAGCCAGAGGGGGCTGCAGTGGCGTGCCCGCCGGCTCTGCCGGCAGCCAGTTGTGCCAGAGTGAACCGAGCCGCAGGCCCAGAGGCCGGAGGCCCAAGGGCCCCCTTTGCCCCGGAAGAGGCCTGACCGGGCAACAGGCACCAGGCCCTGCCAAGTAGTCACCGGGAGTGAGCTGGTACATACCTGAGCGCCCAGCCCCGGACACCAAGAACCACCAACCCACCGACCCCTGAGGGCATCAGTTACCGGCCGCCCCGATGGCCAGCAGAGAACAGGGGTGTGTGAAAACCCCAAACCTCCCTCCTCTCGCTCATGTGTAGTGTTGCTGCGTGTTGTTCTAAGGTGCATTTAAAACACGGGAGAGCATACTTCTTGCCATAAGTCGTATTACTTCTGTAGATCACAGAATGCATGAAATAAATGCACATGTACAGCAGAAAACCTAAAACTCAGAAATCAAGTATGTTTGGCGTCCAGGCCTGAGCAGGAAGCCCCATCCACTCTTCGTTCCAGGTCATCCTTCACCGAACCATCTGGCCTTTCAGAATTCATGTGTGAACACAAACGTGTGTGTGTGTGTGTGTGTGTGTGTGTGTAGACATACAAGTACATCTGCTGCCATTTGCAACAACCGCCAGATTTTTATTGTGTGCGTTTCCATGTGTATTTGGTTAGCTCCATTAAAAATGTATGAGCAAGTAGACAAACAGCCCAACAGAAAGGGGATTATGGGTGGAGGATGCTGACTCACAATGACCACATTTACATCAACATTAAACAAGTAAAACGTGTGAATATTATGATTTCTCAGAACAGTTCAGTAGAGGAAATCCAGTCTGATCTGACAACTGGCTGAAGGGGTGCCACTATACGACATTTTATAATGTCACGAAACATTCAGATGCAAATACCACAATGTCTGTTATCATAATGTGATGTCTGCTGACATTTTCAGTAATTCTGTCTTTATCTCTTAATGAGGTCTTAATTATGAGGTTTTCTCTTGTGTGCACTGCCTGTTCAAATCTTTCAGAGCAACGTTAATCTGGGTTTTGACTCAATAATTCATTCACCTCTGATTCATCTTTTTGAGCTGAGTGTTGGTGGGTGCTCTAGTGCTCATAGGTCCTGTTGAATGGATCACTTCCAGTTCAAATGTTACTTTCACACAGATGGCTCTTAAATGATCTCCAAGCACATTTTCCTATGATGCAAAAATATAGTTGATTCATTAACTGCAAGCCAGCCTTTCCCTGAGGAAAACAGCCATAAACTACAACATTTCATCTCCATTTTTAATGGATGAAATTAATTATTCCACTAAAAACTTTGGTCACTGCCAAGTGTATCTACTATTCCCGTGGCCAAACAATATTCAGAGAAGATAATACCAAATGTCTGGTCTTGACAGTGTAATCTAACTGTAATGCTTGACCATGCAGGTTGAATTTATGCTCTCTTTCAGATTGTAGAAACATGTACTTTGACACCAGCAGTTACCTACAGTGATGAAACTGGGACTTCTCTGAGAAATTGCGGATACTACAGGCAGTGCTTGTGATTGCAGATCTATCGATATATATATCTATCAACCCTATTTTAAAGAATCTCATTGACCTTCCTGTAAACTCTGGATGGAAAAGAGAAGAACAACAGAGTTAGCAAAGAGTTAACTAAACAGAAAAGACGGAACAATTTTTCTTTGTTTACTGGTAAGTTAACACTTCCAGCTGGACCTGAACCTTGTGGACATTACTTCCATCTGTTTTTATGCAGGGGCTGGAGCTTTTGGAAAACCACCAACTACATTTAAAAGCAGGTACCTAAAACACTTAGATTTTTAAAATGATATATTTTCTTATTTTTATTACCTATTACAAAACAGGGTAATAGAGCTTGTTATTACAGTGATAGATAATATAGACAATCACAGTAAATCTTAACCTACGTTTGTGTGATAATTTACTAATAAGTTAATCAGCGGATTGTTTGGAGCTTAATGAGACATTTTATCCGTATATATGTGAAAACCATTTGTGCACATAGATATCTGAATCAGAGAGAGACAGAGCAACGGGAAAGCTCTATTTATGCACATACAGTACCTAAACTGCTAGATGTTTTGAGGGAGGTCCATACTGTTAAAGGACCTGGTCCATTCTTGACCTAGTTTTCCTGCCAGCAGCAGTACCCTTGTTCAGTCTGGATGAAGGCCATGGCTCCATACACTGCTGTAGAAATATCAGATTCAAGGATCACCTTCTTTAAAAGCTTTCTTACCCTGTGTATGTGCACTATTTCAAAGTTAGTCCAATTTCAGCTCATTTCAATCTTATTTATATAATGCCAAATCCCAAAAAACAGTTACCTAAAGACACTTTATTTTGTAAAGGTAAAGACCCTCAATAACACAAAGAAAACCCCAACAATCATATGGTCCCCAATGAGCAAGCGTGTTAGTGACAGTGGGAAGGAAAAACTCAATTTTAATATGAAGAAACCTACAGCAGAATCGGGCTCAGGGAAGGGCGGCCTTCTGCCCCAACCGGTTGGGGATGAGTAGATATGGAGAGGACAAACACATCCCATGGAAAGCAGCCAGAAATAATTAAATGCAGAGAGGTGTATAAACACATAGTGGAAAAGGTGACTAAAGAAGAAATACTCAATCCATAATAGAAATCCCCTAGCAGCCTAAACCTATTGCAGCATAACTAAGGGAGGATTCAGGGTCACCTGATCCAGCCCTAATTATATGCTTTATCATGAAGTAAAGTTTTATGCCTAATATTAAAAGTAGTAATGGGGTGATACAGTACTATAAGGTGATCAAGATGAGATTGGACTTGATTATTCAAGACCTTGTATGTGATGAGCAAGGCTTTAAATTCAGTTCTGTATTTAACAGAGAGTCAATGAAAGGAAGCCAACATAGGAGAAATATGCTGTCTCTTTCTAGTCCCTGTCAATACTCTTGCTGAACATTTCGGATCAACTGAAGACTTTTCAGGGAGTTTTTAGGACATCCTGATAATAACAAATTACGGTAGTCCAGCCTGGAAGTAATAAATGCATGAACTAGTTTTTCATTATCACTCTGAGACAGGATGTTTCAAATTTTGGAGATATTGCCCAAATGGAAGAAAGTGACTGCTTTCTTCCATATTTGTTTAATATGTGCATTGAATGACATATCCTGGTCAAAAATTAGACCAAGGTTCCTTCTGTTACTGGAGGCCAAGGTAAGAATCTGGTTAGAAACCGTATTTCTAAGATTTTCAGGGTTGAGTACAATAACCTCAGTTTTATCTGAATTTAGAAGCAGAAAATTAGAGATGAACCAGGTCTTTATGTCTTTAAGACATTCCTACAGTTTAACTAATTGGTGTGTGTTATCTGGCTTCATGGATAGATAGAGTTGGGTGTCATCTGCATAGCAGTGAAAATGTATGCTATGTCTTCTAATGATACTGGAAGCATGTATAATGTAAACAGAATTGGTCCTAACACAGAACCATGTGGAACTCCATAATTAACCTTAGTGTGTGAAGAGGACTCTCCATTTACATGAACAAATTGCAGTCTATTAGATGGATATGATACAAACTGCTGCTCCATCCAAAGTGGGATGGATGCTGTCTCTCCCATCAAGACCAGGTTTCTGCCAGAAGGTTGCCCAATTATGTGTAAAGCCCACATCACTCAGACAGCCAGCAATTTCATTTAAAGGAGAATGTGTGGCTAAGCATGTCACTCCTGGGCCCACTGGGGAGGGGACCAGAGAAAACTACAGAGTCTGACATTGTTTTGGCAACACCGTTGGTTGCACACAGAGTCAATATTAATTTTAATGACCTCCGTTTGACGTAACCAGGGGTCATTATTGCCCATATGAATTTTAATGCTCGGAGGAAACCCTAGTTCTACAAGTATTCACACTGTGTGTAGGGCAGTGTTTCCCAACCTTTTGGAGCCACGGCACATATTTCAAATGAGAAAAATCACACTACACCCCACCAAACAAAAATGTAACAAAAAGCAGAGCAGGAATAAGGGACTTGGCTCGGTTTGCCCCTTTTTGCTTTCTTCTGACCACTACTCATGCTAGGGCCTTCATCTGGGTCTGGATTTTCTCCACGATCCAGGTCAAATTAACTACTTTTTACGCGCTGCGTTGTCTCACTCACAGCATGACTATTATGTAGTTTCTTCTTTGTCTTCTTCTGTTTTACTGGCAGTTGGCTACCCATTTAATTAGAGCAGGTAGTTGTACTGCCCTCTAGTGGAAGAGAATGCTCTGCCTGTTACTCATGCCGGTCGCTTAGGGTACTAATCAGGTGGAACCAGATAATCTTCCACGGCACACCTGATCATTTCTCACGGCACACCTATGTGCCGCGGCACAGTGATTGGGAAACACTGGTGAAGGGGTTATAGTTGATGTCACAGATAAGCGTCGAGTAGTGAAGCTCATCCCTTAGTCAATTTCAGTTCACAGAGACCTGAATCGATTTGATTAAGTTCTTAAAATGTATAGTAAACTAATTTTAAAAAATTAAGTGACATTTCCTAAAATATACAAGTGTACACCTTTAAGGCTGAACTGCAAATATTTCCTAGTTGTCATTTGTCTCAGGTGATAGCAATAAGAATGTCGAGAGTTAAACACTCAGTTTTGGAACCTTGCCATTTATCTTCATATTTTGGGTATTTTATTATTTTGTATTTATTTATTTGTTAACAGATTAATCATTTTAAAGCAGAAAAGAAAAGGCAACAGAAAAAGACCAGACAAGGTTGACAGGTAATCCTGGATGCTGCGCCAGTTAAATAAACAGTCGTGGTTGTGCTGATGGATATTGATCTTGGGAACTGCCAATAGGGGTTGACTGCATCATGGAGATCGCTCAGAGATCTAAAGATATTTTTGGTTTTAATATCCTTTGGCTCATGTTTAGATTATTGGCATACACTGATGCAGTGCTTAATGGAAATATTTGTTTTATCCGTGACCTATGCAGTGGTGCTAAATCAGCATTATGTAGGCCAATTAAAAGTTCATACCAAAGAGTACACCACACATAAACACCATATATAAAGTTGTAAAAAAATATTGAGTAAATTCAATATTATATTGTATAATATTCTGACACATCTAGCAGTTTAAAGGAATTTAACATTTTTCAGTTCCGTGATGTGCATCATGTTTCCGTTTAGTTGTCCAAAATGTTCACTGGCTCTACTCTAAAGACATGATCCTTACGTAGCTATTCCGAGAGCTTTAGACCATATCCCAAGAGTTGTTATGATTGGATTGGCTATGTCAGAGTATGGTTGCCAAGGCCTGAAATATCTTCCTTTTTTTGTGTTAACAATAATGATTTAAACTGGAAAAAAAAGAGTACTGTTGTATTTAGCCACACTGTAATGGATCTTTTCACAAACCCACACACCTACACAACCGTATGCATTAACTGTATAGGTTGACTGTAATGATGAGCTACACTCAAGTGTTGCCTTGAGTGCCACACACACACACACACACACACACACACACACACACACACACACACACACACAGCTCACTGACTGCAATGAGAATGATGATGATAATGGGACTTCCAGACCTGGACATTAGAGCTGGCTAACTTCTCAAATGTGACGCACTGCCACCAGAGATTTATAATGCCTTGACGTCAGCATTCCTCATACACTTCCCGTTAAGAAAGGTGAGCCTGTGTGAGTGTGTGTATGAAACAATACCATTTACAGTGCTGTCCCAGCAATGTGAAGCCTAGTTGATACTGATTTACGTCTTCAAGCCGTGTTTTATTTTCAAGTACTTTCAGGCCTTAAGAAAGTAGCCCTGGCCCATGGTTTGTTATGGCAATAATGTGAAACATCTGATCATTTTATGAATGCTTGCATGTACATAATCATGTAAATGAAAGTGATTGTGCCTGCTACTGGATGCATTGTGAAAGCGGCATGGCTTGTTTGATGGGGATATTGATGCACTGTGTCTGTTGTAACACAGGCAGCAGGAGGTCTGGGATCCATAGGAATTTCTCCATTCCTAACCCATAATCAAGCACAATGGATTTGAAACAGGAAAGAAATGTGTGGTTTTCATTGTGTTTTAAACTTTATCTAAAGTCTTAAGACCAATAATTCTTGATTAACTAGCATATAAAAATGAGATATTCTACATGTCTGGTTGGCAAGAAATAGTGAATATATTCCAAGTTGATTCCATTAGTTGCTGCTGTGGTCGTTTTCTTTGCTTTCTATGCCTGTGAGTGAAAATTGCTTAAAGATTCTGCAATAAAAGGAAAAACTCAGATGACTCACAGAGCTGAATTTTCTTAAATATCAAAGTAGTAAGAAAAGTCCAGAAAGCAGTGCAGTCTGAGTCACCCAAGTTTATACACGAGGTTAGTGTGTAGAAATCACTGTTGCTGTTGAAGTTTCTATAAAGTTTGAACATGTTCAAAACAAAGTTAGAGTGTGGGTGCACCCACAGTGCCCCCACGGCATGTTTGCTAGGAAGGAACACACACATTTTCATGAACAATAAAATGCATAACAGCCCACCCTGACAAGTCTTTCCATTCTATTTTGGTCAAAAGAGGTGTGTGTGTGTGTGTGTGTGTGTGTGTGTGTGTGTGTGTGTGAGAGAGAGAGGGGCTATGGCTGGGCATGTCTTAGTCCACACTGAGAGGTGCTCAGGTTGGCTGCTGTTTTGACAAGCACATCTTGAATACTTACCTTTTATCAAGTAAAGGGGGAAACACCCAGACTCAAAACAGCCAAACCACAGACACACACACACACATGTACGCACACACACACGTATACACACACACACATGGATGACCTTGCTCAGAGAGAGTTAGACCACTTTCCTTAACTCTTAGCCCTCTGATACTGCTGAAGCAACACTGCAGAGGTGGGACCAAGTCATTGTTTTGCAAGTCTCAAGTAAGTCTCAAGTAATGTCAGGCAAGTCAGAGTCGAGTCTCAAGTCACTGGTGTAAAAGTCCAAATAAAGTCACAAGTCTGAAATTTTGAATTTCAAGTCCTTTCGAGTCTTTAAAAAAAAACGAAAAAAAGCATGTTGAGGTTATATGCTAAATGTAAATATTAGACCATGTAATTTTTAAATCTGTGTTTTTCTCAACACATGACAAAATAGTGAACTTAGAAAATATACACAAATTGTGAAATTGCACCTCTTTAAAATGCAGCTCAATTAAACCTAGCTCCAAGAATAATTTTCACCGACAGTTCTGAGATAAGCTGCATGTTATTCTTGGATGCGGTTGTAGGACCGGCTTTAAAATCGCATGACAAAAATATCATACATATTAAAAAAAACTGCATCACCAACGTAGCCTGGAAAACATTTGCTAGTTAGATGAAGTCAGCTATCTCATCGTAGCATATTTATATGCATATTTATAATTATACGCTTCTTGGAGTGAGTGCATACACTCGTGAAGTTTAGTAACTTCCGGTCACTGCAACAAGCCCAGGTACAGTTTACCGACGGATGGGTACAGGACCTTGAAATGCACCGTGTAGAAAGTAAAGACCATCGTACATATCATAAGTTTACCAGTCTCACAAATCGTCGTCATAAATACACATTCGTTAACCGTTTATTAATAGGACCTTTGAGCTCAATGGTAATTAATTAGCAGTGGAAATCATTTCTGGTAGCATCACAGAAATGTAGCAGTGACAATAATACTGTATGCTGTAATCGTACTGGGCAATTAGTGATACAAAACAACTGTTTTATCCTGTGAATAAAAGTATATGTTTTTGTTAATGTACCATAATAACAGAAGCGAAACGCAATATTGTGTCAGGACAATTCACTATTTATGCACAATAAACAAAGGAGCATAGCGCGACAATTTCTGTTCAGCGCCAGACTTGCTTGTAACCTATATCACCAATTATGTTAAGAAAAATGACGCATTAACTACAACAGCAGACTGACCTTTGTGTAAATGCTTGGAGCAGACTAACCTGTGAACTGGAGTGTTCTGGGACGTTATATTTGGTCTTTGAATGGCTGCAATCCAGGCCATCCGTCGCGTCTTTGTTACTTCGGAAACATGGCTCGAACAATTTCTCTTCAACGACGTAATCCGATAACAACCGATCTCTTTACCCGTCGGCTTCCCGTGGCTGTCATGCGACCGGCTATTGCAGTTAATAATACAACAGCTTCTTGACATTTTTGTGTTTCTTTTTATCGCTGTGTAACTGATTTTAATTGAAAGCCTGCGTGCGCTAGTACCGCTTGCCACGAGTTCCCAGAATCCTTTGCGGTTCTACCCGTGAATGACGTCACATTTTCAATCTCTATATAATATGCATGTTAAATTTTATATTTGGGGTGAAATATCAAGTCTTTTCAAGTAAACCGGTTCAAGTCCAATTCAAGTCCCAGGTCATTGGTGTAAAAGTCCAAGTCAAGTCACAAGTCTTAGAACATTTTTTCAAGTCAAGTCTAAAGTCATAAAATTAATGACTCGAGTCTGACTCAAGTCCAAGTCATGTGACTCGAGTCCACACCTCTGCAACACTGATACATAAATGATCATTCTGCTATTGAGTCAACTTTGAGAAAGTTTCTCTGTTAATTCCTGTTTTTAGTGTACATTCATGATTTGAACTGTAATGATCTGGAGTATTCAGAATATCTATGGCAGCCAAGACATTGTTCATTTTTATTTGCAGTGAAGACACACTGTGGAAGAACAGTGGATGAAATTATATACAAAAATTGAAATGGGGCACTTATAGCAATCAATTGCAGATAATCTGCAGTTCCCTTCCTCATTGGTTTACGTTTTACAAAACCAGCTGGCATCAAATTGTTGGTGATTTTTTACCACTAAAGAGTTACCAAGAGTTCATTTCCTTTGCCTTCTTCAAATTTAGTAAAGCAAAGAATTTCTTGACATTGTCCAAAATAACATTTTGGCTTGTTAAATATAATCCATATATAACGCCTGATAATTATGAGCAGATGTCTGATGAGTTCAGGAAGGCAGTTAAAGTGGGGGAATCCCTGGCTGTTTTTAGTAAGGATCCACAGAGGTCTCTAGCTGATGTACAGAGCTCACAAGATCTTATTTTTGTTGCAATTACCTTGCTAGTCAGTCTGCACTTTTCCTTATCAAAAAGCTTCACAATGGCATATACAATCACACCAAGTCATTCATTTAGTCCCAGTATAAGTGTTTGACTGAGTCTGGCATGATCATCCATCCTCTGGTTTGTCCTAAGACCCTGACAGCACCACACTCCACCAGTGGCTTTCCACATTGCAAAGACAAAGCGAGCCTTGTCCCAAAGCCAAACCATGTGTCTTAATTCAATAACTAGAATGGGGGATGGGTTGGGGAACTGGTATGTATTCCAAGTCAGATGTCTATCTTGCGACTCTGGATTTGTCACTTGGGCTATTTGATTTAGTTTCTGAACATGTGCAGTAGGTGGAATATTTTCATTATTGTACAAATAGAGGTGGCTTGTTGCTGTTGTTTACAGTATATATATTTTCTCCCTTTTTTCCCAGGAGTTTATGATGTAATGAAAACATTTATGGATAAAATATGGTATATGAAATATTCAAAGTTAATGACTTCTGTCTGATGCCATGAATGGGTGGAGTGAGGTGAAAAGCATTCGGGATATACATTCCTAATAGTAATGAAAAATGTGCTGTGGAGTACAAAACTGTCACTAGTTATAGATTTTGATAAACCTCTATGGCATTAGCCGCCGACAGTGATAAAACTTTAACCCAAAAAAGGTACTGCATACTTAGATCATATGTGGTAGATCCTAACCAGTTTGTGATTGGTTACTGGCTGTGGCTACTCGCCAGGTGAAATTGTGGGTCCTGCACATAAAAACTCTTCGTGATTGCTTTTCTGCTAGGAGGTTGCTACAGTCACTTGTAGTTTGCATGGAAGATGCCGTCTTGTCTGTAGACACTTGCTATTCACTCTCGAACTATAGTTATATTTCAATGATGTTGATGCAAACAAAGAAAAGTTGTGAAACACATTTCAAAAGGTACAACTTTTACTCTGAAGGTAAACATTCTCAGTTTCTCATATGCATTGCACATTTTGCAGTTTCACTATAATTTGGCGAGTCATTTGTAATGGTTTGACTGTCAAGCGCTGGACCTGCTAGTGACAAAGTAATCAAAAGGAGGTTTTCAGTGCAGTACTGTATACGTCATTGTGCCTATTTTCATGCTAGTGAGACCACGCAACCATCTGCAACCACTTGCTGGCTGTGGCTCAGGGAGTAGAGCAGGTCATCTGCTTATTGGCTGGTGGTTTGATCTCTGGCTACTCGGACCTGCAGTCTTTGGTAATGGATGCACTGGAGAGCAGTTTTTGTGAATGTTAGATAGAAAGCACTTAGGAACAGACGAATGTGCTTGTATGAATGAGTGAATCAGGCATGCTGTATAAAGCACTTTGAGTGCTCAGGTAGAGTAGAAAAGCCCTATATAAGAATCAGTTCCTATACCATTTATTCCCCTACCACTCAAAGAGTGGTTGCTAGGCCTGCATGAATGGGGCTTTAGAAATCAATTTTTACAACGACTGCCAGCAACCAGTTGCAACCAGTCAGGGAATACACAATTTTCCCTCATGTTCGGTACCAGATGGTTTCTAGGCTTATCTGATTGACCTCTTAACCTGCAAAATCCTCTGATCATTAAGCAGAGAAAGTGGATGTCTGATAGTCTAACTGGTCAAAACATCAACGTTTCATCATCAGCTTTAACATTTACGTGTTTGTGCATGTGTATTTTCTCTCACTAGGGTGTCTGAATAACTTGACGGGTTGATGACTGACTTGGATAGGGAAGTGTCCAAGTTATTACAGTATCTCAATCTCTATTAGATTTAATAAAAGTAAGTGGGAAGAAGACTGATGTCACTATTGACTTTTAAAGAAACAGAGCCAAGTTAACTTTCATCTGGTATGCAGTTTCAGTGGGATCACACTTGCGCATACACATTACACAAAAGAAAAGTGTGTTTGAGACTCTAGACTTGAGTGAAGAATATACAGTCTGGTGCTTTTTCACTGTAACCTGTCGATCCTTTCATCACTTATCGCTACTCACCACAGGCTGCCTCTCCATCTCATATCTCACCCTCATAAGAGTCTCATAACTCAACCTGAAATCCTCCCACTAGATTTGTCCACTGCAGTTAACTGACTTTAGGGTCATCTAGTCTGCATACTGCCTTACAGTGCACCAACATACCTCCTGTGTTTTAAGCTCAAAAGAGTTTGGCACTAGCGAAGTTAGTTGCAATGGAGGTAAAATCCAAAGGGTTTTATGTTCACGTTAGCCTGCTGTTCATTTTGACCGGTGTGTCCAAAGCAATTGTCTCTGATAACACTGTTTTTGTGTGTGTGTGGCCTTTTGCTGTCTGTTGTGTTGAACTTGAGGCTCTATTGCCTGAGGAAAATTGGCAGCAATCCTGTGTTCGAGTGGAGAAGATTTTTTTTTTTAAAAAGCAACTCATATTTCTGAAAAGAAAGTTTTAGTCATAACTCAAACAAAGAGAAAACTAAAGCGGTGTTATCTTCTGGTAACTTTTATATCAACAGTGGATCAAATCACTATGTGTACTGTGTAAGGGATCATCAGCTGGGAATCCAAAAGATATTATCACCCTGCTCTCGATTTTTAAATAATGGTGTTTATAATAATAGCGCTTGTTATACTTGTTTGTGATACAAAATGCTTTTGTGACCCTAAACAAATCAAGCCAATGCCAAAGTATCAAAAATTGCATTTTGTCTAGAGCCCATGTGAAGCTGAGATGTCACATTATGTGTCTTATTCTTTAGGGAAATGCACGTCAACAGCCTCTGCCAGTCTGCGGTTCTTCTTGAACTCGTGAGACCAAAAGGTGATCCGGCACATTATTCTTTCTCTCCACACTGCACACTGTTCCCTTCCTCACAGTCTCAAGTTCCACGCTGAAAAAGGGCAGGGTAGAGCAAGTCTTTCCTTCCCCCCTTCCTCCTCCCCTGATGGCAGATGGGATATTGAACTCAGACTGGCTCTTGTTTGCCCCTGGGGACTAGGACGTAGGGATCAGCAGCTTATGGTAATGCAGTGTACTGTAATTAGCGAAGGCATCCAATTCTCAAGCAAGTTTGTGTTTTGTTTTTTTCCCCTCAAAAATGAAAGAATTTGCACATACATGATTTACTACTGCAAAGAACCAACATGAAAGAGATTTCAAATCATTTTTTGTACACAGTGTGGCTCTAAAGGTGTTGACATGCGCACCAAACAAAACATTTCTGTGCTGTGGAGTGACTGCACCAGGAAACAAAATGCTGTGTAATCAACACCCCCGGCCCAGTTACACTGGGATTTCTGGAATTCTCACATTAAAAAGTCACCCTCACTCCACAAGTAAAACAATGTGGAGTGTTGCTTACCATCTGCAACTTCTGGGCCACAAGAGTCAGCAGCTGTTGAGATACATTTTCACACAATCCTAGTAATAGTTTGTATATATTCAGAGCAGATGAAATAAGCTCAATAAAAGTGCGATCAAAGCATATGTAAAACACACACACACACATATGCTTTCAATGACACGTGCCTTCATGTGCGTTGGTTTGGTGTTTATTCCTTCGTCTTTGACTCGATTAAAAAACGGAAAGAAAAGAAGCATATTAAATTAATAAATTGCAGCATATTAAGGACAGTACTGGCATCTAAATTATATCAATCTGCCTTCATTCTTAAGTCACATAATTTCGAATAAAACAGAATAGGCCAGAATGGAGATTATAAAGAAAAGCAAAGGGAAAATCTCGTAAATCCAGCAGAGCTATCAGTGCAGGAAGATTGGGAGCGAGCGAGCGAAAGAGAGCGAGAGAAGGGGGCGCGTAGAGAGGGGAGGTTAAGGAGAGGGGAGGAGAGAAGGCACAGGGAGGGAGTAGGAGAAAGATCCGGGGAAAAACTTTGAAAGGGAAAAAAAGACGTTTCAGTGGCCGCCGGTTTGCTAGGAAAAGGACAGTCGGAGGTAGAAAGAGGAGGCATAGAAGACAACTGCGTGCCTGTGTGGATTTTTACCGCTGCCAGGAAGCCGCTGGGCACGCGCCTGCTCGGGACGGGGGATTATAGATGAGCTTGACTTTAAGATGAGGAGCGAGCCCATTCTTTTCACTTCCAGCAGGGGTGAGTGGCTTAAGCTGTCCTTTTTTTTTTCCCGTGAAAAAAATGAATGCAGCTTGGTTTTCTAGCAGCAATAAACCTATTAAAATGGAAGGTTGTTAAAAGCGACTTTCTTACGATGTATCTCTTGTACAGTGGGATCTCCACGACGTTCAAACTGAAAGCCAAGAACAGCATGATTTTTCCGGGGCTGCTAGTGTACTCACTAACAAAGATTACCGGTCGATAACGTTTGTTTTGGCTTCCTTGCCAGCTTTTATTATTCTTCTGTTGTAGTTCAGATTGTGTATTGTAGAAATCTGTGTGCATGCATCAGATTGGCGCACGTGCGCCGTTCAGCACATACGCAAGCGCAGAAAAAGGCCACAAATGAATAATGTTTCTAAAAGGTATGCTGAAAGAGGGCACGGGGAAGAGACTGCGGAGAGACAGTTGGCTCCTCGCAGTGTCATTAGGGTTGTGGTCGCGTGTTAAGTGTCTATGTAGTATATGGACTTTATGCCGGACTCCGTTCAGTCATCTGGCAATTTAATGTAGCTCTGACTACAGAAATGAATCCCTTTATAAATGAGAAAGCAATCTGTTTTGGTGATTCTGGTCTTCAAGAGTTTGACCTCATAATGATGTGTAACAGTAGTTAAACTGATATAACTAGACTCAGCTTTTGGGCTGACTTCATTGCTGCCACCAGTGAAACTTGGTGGTGTTATCATACAATTGACAGAAGAATACCTTCCATTGGTTCACCTTTAATAGGTGAACCAATGGAAGGTGCTCTTAACAAATAATGTAATTAAAGCTCATTGTACTTTACAAGCACAAGCAGTGCTTTTTTCAGATATTTCACCATTTTATCGGTTTTCATTTTGTAATTACCCCCTATTATGCAACCCAATTCCTTTCTTTCTGGCATGGAGCTTAAAAGCAAGTCTGTTTCTTATTACCTCATTGTTGCTAGACAGCAGATCCACATACATCAACAACATGTGCAGTATCCGTCTCTGAAAATAATCTTTAAAAATCAGAGTACTTTCAACAGTGCTCAGAAAAACTGCTGCATAATTCTGAGCTGGAGGGTTACTCTTACTGTACACTTGGAGCAGTTAGGGGATAAATTATTACCCTTATCTTTGCCTGCCTGAGATTTTGAGACAACAAACTCTGGCTCTCTAGACTTGGTTGCAACAGCAGGATAACGGTAAATCAACCTATTTAGTCAAAAATAGTCACTTTGTCACTGTGTACACTAACAGAACTGTTTTTTTCATCTTCTTATCCATTTAGCTTTATACAGCTGGCAGTACTCAGACAGTTATTAAACAGTCCAGGTCAGCGTTAGGGCAACTCCACCCTGAAGTCAGAGGTTTTCTAACACAACCCTGGAATGACAGCACAAATGCTTGATATCTCTCACTTGTCCTCATGTGGTTGTGAAGTGAGTGCACAATAACAGGACCAATGCTAGCAGCTGCAAGGGTTTCGGGTGGCCCGGCAGTGCTTCAGTGCCCGGCATTTGGTGAGGTTTGTACAGACATCTATTGTGTACTACTGACGCATGCAGTATATAATATTTTTGTTTAACCAGTGTGGATATAGAAGAGCCAGTATGCAGGTATAAAATAGATATCACAACTCAGCTAGGTCTTCTAGTTTCCCAGCTCAGGATTTTCTATGATACAGTAACAACACATACTGCAGTCCTTGCTGAAATATAAATAAGGAATCTTGATTTACTCTTAATAATACTAAGAAAAACTAATTAGGGCTCCTGTAGTGGAGCTTTGTTCGGTATTCTGGAAATAAACCCAACAGGTTGGTTTAGAGTAAACATTGTCCTCATGCATTCAGAGGAATTCAAAGAATTTTTTGGGGTGGAGTAGTATTAATTTATGCTTTTTTTGTTTTTATTGGTTTATGTTGTTTTATGTTGTATTGGTTTATGATGGTGTTCACTGATTGGAACTTCTCAGTTTAAACAGTGTTGGGAACACTGTTTATTACTAAAGAGGCCAGCCATGAGGTTTTACCTTCACCAATCTCCATGCTAAAAATACTTTGTCTCTGGCTTTGTACAGGCTGCTTTAAACAATATGCAGGACAGTGATGATAACTATGGCATTTGTTTTTCAGGTCAAAATGGCACGCCCGATAAAGAGCAAACTTGTCATTGTCACAGACTCTCAAAATTAATCTTCTGTATCAACTTAGCTGTGAATGTATACAACATTTTAGTCAAATACCTTAAAACTGCAATTGATAGTTCTATGGTTTTTCTTATACATTAGTTTGATGATCTTCTCTGGCATGCCCCAAAAATTTTAAGTGTGGCTTCTATAATTTTTTTTTACTGGGGTCATGTCCCACCATGAATTCCTGCTCCAGGGTGAAGCTGTCAAGTGTGGAGATCTACTGTAAAAAACTCAGCAGAAATGACCTATTGTGATGCATACCAGAGTGCCATTGAAAAGATTTTTTGTCCAACGCAGTCATCACTCACCACCTGCCCTGTTTGTCAGAATTGCCTTCCTGCAATTTTTCTACTTCCCGAAAATGAAACCCAAGTTCTAAGACTGTCCTGACACACTGGTGGAGATCTAGTGCAAGAACAAAGGGGCATACGGGGACTTCTACAAAGTGACCTACAAATGGTAGAAGCTCAGAAAAATAGTACAGAAATGCACAAGAAGATGATCTTGAATGGAGATCAGCCATCTTTAGCTCAGGCATATTTTTTCTAGATAAATCTTCTTCTTTTTTTTCTTTGCTGCAGTTGTGGCAGTTTGAAACAGTGGAACAGTGTTGATTGATACTAAACATAAAACATACAAAACTGCAGTGACATTTTGCAAACAGTAATGACTGTCTCACTATACAGCAGTTTAGTGATAATCAATGCATTGCTGTTGTTTTTGATGCTGTTGATGTTGTTTTACTAGCTTCCCTTTGTCTATGCTATCTGCCAACCCTAACCCACTGGATCGGACGCAGGTCACAGCCAAAGACGTTAACCCTAACCCTATCTTAACCTGTAATCTGGGGAAAAAAAGTGGATACTTTTTAAAATATCAATTAGGGAAATTTTTTGGGAGAACTGTTTAATGGAAAGCAAAATTGCATACTTTAACTATCTAGGTCAGAGTTGGGATCGTTACCAAATGTTACTTGGGTTAGAAGTCAAATTTGAGCAACTGCTTGCTTCTAAAACATCTCTGATCTAAGGGACCTGGCTTGCTTTCCTTTCTATGTTGTTTTGAGCTGGTGGTGGATTTGAGGCAATAATAGAAAACCAAAGTCAACGTCAACTGTCTCTTTTAGCAAGTCCATGCTCAATAGCTCTCCCATTTATGGGGTGCTGTGCTTTGGGGGCAAATACAAGTGTTAAAGTGTTTATTGCCACTTATTATTGCAGCTTTCCTCACAGAAACTCTGAGTCGACAAGCAATTAATTGGAGTGTGTGTGATGTGGGAACGGTGGGTGCATGGTGTCACCGTACTGGCCTGCCTCGCTCATTTGGTTCTCCTTCCCTGCCTCATTCACCCCAATAGTGATTGAAGTTTAAAAGCTTTCATCTGTCAGACGCGTGAGCCCCTTCCTTTTTTTGGTGATGGATCCCAGCAGTGGAGAGGAGAGATGAGGAGAAATGACTTTGTAATTTCTCCATCCTTCCCTGCAGAGTTGGCCTGTCAGTAAGCTGGCATGTGGGAAGAGAGACTTTAATTTTGGGCCGACTAATCATAGCCCTCCCAGCCTTACCCCTGTGTCAATATGCATCTGGAAAAACACAGGGAAAAAGAATGGGGAGCGAGTGCCAAGCTCAAGCACAATTCAAAGGACCCCAGTGTATGCCAAATAGCACAGAATGATATGGCATACATCCAGCTGGCAGCCTGTTGGTAGCCTACTGATTTAACATCATCAAACAAGCATTTGCCTTTGGACTCGTACTTTAAAGAAGTTAAAATAGTTCTGCTTATTGCAAGCATATATGGTCGCCTTGAAAATTTGGATGCATTAGGAGGAAATCACTTCTCATGAGTCTCACTAGCCTTCAACAAGCTTATTGTAATAGGATGAGTGCATTCACTTGTTAGCCTGTCTGCCTTTAACAAAGCTTTTAGGATTACAGTACAAGACTAAAGCTGCCTTGGTGGGGTGTCCTAATAGGAGGATAAGGGTACAGGGAGCTGTAATTTTGTCAGTTTGAGCGTTTGGTTGTGACTGTGTAGCTGCTGTTTACACTAGCACAGATAAGAGTGCCTCTGTGTCCTGTTTCTGTAGGTGGTGTTTAATAAGTAACTGATGAAAAGACCAAAGGCTTCTATCACAGTCAGGACAATGGGTACACCTACAGGAATCTAATTTGATTTAAATCAAAGTTAGACAGGCTTTAGCTATTTCAGATTGAAAAAAGGGGCAATCATGCATGATGAATTTTGTATTTTCAGTGTTTTCCACACATAGACTTTATTTGGAGACTGAGGTTAGTATTTTATGTCTGACAGAACAACGCTGTTTGTGATCAGACAAATAGCTGATCACAGTGTTCAGCCGCTTCTAACCAAATGCCAGTTTTATCTATTGCCTGGCTCGCTGACCTGTGAGAACCTGACCAGAACCTGTAGGAAGTAGAGAAATGGTTTATGTGATGTTACTCCGAGCTCACCAAGGCTACAGAGCAGAACAAGGAACACAGCTGCCAACTTTAGCCCATGAAAGTGAAGTTAAGGTGAATTCATATACCATACACAAGGAAAACTTCAGACACAATGACTGTGTTTAACTATTAAATGGAAGTTTTTGAGTTAAATAAAAGATCTCGTCCAAGGTGTCCTGGGATGAAATAGGCAGCATTGTGGAAAATTAATACCAGGGATGCCCAAATGCAGCTATAAAGTCCATATTCTAGGACCTCCAATCTTCTAGATTTCTCTTTACCAAATGTAGAAGGTGTGTACTACAGTTTGAGACTCAGTGGGATCGGTTTTTCAACTTGCTGTGACCAACCTGGTGCTAATAACAAAAGGTATGGTGCATGGCAAACAGACTGCTCGTTATATTGCTTTTTGCTAGTCTATTTGGGTAATTTATAAAACTTGCCTCATTCACACAAGATGGCCCCGCCCCTCCCTAAAGCCTGGTTCTGCCGTAGGGTTCTTCCTGGTAAAAGGGAGTTTTTCCTTCCCACTGTCGCCAAAGTGCTTGCTCATAGGTGGTCATATGATTTTTGGGGTTTTCTCTGTATGTATTATTGCAGGGTCTACCTTGCAATATAAAGCACTTTGAGGCGACTGTTGTTGTGATTTGGCGCTATATAAATAAAATTGAATTGAATTGAATTCATTTATTAGATGACATGTGCTGCTTCCTGAGCTATCACAACCTGTGGAAAATCTGAATTTTCCTGTGAAATTACTTTGTGTTGAATGTTCATGAGTTCTCAGATAGTAAATCAGAGACGTGTGCCTGTGAAAACTCCAGTCCACTACCTATATCTGAATTGAGCCATTTTGTGGATGAAACAAATGATGATGCTTAGTAGACCTACAGCCTCTATATCCTCACCAGTCAAAAACCATGTATAATGTGACACTCATTTCTCACACCCATGCAGCTACAATTCCCAGTCCAATCAAGAAAACCTCATGTCCTCCATTCCCACCAGAAGATCAAAACTACAAGCAGGAGTGTCTCCCCCTCCACAACCCTTCACCCCATCTTTCTTTTTGTCCCATGGTTTTTAGCTGAGCTCCCTCTAATTATCTTTTTAAAAGACATACCAAAGGGCGCATCATTACTATCCCCAAATATTGTTTGGTTTTAGAGCTTGCTTTGGGACTTCTCCCACCATATTTCCACCTCTCTTATCTTCTCTACACCTCCATCAGCACTTCCCTATCCCATCACCTTTCTTTTTTTTTTTTTTTTTCTCCTTTTCACATCAGGGTTTTGCAGATGTGTGTTTGCGGTCTGGGAAACATCTGCTTCTACAGTAAACCACCTGTACAGTTCGATAGCAATCAGCCCCCCTCTGTGCTCTGTGATGTTTGCTTGGCATGCCTGATGGAAGATAGAAAACACACAAACCTCATAATTACAGACCTGAGAAATGGGGCGGGAGCAAGGCAGCTTGTCTTTCATCATAAGTTAATGCAGCATCACCCATCCTCTGATCTGTTCAGAACTCTCCCTCTCGCCTGGTGCTCATCCAAGTTGAGGCTTTAAAAGTCTTTATGAAACATTTATGACTGGTAATAGCACACAACTTTCACAGCTTTCCACCAGCAGTGGGAAGGGAAAAAAACAGTACACAAGGCTACCAGTATAGGACTAAAATATCTGTATGTAGCGGAGGACATTTAAGAGTTATTTTTATCTGATAAATTATAAAGTGAAGCTGAGAAGGGCAGTGAAAATTCAGATGGTAAGCAGTTACCTTTACAAGTTGGAGTTACGAAGGAGTTATCAGAGTGGAAAGGCAGATGATACTCTTCCTTTTCCCCCCAAAGTATTAAGAATTTTTCAGCTTGTCTGTGTGATGGTTTTTATGTAATCATGTGACAAATAAATACCTTCCAGCATCACCCTGTGTTTTGGTGGCATGTTGGAAGCAGTAACCATGACGATGCCAGACCATAAAACCAACCTCAATTAACAATAACCACCTTCTTACTGTAACACTGAACCCACAGTGCAGTTAAGCTTCCCAAAACCGCAGAAAGTGGGTGTTTGGAACTGTAAGTCTCTGGCTTCTCATGCATCTTTTAGGTGCACAAGGACTCCTTTAAAATCTGTTACGTGCCACAAAATAGCATTTCTGGTTGAGCTGACCTGGTATGGCAGACAATTTATCATTTACGTAAACAATCTTAGTCTACATGTGCCAGATGCAAACTTGCACTTCTATGCTGATGATACAGTTATTTACAGCTGTGGTTCAACTCTTGTCCAAGCCATCGACTCCTTGCAGAAAGCCTTTTCTGCTGTCCAGCACTCATTACATCAGCTTAAACTTGTTCTCAACGCAGACAAAACAAAGCTCATGTTGTTTTCTAAATCAAGGAGACGAGGCCAAACAATCCCATCAGTAACCACTCTTGAAGGTAATAAAATAGAGTTGATTCACACCTATAAATATCTGGGAATCTTAATTGATGACTCGCTTACCTTCAAACCACATGTAGAGAATCTTGTGAAAAACCTGAAGTTAAAACTGAGATTTTACTTTCAAAATAAGTTGTGTTTCTCTTTTAATACAAAGAAGCGGCTTGTTGCTGCTACATTCTTGCCTGTGCTGGATTATGGTGATATTCTACATATGAATGCTTCTGCTCAATGTCTTCGAATGGTTGATTCTGTGTATCATGCTTCTCTGAGGTTCATCACTAACCGTAAATTTCAGACTCACCACTGTGAGTTATACTCTCAGGTAGGATGGCCTGCTTTGGTAAGTCGGAGGAACTGTGATTTATACAGTTTTATATATAAGGCGATACTTGGGTTGCTGCCTTCTTATATATGTTCCCTGCTTGTAATGAAACATGCTGGTCGGTATTCTCTTCGTCCGCATGGTTACTTGTTGCTTTCTGTTCCATTTGCCCGAACTGAACTTGGTAAAAGAGCTTTTGTCCATTTAGCACCCTCGGCTTGGAACAAACTGCAGAAGGAATGGAAAATGACTGAATTCATTTCATTAAGTGATTTTAAATCTAAACTACGAATCCTTGAGGCCAAGTCCATAACATGTAACTGTTTCAATTAGATTGATTGTCATTTTAACTGACTTTTTTATTTTTATTTTTTAATTTTATTGAATTTTATTTTTTATTTTATTTGTATTCTTTCACTTATTGTTGCATGTGTGTTGTTGCTGCCTGTGTTTGAGTAATTTCTGTAACTGTGAGACATCTGCTGCCTATCTTGGCCAGGTCTCCCTTGAAAAAGAGGTTTTTAATCTCAATGGGATCTTCCTGGTTAAATAAAGGTTAATAAAAAAAATAAACTGTCAGGTCCATGAAAAAATAGTCTGAAAACATTATTGCGTCAAGCCTTGAAGTTTGAAGAACAAACAAAGGAAATATACTAGAAATCAATTTATGTGTTTGTTCCTGACATTATTGCTTATATTACAAGTAAAGCTAATTAGAATCATCATTTTCTATGTTCTTGGTATATTTTGTATTGTTTTGCCATTCAAAGCATTTTATGGTTTTTTGTTAGAAATATAAACCCTACTCCTTGTTCACTTTTGGCACAGTGCATTTATACTCCCATCCAAGACTTAAAGACCTTTACCAAGTTTGTATGGCCCATTTATCCAAGTAAACTGAGCCCATGTTGATTTACAAAAGTGGCATGGCTTTATGATTATGACAATGGTTTGGTATTAGAGTGACTTGGACCATTTTCTTAAAGGAAAAAAAACAATTCAGTTTAATTCAGTTTTATTTATACAGCGCCAAATCACAACAACAGTCACCTCAAGGCATTTTACATTGTAAGGTCGACCCTACAATAATACATACGGAGAAAAACCCAACAATCATATGACCTCTATGAGCAAGCACTTTGGCGACAGTGGGAAGGAAAAACTCCCTTTTAACAGGAAGTGCCGTCCGGCAGAACCAGGCTTTAGGAAGGGGCGGGGCCATCTGCTGCGACCGGTTGGGGTGAGAGAAAGAAAACAGGATAAAAGACATGCTGTGGAAGACAGCCAGAGATTAATAACAAGTATGATTCAGTGCAGAGAGGTCTATTAACACATAGTGAGTGACGTAAATTGACTGAAGAAGGAATACTCAATGCATCATGGGAATCCCCCAGCAGCCTAGGCCTATTGCAGCATTACTAAGGGAGGATTCAGGGTCACCTGATCCAGCCCTAACTATAGCAAAAAGGAAAGTTTTAAACCTAATCTTAAAAGTAGAGATAGTGTCTGTTTCCCAAATCCAAACTGGAATAATTCCAGTTCTAATAGTTGCATTGCATTTCAGCAGTGTGTGTATGTTGAGGCAGATCCTGACCTGAAGTCCTGTCAGATAATCAAACTAAACACGTCTTCGAAGTGTTAAAGGCGCTGCTGGTAACAAGAAACAGACACCTGGAATATGTGGTGCGGGATAGCAACTGTCAGTGTTCCGTCAATCATAACAGCTGTATTCCAGGAAGAGGGCAGAAAGCCCTCCTCCCTCTAACCTTGCTAAGCATTTTTGCACAATAACAAAGCCGCAGGCTCTCAAGTTTTACATGAAATCCAAACGTGACCCCGTTGTCTCGTTCAAACACAGTCCTCACTTAGGAAAATCCCCTTTGATCTGAATACCTGGCAGTGAAAACATCCCTGTGAGTTGTCTAGGTGTTTTTAGTGTGTGTGTGTGTGTGTGTGTGTGTAGGGATTGATGTTTTGGAAAGAGCACGTATTTTTTGTCATGCAGACCGAATGCTAACACAGCAGATGTGGTTTGGGGTACATATGATTAATGTATGCAGATATCTGAAAACTGACTAAAATATTTATGGCATTAGAATCAAAAAGCTAGAATACATGACACAAACACATGCACTGCCTTTTATGTTGAGTACAATGAAGGGCATTATGGAAATGGAAAAATGAGGCTGAATGAACAGGGTGAGATGGGGAAGAAAGGACGTGGGCAGTTTGTTTGCACAACATGGTTTTTTTTTAAAATTATTTTATTTTCCTGCGTGCCCTTAAGCCTTCTTTGAGGGTGGTCCTTGCCTCCACCTCTTCATTTTCTCTGCCATCTTTGGTGAACTGGGGAGCTCACTTTCGGTTGTTAATGGCACACATGCGCACAGGTTGTGTTTTTTGGCCACCCCTGTGGAGGTAAAGTATTGCACACGTTGCACAAAGCTCTACGAAGCAGTAAATGGAGCAGTAAATAGCTGCTTGGCTGTTCAGAGTTTAGTACAAAATCAGGTAGTGCTGAAAGTGATCCAGGGAGCGTGTACCTTCGCAGTGAGGGATGTTACTACTTGTTTATCTGCAAGTACAGAGTGATAGTGTAGGTAAAGTGCAAGTAATCTTTCTGCTGTAAAAGGATTTAAAGCACTCCGACTTACAGATATTTGGGGTTGATTGTTGGGTTTTCTCTGTATTATCGTAGGGTCTTTACCTTACAATAGAAAGTGACTTGAGGCTTTGAGATTGTGATTTGGTGATATATAAATAAAACGGCATTGAAATATGTTTTTCCATTGGTGGCCCAGGAGTTAAATATTTTCTGTTATTGTCATCGTTAATTGCAGTTTTAGTGGTATTACATGCACAAACGGAGGAAACATGTTACTCCATGTTAGTCTCCCCATCACCCTCACTTTTTCTGTTTATCTTTCACCCCAGCCCCCCTTTCCTCACCGGACTCTCCTGTAGTATAATCAGATTATGTGAGGAATGTGGGAAAGTGTCTGTGTATTCAGTGTCAGAGCTGCTCTCTAACAGTCAAGCAGCAATAAAGATGAACCGTGGCTGCACTGGATACAAACATCTATTGATTTTATTGTCATAACGCTGAGATATTAATATGAAGAGCATTAATGCTTTTTGCCAGCTACCTGCACCATCATCTGTTTTTGTTTAGTTAAATGCTTGTGGGAATTGTGATTACATGTGGTATTCAGACCTGTTTTGAATAGACCCTCCAACTCGGGCCCAGTGGCATGGGATAGTGGAAGAAATTTTTGGAATGGAAAGACTTACCTTTGTCCTTAGACTTGAGCTTGAGAAATTCAAGAAGCTCTGGGAAAAATGGATTGTGTACTCCCATTGTACTGAACAATTAAATATTACCATGATGTAAGTAGATACTAATGTTGAGACTGTGTATGTCTTCCATGCTGACCTAAAGTTTTGTATTCTCGTACTGTAAATTAATAAATAAAAAGTTATTTAAAAAAAAGACCTGTTTTGAATACTTCATGACTTATGTCTGTTATAAAATAGCCTGAAATAGTCTTAATGGCATGTGACATACTAAACTGCTGTGACATTTGGCACATGGGTTAGCCATTAGGCCAGCTTATCTCCTGTGCCTGTTGCTCAGATATCGGTTAAGCTGATTTCATGTGATTATATGGAAACACGAACATATCACAGCTTGCTTGGAAGCAAGTCCTGTCTGTATGTTTGATGCTAATGTCTCCCATAAAGATTAGTGTACATTTTTTTGTGTGTCATGTAACACAAGTTTAACTTTTCAAAGTCACTATAATCAAATGAAGGTAAGGGTCAGTGTTATTGGTCATTTAGTTTTGAATAGTTTTGAACAAAATGTGAATGTTTTTGAAAATTCCAGACTTTTAAATTCATACACAGTTGTTTGGCTTGTAGTTTAATTACTTCATCTTCAGTTCCTCGTGCCTCTTTTCTCGTTTTGGGCCTGGAGAAGTGGATTAAAGTCAGGTTCAGTGTCGTCACTAAGGCTACGTCCACACGTGCCCGGGTATTTTTGATAACGCAGATTTTTCTATGCGTTTGCACCTTTCGTCCACACGTAAACGGTAGGGGTGCAACGATACACAAAATTCACGGTTCGGTTCGGTTCGATACTTTGGTGTCACGGTTCGATATTTTTTCGATACAAAAAAATGTTCATGCATTTTTAATTTGTCATTTATTAAAATTATAAATATATATTTTAACTCAAAAGTACAGTTTTTAAATTTAACCCTAACCCTTGTGCGTGTTTTTTATTTTGACAGCGAATGCGCACCTGCGGACCACTTATGTGCAGCCCTGGTTATTTAGCTCATCATATTGCAGCCACAGAAATTCTTTTGTCCATGAAACCATAAAGCTGCACTTTCTTTTTGCCTTATAGTCTGATTTGTCATAACTTCTCCGTTTTGTGGTAAGCTTTTCTTTGGCTGTCACTTCTTCACCCTGACCTGTCTTATTTGGCTCAGCAGAACTGAAATGCTTTTACACGCTCACTCACATAAGCTCAGCGATTCTCTGCGCGATCAACCTCTCACATGTTTAAGCTTGCTGCGGGAGATTTCACTTGTCATGTTTGCATAGTAAGCTAACGATTAATAAGACGATGTCAGAGGAATTGGTGCACAAATTATCATCACTCACCAATCAGTGCTGTCGCTCTCTATACACAGTTCGCACGATTGCAAAGTGAAAGCAAAAAAACAAGCGCAAATTCAAACGCGACTTCAATATGTCACATATTGACAGTGGCTCACCGATGCCAATGACATAATTACCCAGCTACATTTCTGAAAGAATGCAAAAGCATTGACATATATTTTTCCTACAATAGCCCGACGGGCAGAGAAGAGATAGATTTTGGTAGCCCGACTGAAAAAATCGCTAGCTCCGGGACGTCGGGCTAGCGATATTGCAAGCCCTGTATCTGATTGAGGAATCACTCATCTTTGGAAAAGAGAGTTTATTACAGAGAAATGGCTCTTTCCAAAATAAAAGCTATACTATCCGCTTCTTCTGGGCTATATTCTCAGCAGCATAAGGAGAATCATGTGCTAACAGCTGTCTAAATGACTCGGCTAAAGTTAGTAGCATGCTTGCTTTTTTTTGTCTGCTTCCACTTGTCTTTGCACTAGGATGATGTCGGCGTAAATGTGCAGTCATATTCGTTGTGTTCCCACTAGTGCTTTCAGGTTAATCTCGTTGAAATGACCTTAACGCCACAACACGGCAAATCTCCGTTAACGAGCTACCGCCGATCGCTCCGTGCATGGGGCTAGACGGCAAACACGTTAACGAGCTAACTGCGCTAACACACTAGTTCACACCAATGTAATTGAGCATTGCATGGCACATCCAACATACTGTTTTACTTTAGTCCATGACTCGCTTACCTTCAGGGTCATACGTCACATGAAAACCAAAATAATTCCAAACGCCAGATCTGAATGTTGCAAGTAGAGCTTAACTTCTGTCTTGCTAGCTTGCCCTGCGCTCTTCCTTCTGACTATGCTGTCTGTGTTGAGCGCTCAGTGGATCTGCGCTCGACAGTGCAGCCTAGGCGGAGTAGTCGAACACAGATTCACTGAGCGCTCAACACAGACAGCATCGTCAGAAGGAAAATTGATAAAATAAATTACAAATGTTGTATTGTTCGATACATATGCGTACCGAACCGAAAGCACTGTATCGAACGGTTCAATATCGATACGAATATCGTTGCACCCCTAGTAAACGGCGTTTTCGGTCACTGAAAACGGAGATTTTTGAAAACGCAGTTTTTGCATTTATGTGTGGACGAGAAAAACGCAGAAAACGCAGAAAACGCAGCGTCAAAGATGTGCGCATTTTTTGACGTCACACTGTGCGCCACGTTATTGTTTCGGTGAAATGAATTTCTACAATACTGTTACTGTTAATTCTACTCTCTGCAGTGTTTAAATGCTTACATATACACACAGTTACTGTCCCTCCACACATACGACTCGGTTCTGCTTCTATGCCCCAGCTTTGTTTTCTTTTTCCCACCGAGGCTTCTAGACTTCTGATTGGCCAACATTTCTACACGGTTAGGAATATATCGCCACCTGTTGCTTTGGCATGTTCATATCAGCGTTTTCCTTCATTTCTGCGTTTACGTGTGGACGGGATTATTTTTTAAAACAAATACGGAAAATCTCCGTTTTCAAAAATACCCGTGTACGTGTGGACGTAGCCTAAGATCTCACTAAGAGATTTCCTTCTGCAGCCCCAGAAAACAAAAACAGTAATCTATTCTCTGACG
The DNA here is from genome assembly GCF_900408965.1 of Simochromis diagramma. Taxonomy (NCBI): domain Eukaryota; kingdom Metazoa; phylum Chordata; class Actinopteri; order Cichliformes; family Cichlidae; genus Simochromis; species Simochromis diagramma. Next base: position 435,249 of record NW_024387488.1, read on the forward strand.
GGGAGAGTTTAACACCTAAAAAAACAAAAACAAACTAGTTTGTAGATGCACAAAAAGTCATTTCCAGTAAATTTGCCAGGTTAGTCTGCCCAGCAGCTGCTCTCAGATTGTTTCTGAATCACGCTCGGACATTCAGTGACTCGACGTTGTCACAAAGGGCAGTAACCACAGAAAGTCCTCATTAACTCCACTTAACTTTTTCAGTCTGCAGCTGCTGTCCAGGATGATGCAGTGCCTTTTGATACAATCAGGTGTTAACAAAAAGCTTCACTGAGCTGGGACCCTCATCTTGAGACAGTGCTTCTTATCTGAGTGTTTGTGCAGAGCGTGGCATCTCAGAGTCACGCTTCTGAGCCCAATCAAATGCTCTCAGATCAAGTGTGTGGAGATAGACTCACTGATACCTTGCTCCCATACCTCATCTGCGAGCTATGTTCTGTATTCGGTTTCCCTGCTTTTGTTTTGCTCTGTGTGGGAAGCTGCTGGTGTATTTTTCACCTGCGGCTATAATTCCATCAGGTACATTGCCAGATCTGTCCCTGCCCAGCAACTATCAGCTTGCTGGATCTGTGCACTTGAAGGACTGTCAGCGCTTGTGATTGATTTACTTGAAAATTCTGTTTTCCACAGGGCCACCTGGCTGCCCACTTATGTTACATAACAGTATTTTGTGCTTTTCCAGTATCTGTTTAATGTTGCTTTGTTGCACAGGGCCAAAAAATACTTGTCAGTGTGTTTTAACTGAAACATGCGCTACATTGGGACTGATTAATGAGCAGCTAATGCTGGGGCCTGTTTGTGCCACCAAAAGGTTGTTTGGGAAGCCCAGCACTCACTTTTCACATTCTGAAACACTCTGTTTCACTCAATACAGTATTAAATTGGTATTAATCCACAGGTCAAAATAGTTCAAAGAAAATAATAATCTCTTACAATGTAAGCGTTAGAATGTCATCATCATTTTGGGTAAACGCTTACCAAATATGACTCGTGAATGAAAACTATGGTACAGTTGTGCGGTGTTGTAGTGATATAGTCTATACTGCTCTTCATCTACAAACACAGTGCATTAGTGTTTCTGTTGGCTGATGGTGTACATCTGCTCAGTTAAACAAAGGTAAACAACTAACCAGTCTTTGATTTCTCACCCAGCTCTTAATTGCAGACAGTGAAAAACAGAAAAGCAAGCTGTAAGAGTAACGTTCCACAAATTAGTTGTTTTCAGTATTGGTGCGATCACACAAAGATAAAGTAGCGTAGGTCTCATTCCAATTAGACTAGAGTCCCATAACCTGACTCTTTGATATTTGTGTATTTGTTCTCCAGCAATGGAGGAGCTGGTGTGTGAGCTTCGTCTGTTTCTGGACCTGCTGGACAGAGAATATCTGAGTGCTGGGGTCCGAGAGAAGAAGATACACCTCTCCAATATTCTGCACAGAGTACTGTCCGACAAAGGTGAGGATTAAACTTATACTGCACCTTCTGAAACACTTAGATACAACACCTGACCTTACTATGGCTGACTGCAGGAGTTCCATGAGCAGTCTGGTACATACACAAAGAATGTAGACCACAATAAGCTGGTCCTAGGTCAGTGTGGGATTGAATTGTTTGGTTGCTGTCATCATAGAGTTATATTGGTATACATTTACTTATAAAACCCTTTACTTGTAAGCTAATATAGCCAAAAGTTGTTTATGACAGATTAAAAGAGTTAATTTCATCAGTGTGATGTTTTCTGAGCTTTTCTTTAACACAGACTTTTTTCTTTAAGATGTTCAAATCAAATCAAATCAAATCAAATCACTTTTATTGTCACATCACATGTGCAGGCACACTGGCACAGCACATGCGAGTGAAATTCTTGTGTGCGAGCCCCACAAGCAACAGAGATGTGCAAACACAACAACACAAACGAGCAAAATACAAGAATGGCCAACCTGAAACTAATAAATATATGTACAATATAATAGTATATGCATTTCTGGATGTGTATACTAAATATTTTCCTGCGTGTGTGTGTGTGTGTGTGTGTGTGTGTGTATACACATTTCACGTGTGTGGCTGCCATTATTGAAATAAAATTCAAATGCAAAAACATGTTTATATTAAAATCTGGATGAATCGAACATGAAAAGAAGATATACACAGAAATTTTATTGTATTTTTGTTTCTTGTTTGCATCCTTAAACGCGAAGATTGTTTTAGTGCTATACTGGAAGCCTCAAAACATGAGATTATTCACGCAAATTCATAATGACGTTTCAGTTTTCTATCAACAACAAAATGTCACGTGTAGAAATATTTATTGGAGATTTTGCATTTTAACATTAAAAAAATCCACAAAGGGACCTTGTAATGAGGAGCAGAAGTGAAGCGCATTAAAATCAGAGAAACACAGAAGCACAGTCTATTTGGTTCTATAATTTTAAGAAGGGAAATTATGACATTTTATTTTTTGTCACTACTTAGATTTGACACTAGTGGCACTGTAAAGCATCTTCTTGTTTATATTCATAATAGCCACTTGATTTCTTCTAGAGCCTTCATTCAAGTCAGAGATACACAGCGGACTGCCTGCTCCACCTCAGATGCCACTTCCAGAGATCCCTCACCCCTGGATGGTAAGACTGAAGTTTATTTAGATTTATTAATTTTAGTTCTCTGTAATTTGGCCATGCTGGAACTTATCGCAAGCAGTGCTCACAGTAAGAGTTATACCGAGTTCCAGTATGCGTTCTGGTTGTCTGACTAAAGAGAGTTGTTTCTACAAATACCAGATAGCCCTGCGTCATTCTGCTTCCGCTGCTATGGGTCATCCGCTCAGCCCAGCTGCTTTAATGCAAAACCAAGCAAATCAATGGTGAAGGACAAAAGAATACTTTATTTTCAGGACACTGCTGAGTAACTACATTTTGAGCAATGCAGTGCAAGTCACATGTAATTTATGTGGCATAAGTAAGTGATAAATAAAGGAAAGACAGCTCATTTCCTTTGTCCTGCTATTATACAGGTTACTATACACTCTCCAGAGTGCAAGGACCTAACGTTTCTGTATACGACCCAATTTGATCCCAGCGTTAAATTAAAAGCGACAATATTGACATCCAGGACGAAACTAGAAATTACTATTTTAAATAATACATTAGGCCTTATAAATAAAACATAGCCAATAAATATTGAATATAAAATGATTTGACAACTGTCTATAAAACAATGCACTATTCTTAATGTTAGGTCAGTGTTAGAGTCTTTACTTTATAGTGCTGCTATTTGCAGTTGCACTACTTTCCCCAAACTAGCTAATTTTGTCACATCATCTGTTCAAAGCTGAAAGTTACCTCCCAGTTTGCATTCATTTACAGCATTTCATTGAATTTAGGTCCAATTTCAAATCCCTTTTGGATATTTTTAAATAACTTCATCATGTTAACACTACAGGTATCTTTAACATTCATGCAGGACTGCTTACCAGTAACACACAACTGGTGCTAGTAGAAACTGCAGAGAAATGACCAATAACGCTGACCCTTACCTTCATTATTACCAGATGGTGAACTTGTTAGCAATACACTGAAGTTCTGTGCACAAGTTTTTGTGACACCCTGCACCTGAATGGTGTTAATCACGCAAATGCCAGCGCTACCAATGCAGCAGGACATAGAAACCATATGAGATGTGTTTTACAGTCACTTGTAAAGCAGTTGGAAGGCCTGTCATGGCTTCAGTATGTTTTCCTCTCTCGTACTGCGCCTCACATCGCCATGACGGTCAATGAGGACCGTAACATCTCTGTTAAAACAGTGATGCGTGTGTCATTATTGTGAAAGTGAGATGTGCATGTAAAAAGACCCAGTGTGAAGAATAACAGTGTGTGTCTGCCATTATTGTGGGAACAGATGCCTGTGATAAAAAGCAGGTGGCTGTGATGGCTTGCAAAGCCTTTATTTCATAGCAATAAGCCACAACACCTTGTTCTACATCTTACTCACACACACACGCAGGACACGCACACATTCCAAGGCACAAGGCCTTACAGTGCAGTTTGTAATTAGAACCAGTCGTCAGCCTCAGCCTCCTCTGGTGACCCCAGTGTGTGTCTGGAAATCACAGCCGAGGGTTTCCCAGAAAACTAGGCGAGTGAGGAGGAGGAGTTTCTGATGTTTCTGTGTCTCTGCTTGTTGTCTCTCTTCTCTGCTGCCCCAATCAGAACCAGTAACATAAGAAAATACATAGCAGAGCCTTGCACGACACCCCAGACTCTCGGGCCTGTTCGGTGCTTACCTTACCTTTATTTAAACAAAGCACATAGGCACACAATTACACAACTCTTTCTGTCTTTTATGGGAAGAGTGAAGTTTTTAGCAGGTCTTCATCACTGGCTGAAGGAGACCCACTCAGGACTGGGTTGAGCATTTTGATTTTTAACTTACTTTTTGTTGAATTTTGTATTTGTTGTTTGGTCGAGTGTGTGAGACGGATAAACACTGGAACAGCCTGTAAACACGGTTATAGCGGAAAAAAGACGCCAGCTTCTCCTTGTTTCCCTCCCCACCATTGTGTGTTGCTTTAATTTAAATAAAATGTTTATGTTTTTTTCTGAACGTAGACTACTGCCTTTCTTTCCGTTATGAGTTTGAGTGAATAAATCGCCACGTTTGGGCGCACTCTCAGGAGGGTGCATTTGCTTGCAACTGGAAGAGGATGCCGTTAAACAGTGCTATTATTTCTTCAGTTGACTCCTTCTCTTAGCCTCAACCAGCATTATTAGCAAACTTACTCATGGGCAGATAAATAAATCTCTCTTAGTTGATATATTCGTCCAAAATCATCCAACCATACTTTATACACTTTATCCAACAATATCATGCTCTGGACACTGGCTACTGTGTACAAAGTAATCATAATACTAACGACAGCATAAGCTGTGACAAACATTCAACAGCAAGGATTTTCATCAGCAGAAAAGAAAGCAGCTAAAATATATTAAGTGGTTAAATAGAGCCATTCACATTAGAACAAAACCTCTCTGAGTAATATATGTGCAGGGTTTGCAGAGTCGCAGCAGTAAAGTATAATTCTCATAAATATACTTGGATGGAAACCCAGCTACTGTCTTTTATTTTGTGCCAGCTCTCTGTCTCCCTGTTGCCGTCTCTGCTCTGAAATTACCATCTATCACATTTCCACACTGACCTCTGGAGAAGCTGTCCAGACTGAGGAAAAAAGTGTTGTGCTCCCTTTCTCCACTCTTCATTTCTTGCAAAATTTCCACCGCGTGCAAATGAAACAGCGGACAAACGGTTAAGAGGAAAAGAGAGAGGAGGCGGCTAGAAAGAAAAGAGTAAACAGGGTAGAGAGTTAAAGAAACAAAGATTTCATGTTGATGAAAAACAACCTTGTTAGTCATGAGAAGTTGCAGTTATTTGTGTTATACTGCATCAGTCTTTAGTTGGTCTTGGTGAAGAAGTGGAACATGGACTAGAGCAATCTGGTGAAATAATAGACAAGGAAGACAGTCTCTTTGTGACCCGTCGAGCCTCAAAGCCAAACCGACACTCACGTACACAAAGAGCCTGTGCCTTTAGAAGCTGAATCAGTCCTTAGCTTCCGCATTTTGATTGCTAACAGTTACATAAGGAATACTTAGTTTAGAGTAGCTCACTTGATGTACAATACTTAATCAGAGGACAGTGGTGTTGGAATTTATTACTCAAACACAAACAATATGCAGATTGAAGACTCTTCCAGAATATTCTGCTAGTATATGAAGTGCAAAAGAAGACAAATGGCTTTGCACAGACTTCCACGATAAGTTTATTTACTGCTGAATTGTTCTGGGGTGTGTCATCACATTTAGTCCATTTCAGAACTTATTCGCTTGTTAAAATAATTTTATTTCCAGGTGTTTGTGGCATTTTTTTTCACATCTTAAGGCCTTTGTTCAAGAGTATACAAACTTAGTGGGGCATGTTAACACAGTGTAGCTCTTAGCAGAGCATGACAGTCACATGTGTGACACCCGCTAGCCTTTGCATGAGCAGAGGAAAACAAAGAAACAAAGACATGATGTGTGTAAACTACTCCAATTCTTTCCCAAGGGCAAACTTGTGATTGACTCTTATACACACACACACACACACACACACACACACACACACACACACACACACACACACACACACACACACACACACACACACACACACAGCAGGATATCCACTAACCAAACAGACTTCCACTGGATCCTGTTTTGGTTTATCAAGCTGAAACTGGTCTACTTTGAACCACTATATTGTCTTTCCCTAATTGTATATGCATATAAAGTTGGTCTTTATATATTTATATAAAAGCACAACAAAAAGGGGGTAGTGTCCACTTTAAAGTTTTTCACCAAAACTCCAAAACCACAATGTTAACAGCACTGATTCGTGACAGTGTGATAGGGTTACAAGTCTGAGATGATGGAATAGGCTGTCATCTGGAATAACTTCATTTCCAAGAGTTGAGTGCCAGATAACCCAGAAACTAGAATATCTGTAAACCTACAGAACAATAACACTACTGATCATGTTTTTTCTCAGTATAAATATAACTAAAGTTCAATAATTGTTTGATGCAACAGCACAATATTTTGTCACCTTAAATATATTTATCTGTGTACACTGGACATGTTGGTGATGCCTGCTAATCAAAGACAGACAAAACAACAAAGCAATTTATAGAAAGTTAGAAAATATGCCAAGCCCTTAATCCGTACAAGTAGTGGGTTTGCTGACAGAGCAGCTGAACCCTTTTATGTCAGATTGATCCTTTCCACAACACTCACCTTATAAATCTCTACGTTCCTCCATGGAAGAGGATCACAGCACCATTTTACAATGTGCTACATGCCACATGTAAATGCACAGAAACAGTAAAAACAAGGTCTGGCTCTGATTGGATCATAATGACTAATAAGTATGACAAAATCCCACTGAAGTCCTCTTCTTGTCATCCTGTCACTTTTCATATTCAGGATTTATGTTACATTAATATTTCTCTTTTATCTTTGGCATGAAGTACATTGCAGTCATCAAAAAGCTTGCCGCTTCAGCCACATGAATGGTTTTCATCCAAAATTTGAGCAGTTTAAAGAAGAATACTGGAAAATAAAATGTAAATTGTGCGTGTTTCCATTAAACTCCTTTAAAGAAAACAAATGGACTTCCAGATGGAGAATGGAGCTCCACCCAACATGAAAAATAGTAAACATCTGCCTAAAATGTTTCTGCATTGTTCATGCTTCGTGTTGTCACGTGATGAAAAAAGGAGGTGAGATATTTAAAGTCATCTGTTGTGGCAGTGCACCATTGATTTGTGTTTTTTCTTTTAATTTTAATAGCAATGGAACAAACATTCAGTTTTGATGAATCTGAATTTTAACTTGGGTCTCAAGCTTTTTTTTTTTACTACTCACAACTACTTTTACCAACATTTCGAGCACACAGCAGTGAAGAACTTTTTTGGGTCCAAAACAATTTCCCCAGTTGCTTTGACAGTTCATTCGACATTTATGTTACAAAAAACAGTTAAAGCTGCTCTTAAATGTCCCGCAAGCCCAAGATAAAGGTTTGTGTCTAAGATCCCCACACCACAAAACAAATACTGTAAACCAGAGAGAAGAAGAAAATTCTTAGACTGCAACCTCAAGTGTTAGGAATTTTTTGTTGATTTTTTGAGTTCTAACGTTTGCTGCAGTCACCTTCAAGTCAGGATTCGTTTCCTCGGCTGTATCCTAAGGGCTGCACTGTTCAAGCAGAATGTGAACCAGTCCTCCTGCTAGTTGAAACACAAATGATTTCCATCTGTGTTGATGTTGGAGAACAGTGCCACCTCTCCCTTTCTCCTCTCTTCCCTTGCCTTTCCCCTGACACAGACCCTCCCGCACACCATTAGTTACCCATGTAATGCACACTAAAGTTAGTTGTATCATGCATGAGAAACTCACGCCGAGCATCCCGTTCGTCCGTGCTTCAAGCATTCACGTCACAGAAGTGTGCTCACGTGGTCGACGTGCTATACACGGTAACAGGGCTGCATCATCCGTAGATCCGTATGTCTAGAATTCATTTGGAATTCATTTCCTCCTCTTCTCACTTTGATTCAGACATCCCTCCCTCCCAGGTCTTTTTTAAAGATGGATATTCATCTCAGCACAAATGTAGCTAGTACTATAACCACACAGTCTTCTGTATGGTTATGTATTACTGGAAGTTGTGAGGAATCTTTGTTTTTTTAAACCACCATCTTCTCTGAGTGTTTTTTACTCACTTATAAAACATTGTGTATTGCTGTATGTCTGTGAAGGTTCTCAGTCATCCAGGTCCTCAGAGTCCAAGGAGCATCTGGACTTCTTTAAATTTCCTTGAAGACGTTTCACCTCTCTTCCGAGAAGCTTCTTCAGTTCTAAGAGCGTGGGTAGGTAGAGAATCAATAGGGGGGTCCAAGACCCTCTAGGGGACACTCCCATAGGGCTTAAATCTGGGACTCTTCAACAATTGCTCTTAGAACTGAAGAAGCTTCTTGGATGAGAGGTGAAACGTCTTCAAGGAAACTTAAAGAAGTCCAGATGCTTTTCTTTCCAAGCTCCTTAGACTATATTGCTGTATACTGCCAAACCAAATTATTCCTAGCCTGAAGGGGAAACACTCACCCAACTAAGTGTGTCACTGTACAGTGTCAAGCTACACGGTGCGTGCGTGGCAACAGTTGGATTGCTATCAAACATATTGAGTTGAACCAGCCCTGTTTTACTTTTGTATGGCCTCAGAAATTATTTGTCTTCAGGAGTTTTTCCACGCAGTGTGTTTTTCATTTGGTGCTGATGAATCTGTTTTCATATTTGACTTAATTCCTCTGTGGGGTTTCCCTACTTTGTGGCTTGGTATACCACAGCAAAGCATTTCGTGACATCAGCAGTATTGTGTCATTGACTTGTGACAGGAAATGAAGTTGTTTAACAGATTGTATTGTAAGGTGTCACGCTTTGTCACTGGGATAACCAAACAAGTGGGAAATTGGAGATTGAATAGGTCTTAACTGCAGAAAGCAGTAGGCCTTTGCTTAATGACACATGCACACAACATGGTTAATCTTAAGGGCCAGAACTGTTTCAGTTACTAACACTCTTTGGAAAAAGTCCCCACTGAGTAACTGGAGCATGGATGGAAAACCTATTTCACAACTTTTTCCCCCACTCTAGTGCATTTGAAGGCTTTTTACAATGCCAAGTTTCTTTTTTTTTTTCCTGACACATGATGTGATTGAAGTGACTTAATAAAGCACGGAGGGAAAATTGAGTCTATTTCTGCAGTCTAGTAGAGAACTAACAGAATTTACAGTTGAACCAAACAAAAGTTAGGGGTGCTCGGTAGAAAAATAGCTTTTGTGGTTACTAACTGATAGGTATTTGACTAAGATGCCCATTAACCCATGAATTCATACTACAGTGTACTCTATACACTGTCGGACTATTGTTCAGTGACTCTGATCACAGCATGTATACAAATGGGAATGGTTATTGCAGCATGGAAAATGAATAGCCAAATTCCTTTAGTGGCCTAAAGAGATAGTGGATCTGATTGATAATCCCATGTAGTTCCTGCTGCTATAAATTCACAAGAATTGAATTGAATAAGCCTGAAGAGCTTCTAAATTACAATTTTAGGTTTTCTCTCAAAAGGTTACTGGCAGTATGATATCATGCTTGTAGCTATATAGATATAATTGAGTGATCATGTCATAAAATCAGCCAGTCCATTCAAGGGTTAATCTTAAATACCACACACTTCCTTTTGTGTTTTATGAATTAATAAACATTCAGAGAACTGCTGCATGCGGTGGAGGTGAAGTTTAAACTTACCTTGTATTCAGTTGGCTGTTAGCAGTAGTGACAGCAGCTTGCAGAACAAGGGTGGTCTTTAATCTAGTGTTTTCTTGAAGGCACCACCTAATGGCCATTAAAGAAACTGCTTGTTCGCAGAAGATGTTGCAACCCTATTTTAAAACTCGACAGTTTAGCAGTTAAGTCCTTGGCTCAGTTATCACGGTAATTGTGATTATTTGTTGGAAATAGTCCTGCATAGCCAGACTTTTAACTGGAATGAAAGAAGTCTGGGAAAAGGTCCTTTTGTCTGAGCCAAACGCTGACAGTCGACTGGCAGTATAGGCTAGAGGGGCTGATCATGATAGCATATCATGGTATTGGTACTGAAATGTCATTCTTTCAGAACAGAAATGCAGATGGACCACATAATATCAGGTAATTTGAAAACAATGGGGGACTTATTAGATAGCTTATTGAACAGAAAACACTGGCAAATGTATTTTCCAACTGTAAAATGTTTCACTTTGTTGCAATCAGATTAGTTGAGTTCATACCCAGACAAAGAGCAAATGTGCAGAACACTTCTTTAATATCTCTAAATATTTTCATGAAACTCTGCTTCGCTGAGGTGACTTCTTACTTATTTGCAATACAGAACACTAGATATGACAGGCTGGCCCACCTCATCCTGCTTTCCAAAATTGCAGACCACCAGCTCATGCTGGCTTCCACTGGCTCCTCATTGTGAGGTGAGAGAAATGGAGGAAATGCCCAACCCAGTCTGAGTCTCACTCTGGTTATTTTTTCAGGCAAGGTGGCACTTCCTCCAGTAACGGCACTCTGGTGAATGCACCTGTCCTGCAAAACGCACATTTTACTGGCCCAGCTGAGGCAGGAAAAAGTAAAAAACGATGCGGGGGAAGCAAAGAATGAAGTTTCAAAAATGGGAGTTGTGTGAAAGGTTTTGTTTTGTCAGAGGTAACACTAGCATGGGTGGTTCATGTATAAACAGGGAGCTGGAAATCTTAGATATGTATCACAGAGGCTGGCAGACACTGAGCCTGCAGTCCTATATCCTGCAGTCCTGCAGAGAGTTTTTAGGTTTCGTCCCATATTACTGTGTCTCTTGTTTGAAATGTTTAGCGGTTTGCTAATCACCTGACTTCCAGATTGAGTTCCCCTCTCAAACAATGAAACTTTCAGTGCTGCTACTGGACAGAAGCCACTCCTCTAGCCACCATAATGTATGCTGTGGTTGGTTTCTCACAAAGCTCAAATTGATAACCCAGATGTATTAACAGACATACTGTATGGGAATAACTGAGCTCCTGTTGTTTAGATGCAAACATGAAGAAGAGAAATTGAACTTCATTCAGTTAGAATAGTTGTTTTTTGATTTGACATTGAGCTTTAAAATGCAATCTTTTAAAAGCTAATGATTTGAGGGTTACTTTGAGACAAAGGTGAGGCATACAGGATCAGCCTGAGGCTGATGGTTAACTAGGACAACAGAGTTTTATATTTTTGTCCTTGCTTGCAGTCTGGCATGAATTTTTAACTTGATCATATGCCCAAGCTTCAAAGAATATATGGTGGAAAAGGTGTATGCAAGTGTCCACATTTTGTCCCATCTATTGGTGAATTTTATCTTAAGTGACAATAGTTCAAACTTCGAACATAATGTTTCATCCATCTTCTGTCGCTTATCCTCTTCAGGGTCCCCGGGGGGGCTGGCTACGGTGCTGCTTAAGGTTTCATAATCTTTCAAAATGTTATAGGTGTGCTTGGTAAGACTGCTTCAGTAAATGTAGATTGCAGTGACATCGGAATCTGAGCAGGAGTCTCTGGATAAATAAAGCTGGAATAATCATGTATTCAGCTTCAAATAAATCTCTTTTGGTTTTAAATGTCCCCCAAATTATGGTTACCAAAGTCTTTGTATTTCTGTTACCTTTAGGTTTGAAGTGTGTATGTTTTATGAAGTAGACACTGAAACATTGAATACCCATCAGAGTTGGATAAGCTTCTTTTTTCAAAATGTTTTTTTAAAATTCAGTCAAATCATCACGCCCCCCCCCAAAAAACAAAAAACAAAAAAAGAACAAAAAAACACTGTCTTGGGTAAATGATATACTAAAACACTACCCAGGCCTGTACTTTAGCATTCTCAAGAACCAGATATTTCTAGTGCTTTGGAATATTTTTTGTAACGATGACACAGTGAGAGTTTGGAAGTTCTCCAGGAAGTCAAGTCACTTAGAAAAATCTTTGGAGAAGATTAAAGGAACATTTTACTTCAGTTTTCTGGGTATATTCAATTAATTCTTTCAATTAATGACAAAGCCACGGCTTCTTTAGAATTGTGAAACTGTTCTTTCAAATCTTTTTTGCCATCATGGCCAAACGTTTTGGCAGTGGCTCAAATTTTGTTTTTCATAAACATTTCTCAATCTGTTTCTATGATATACTGATGAACAAACATAAATATTTCTTATGTTTCAGGCCTTTATTAGCCAATAAAACAAAATTCAGTTTCGATAGGGGTGTCACTGTCAAAACCTGTAGCTACTACTGCAGTTTTCCCTTTCCAGATCCTTTCCTAAGGGAGTTGCTTTCGTATGTCCAGTCAGTTTATCCATTCCAGTGTCCTGCTGGCAGCATGGCAGAAACATTATTCAGGTCCAGTCCTCCTACTCAGAGCAAAAATGGATACTTGGCATAAATGTTTAGATGTGAGTTTCAGGTCAGTGCCTGAGCAGCAGACAAACCTCCCACTCAAAGTCTCCAAACCAAGGTCAGGACTTCTTTACCACTATCTAATTACACATTATGACTGTGGAATTCTGGTATTTCGGATCCACATCCATGGACATGAGCTGATGTAGGCCTTGATGGGTCATGAAAACTCCCTTTACAATTTTAATATAATTGCTTTAAGCAAATTGGGAGTTCTTTGCAATATAAAGTATAAGCAACACTATAGAAAGTATAAATATATAAAGTATAAGTATAAAAATAAGTATAGAAATACTGAAAATGATGAAAATAATGAAAATTACTGGTAATAGTGATTGTGCTTTTCACACAATCAGTAACTTTGATGGCAAATTTGTCTTTTCTTTCATTTCACAACTTTGTGTGGAAACCAAACAGATTTTTTAAAAAAAGAATTCAAACTAACATAAAAATAAATAAAAATACAAAACTATAATAGCTCTGACTATGACAATGTAAGCGACTTGGTAGTGGCAAACAAGAACTGCTGGAGTGGAAATCAGGGCCTTTGTGTTGTCCACCCACACAAGCAGCATGAGCTGGGTAACTGGTGCATGTATGTGACTCGCGAGCTATTTCTTCCCCAAACTGTGGTCACCTTTATACTAAGAAAAAGGTGAAATAGCATGACACACAGGCATACACGGAAATTAAAACAACACTCCATAAACATCAATTCATTCCTATGATTTGGTGATTAAGGGATACAAATGACTCACGTGCTCATACACAATTTATTCAGACATTGTTTTAGCTTTGTAAATTAAATTATCATCAATTTTGGCTGTTTTCCAAGTCTCCCTACTTTTTGACAAGTTGATTTTTTTTAATAAAAAAAAAAAAATTTAAAACCTGCAGTCAGCTGAGACTGAAGAAGTTCATCAGATGATGATAAAATAGTAATTAGGTCTATAAAAAACAGCAAAATGCAACACTGCAAATAAGACGAGTCTAGTGCTGCAGAAAAACTGGTGATTAATCACACAGAGAGGGGTAAAATAAACATTTTCTTCCTTATAATTATTTTATTGGTGAGGGCACGCGGTTTACTTCAGAATGCATATTAGCGTTCTGAACCCTTAAACTGAATACATTACTGTCTACTAATAAAGGAGATGTGGAAATTCCTTTAGTTTGTTGTCAGATCAGGGGGATGTTAATTTGATTGATTCAACTGTGTTCTAATTGCTGCAATTCCACTGGTGTAAAATAGACGCATCAGCACATTAGAACCAAGTATTAAAACATACAAATTCTGAAACAGCAAATTAAAACATTCTGCTCATTCTTTTGACATTAATCTCTGTCTCTCTTCCACAGCATGTCTTTATCCTGTCTTCCTTCTCTCTCCCCAACCGGTTACAGCAGATGGAGGTTTCTTCCTGTTAAAAGGGATTTTTTCCTTCCCACTGTCGCCAAAATGCTTCCTCATAGGCGGTCATATGATTGTTGGGTTTTTCCTTGTATGTATTATTGTAGGGTGTATACAATATAAAGCGCCTTGAGGCGACTGTTGTTGTGATTTGGCGCTGTATAAATAAATTGAATTGAATTGAATATTGTGATTTATCCAGGTAAATAGTGAAAACTTTAAGCTTTATATAACGCACTATGACATTCATTTTGCTTTGTAGTACACCCCTCTGAGGGATAATGGGAATTAGACACAGTTGGGAAGAAATAAAACACAGATGCAAACGATCAACCAAATCACAGGAAGTAGAACTGAATATACAGAAAAACAACTAACAAAGTAAGATAAGGAAGTAAGCAACAATACCTAAAGAGAGAAACAAAGGCACAAAAATAAACTTTCTATTGGGAAAATAGAGGGAAAAATCTAACTCTAATTTAAAGAGGAACTAGAACTAAGAACTTAAGATTAAACATTTAAATAAACACTAAAAACCAAATGATAAAAATCTAATATTAAAAACATTATGTTAAGTCACAATCACAACAGGCTGTTTTAGAAATCTGTGGAACAAATGATCTGCCATGTTCTCCATGTGAACATGGAGTGTGTGTGTTTTTCATTTGTTTATGGTTAACAGATGGGTTATATACATTGTGACAACAGTCAGCTCATCTTCATTGTGCTCCTGTATTGCAGTGTAGTTAAGCTTCAGGTCATTTGTGTGATACAGCTAAGATTTTGTGCTGTGACTTGTGTAAGTGCACAGGTGTATATTTGTACACGTGTGTGCGTTTGTGTGTTTCATGTGTGCTAATGCTCTTTCTTCACCTCCAAGCTTGGAGTTGTTGCAGTGTCATGGGGTCACATTCTCGCTGGTGTGATACTGCACTCAGGCAAAATGCTTAGCCAAACAATCGACTTCTGTGTGATTATTAATGGTGTTATTGCTGCTCAAGGGTCTTTAAAAGGAAGTTATTGTGATGTGAGATATGGCGCTGCAGTTTCCATATCAAAAGTCTTTCTCCACCAGCACAAACAAGTCAAGTTTCTAAACCATATATTATTCCCTGTTGTTAGACTGTCTGGGCAGAGTGCTTTCATTCTTTTTCTTTCTCTGCCTTTCTTTTCTTTCTGTCTTCTTCTCCAGGGAGACATTTTTTTCCTTTGTTTTTTTAGGGCTGGGCTAGGGTGGAGAACGCTAGTGTTGCTGGCGTTTAACAGGGCAGCACATCCATGCCAAAAAGTGAGTTCACCAAACTGCTGTTTCCCCAGAGGAGATGCAATAAGATTTCTGCTAGAGGCCCAGCCAGACACTTGACTTATAGATGAAAAAGGAGACGTGGGGAGGATGAACAACAAGGATTAGGGGGTGAGGATGAGGGTGTGTTTGGGGTGAAGAAAAGGAAACTTGGTTTGCTCAACAAAAATGAATTTCAGATAACACAAACTGGATATTTTTTCATCTGAACATTAACAGGTGGATGGGGAACTGTGGTTTGGCTTGAGAAAGGAAAACCTCATGAATGAAAGTGTCAGGTCCCAGAACTTTGAATAATTTATAATTGATTATTTTGTTTTTAAGTGTTTATATTTCATCTTTTCGACCCAAAATGCCTCATGCCAAATGCCAAAGGCTTAATCTAAAAGCGTGTGGACAAAGGCAACAGCAAACTATAAAACTCTCACCAATAAAACTCATCTATATATACTTTACTCGTTACTTGAAAAAAGTAATCAGATTACAGTAACGCGTTACTGCCCATTTCTGGTGTTAGTGACGTGTTAAACGTTTTACGAGCATTGACACTAGGGCTGCACGATTAATCGTTAGAAAATCGTGATCTCGATTCATACTTATGTGCGATCTCATTTCCAAATGACAACGATTTAAAAAAAAAAAAAAAAAAAAAAAAAGACGACGATTGTACCGCATTTTGATCCGGGACGTACTCTGCATGAAAACAAGCGCTCACTCTTCCTGCTCAACAAATGACAAATAAAAACAAATTAAGCCTACGTGAAAGTGGCAAAAACTGCAGTCCTTCGAGGTGCCTTTTGAGGCTGGCTTCAGTCAATTTCCATAGACTCCGATGTTAAAATGCCTATCTTTGCAGCAGTGAAAAGCAAAAGTACAAAAGTGATGTTGTACTTCCTCCCCTTCATAACAAACCCGAATGGGCTAAAAAGTTATTTTTATAACTACCTGTATCTGTTGGATCCTTTTGGAGCATTTTAGAAGGGATTATTTGACTAATTTCAAATATATAATTTCTATATATATTCTAGAGATACTAGAATATAAAAATGACGAGCAGGATACTCATAACAGATTGGCTTTTTCTTGGCATCTTAATTCACTAATAGACATGTACAACCAAAATTCAATAGTGCTCTTTCATTACAGAAATGCCATAATTATGACCAACGCTGTGATGTTGGACGGTGCACTGTCATATTGTAGTGACACACACTTTCTGTGCTTTGAAGAAGTTGAGAGCATGAGCCAAGTCCTTTTTATGTCCCAGGTTGCTACAGTAATGGGTGCTTACATCAATGCAGCCCTGACACCTGATTGGGCCGGCTGTAACCTATGGCCCATAGCACGTAGACTTAGACTGCACTTATGATGTTTCTCCCATCTATAACTGGAAAATCGGCAATACCATCAGTAAAGAAAATAAAAAGGGAAATCAAAGAGGTTTTCCATAAGTGTGCAGCCATAGCAGCCAGGCTTGGTCTTTTTTAAAAGTGCTTTCAGGGACGCTTAGAGTGTGGCCTTATAAGGTCTTTACAACTTGACAACATGTCATGCACTTTCAGTTTCTCTGGCTTGTATTCTGTGTAGGCTGCTTATTAAACTGAGGCTCTAGAAGAAACATTAATAAGCTATGCTACACTCACCTGGGTCATATTAGTGATTTAAAAGAAGGGTTATGTTTTTAAAGCGTTATGAAAACATCTATATTACTACTTATGTGACATCACCAACATCAAAATAGAGAACCTCAGAATCCATTAAACACAACAAGGACACACTCATCAAAAAGCTGTTCCACAGAAGTCGTAGCACTCCATGGGGAACTTTCAAAAACTCCCAACTCCACAGCAATGGAAAAAATATATGTACATTGACGTATGCCGGCCACTAAGCTATTTGTTCCAGTGTTAAACCACATTATCAGATTTGATGTTTGTAGCCACAGTGCTGTTTTAGTACGAGGTGAAATGTCTGAGAAGTGCGACGCAGCCAAGATGGATCACGTCAGGCTGCGCAGTTGATCCCTCACCCTGTTGACTAGATTTGTAGGACTGTGCAGTGCCAACGAGAACACGTCCAAACAAAGCACGTCTCACCCCCACCCTTCAGCTTCACTGCTCATGAGCTCTGCAGTATAATGGCATGAAAATATTTTAACTCCATTTAAGACCACAGTTAATCATTGTGGAATTATGTCAGTATCTTTCTGTTGGTATAATTTCAGCCATTTTTAGTGTCTTTAACACAACTTCGGATTTGATTTCTTTAACTGACACTTTCTTGTTTTCTCTTTCAGACACTGTCTAATTATATTGTCTCGTCTTTCTACCTAATATTTTCTGATTTTGACCTGAAAAGTGAAAGACTCCTCAGCAAAACAACGGCAACCACTGTGCCTCTGTTTTGCTCTGTTAGTGTCTATTAAGTGACACTTAGTAATGAAGTAGGCTCAATGCTGCACTGATAACATTGTTAATGGCTTCCTCTAAGTTGTCTTGGACCAGAAGAATATCTCCTTCTTCATGTTACAGCAGCTAATTACTTCCTTTTTGTAGTTCTGACAGTGATTAAAGGCAGATGGGGAGATTAATCATTTTGAATTATCATCACCACCTTTAAAGACTGAAGACAAAAGATCATGGCTGGTATCCTTAATTCCCCTTTGTGTTTGAGGCATGATGGATCGAGTTTTGTATGAATGAGAATGTATGAAAATATTGATACATTTGAATGTAAAACTGGTCTTTTATCTCCTCTCATTATTGATGATGAGAGGAAATAAAGGAAATAATCCCAGGAATAGTGTATAGCATTTTTGTTTGAAAAAACATCTCTGCACAGAAGAGCCAGGCGTCATGAATGAAAGCAATTGATGTGCCTGGTGAGTGTTAATGTAGAGGGCTGTTGTTTTGTCAGTTGAATTGCAAGTGCTGAAATGATTGAAGGTTCTAGACCAGATCAGTTCAGTGCCATGTTTCAAAGCAGCTAAAATGTCATTTGAAGTTTCATTATTAAAAGTAGAGGAAACCTGTGTTCACTCTGCAGACTCCAAATAACGGGCCCCCTCCCCTGCCCAGCTCATCTCTTCCAGAAGGCTACTATGAGGAAGCGGTTCCTTTAGGTCCTGGAAAGGCTCCAGAATACATCACCTCCAGTAAGTGACAAGCTAATGTATAAAACACATCAATCATGTAACAGTAGTTATGTTACAGACTTCTGAAGAAAAAAGTGAGTGTGTCCCAAGTTTTTGCGTTACCTGATTTGAATATAAAATGAAGGGCAGTCTATTCATGCCCTCTCAGACTATGACTCGGATGCCATGAGCAGTTCCTATGAGTCGTACGATGAGGAAGAGGAGGATGGGAAGAGCCAGAAGATGCGTCACCAGTGGCCCTCTGAGGAAGCGTCCATGGACCTCGTGAAGGACGCCCGGATTTGTGCATTCCTGCTGCGCAAGAAGCGCTTCGGCCAGTGGACCAAACTCCTATGTGTCATCAAAGACAACAAACTGCTGGTGAGAAACACTCAGGCATGTTACTGTCTGTGTACGTACAAATGGTGAGCATAAACTGCACTACAAACAGAATCTTTCTCTCCATGCAGTGTTACAAATCCTCCAAAGACCACACTCCCCAAATGGAGCTGAACCTGTCAGTGTGCAGCATCACACACATCCCTAAAGATGGCAAGAAAAAGAAGCACGAACTAAAGATTGTCCACCAAGGTGCAGACGCCCTGGTGCTGGCTGTGCAGAGCAAAGAACAGGCCGAGGAGTGGCTTAAGGTACATCAATAAATCTCAAAACTACTGCTTTTACCATCACACTGGATAGAGACGGTGTTTGTTTGAACTCTTTTTCCCATAAAGATGGAATTTGTACCAATAATGACGAGCTTTGACATCTTTATTGATATGTATCAATAAAGTTGTGGTTTGACGACCATTAGAATAGTTTCCGGATTTTTCAAGGGTGCACACCCAGTCTTTTTTTTTCTACTCAAACGACTCAGTTGAGAAGAGAACTTCAAAGGTTATGCCTGGTAGGCTTTTAAGGGGTAAAGAGTTAATCAGTAGATAAAGAGCATTCTGTGTGGCCCAACTTTGAAGCTGACAAGAACACCAGTGCAACATACTAGCTTTTCTTGGAGCTTTACTAGCTTTACTTGATTGCTGAACATCTAAAATATCTTGGGATCAGCCTTTAAGTTGCTTTCACATGTTTTAGAGAGTGGGTTCAAGTTACTTTTAAAGAATAAAGGGTGTAACTGTCTTGGCTTTCTTCCTCAGGATGGGCCTTTTCCTCGTATTGTATGACTGGTTTGTTGTGAACAGGTGGTTCTGCTGGTTTCTCTCTCATGTGGAGATGTTTGGTTTGCAGTCCTCTGAGTCCTTTCTTCTGCTTCTCTCTCACAGACTCCCCCCCTTCCTTCCCCTGTCTTCTCTTTCACTCTCTGATCTTTCCTTCTGGCAGCTCAACAAGTCCACAAAACAAACCCGCCCCGCTGACATCAAATAAGCTCCGGTACTGCTTTTCTATCCCTGCAACCATTTGTTGTTGGAGAGCACCTCTGTGCTCTGTCTGTTTCAGTTACATTGATGGTGGGTGTCATCTGGTCTTTTTGTTTTAAAAGGAAACCCCCACCCCACATTCTTCCCTCTCATCTCTGCTCCCTTCAGATCTCATGTGTATCTCCTGAAATTTATGGTTTCTCAACAACCTATCGTGTGCTATTTTAAGATGCCTCCTAGCGCATTTGTGTGATGGTATTTTTTATAAACATTTGTGGCCTCCAGCAGTTCCAGTGGACTTTTAGACTTGAATATGTGATTTGTCTTCTTGTTTTCCTCCTTGTTAAGAAAACAATCCCTCAAGCATATTTTCCCCATGTACTGATGGAAACACCAGTCTTACTATATGCAGTGTTTCCTTTTGGTCTTTCTCTGGAAGTTTCAGCTGTAGCATGTTTATTGCAGTCAGGAAACAAAGACCCAAACAGTTTGGATTTTTTCTTCTTGATTCAATTACTTGCTCGGCATGGTAATTAGATGTTGTTTATTGATTGGCTGGTGCAGGTAACCTCATCGGGGGGCTGAAGTATCTGCAGGCGGTTTCAACCAGACCCATGAAAATATACAAATCCCTCAACCATCCGAGTGATGGTAATGAGTGCACAAATTGTTGCTTGGAGAAACTGGGTCTGGACACATATTTAGTCAGGTGTCGGGATTGTGGAAACAAATTGAACTGATAGTGCCGTGGCAGGTATTTTGTAACTCTAGCAATTGCTCTGGGATTTTTTGTTTACTTAATTGATGCACATGTAGTTCGTCATGCCACTACAGTTGGCTTTGTTACATGCAGGGTTACGTTCCTTGGCTGGTCTGTGTTCCCTTCAGCTGTGGGGTGTGTAAGAGTGGCATCAAGTCACACAAAGTGGATATGTCCCAGTGTGTCTGCTGCCCCCCTCCCTCTTTGTCTCTTTGTGGTTGCCACAACTGAACATGCAGACTACAATTCAAAACTGCTGGACAGGACAGGTTATTAAAAGAAGAAGGAAAAAATAGTAATTGAGACTGTTTTTGGATATTTTAAGTATTCGTTGTTCCCCCTTAAATTTATTTTTGTCTCTTGAGCTTTGTGTTTTTTGTCCACCTCTCACAAGCTCATCTTTTACCCAGAGAGACATTGAGCTTCAGTAACAGTCATTCTTGAATATTATTGATCTGAATCAAAGAAGTTCAAATTTATTTGGATATTTTTCCCCCACTGGCCAACAGTGAAATAGAAGTCAGCATGAAGTCAGCATGTGAAATAGAAGTCATCGGATTCAACAGAAGGAGCAGCCCTGCTTTGCTCCACAAAAGAAGGAGAGGAAAGAAATGAAAGAAAGCAGGGTGAAGGGAAAGCTGGGAGAGTACCTGAGGCTTTCCAAAGCCCATAGTTTACAATAATGACTCTCCCAGACCCTGTAGGCTAACGATGTGTTTATGGAGCACACATGTCCATATTGTGTCATTGCTTCATTTTCCTTTTCAGTGTTTTTTAATTGTATGGATTCCCCACGCCCTAACTCCTTCTTTGTCTTCATCTTTGCCTGCTGATATAGTCTGACCTCATTTCTTTGTTTCGCTGACTGACTAACTTCTCTTTTCTTTTCTTTGCCTGCATAAATTTTGGGGGAAGTAAGTGGAATGTGCACTGTTAGTCACAGCTTATCTGCTCAAGTTTCCATTACAGTCCAACCCCTTGTGCAAACTCCTTGACAGTGTATGGTTGTCCTGTGCATGGCAATGCCTTCATCACTTTCAAGATAAGCATTTACAATACATTTATAGCTTGAGCTGTAATGCAACTATTCCAGCATGAGCCTTTAAAATAGGCCTCAATGAATTGTAAAAAAAACAAAAAAACAAAAAAACCAAACAAACCCTGAGACAGACAGATTAGTTTATTTTTAGTTTTGTTTTTGTTTTTTTGCATCAATTGGATAAGTGCTGCCAAAAGCAATCACTCAGAAAACAAAAGGTTTGTGTTGGTTGATTATATCATTTTTTTCTTTTATCTTTTGCCAGACAAACAAACAGACAGACAGACAGAAAACTTTATTTCAAATCCCTTTTAACAGGAAGAGAACCAGGGTCATGGAGGGATAGCCATTTGTAGGTTTGCAGACATTGTAAAGAATGGGTTTCACGTCTATTAAATGCTTCAAGTTGCTTCATCTGTAAAGAAATCAAGCTGTTTTTATACCATAAAATTGCAAAATGTGCACTGCAAGGAGGTGAACAAGCAATGAGCAACAAGTCATCAGTCAACACTATTTTCTTTTTTATTGCAAGTTGTGTTTCAGCACCCATAGTTATAGCCTCCAGTCTCACCACCTCCTCCTTTTGATTTGTAGTGCATTATCAGACCTACGTAGTACACTGGCATGGCAGCAAAAGCTCTCCGAAGGAAAGATAGACATGATGTTGCTGTCTATCCCATTCTCTGGCCTCTTAGCTGCTCTCAGAGCCAAACCCATGGAGCCACAGCCTGTCATTTCCCCCACGAAACCCAGTTATGCTCCTTCCAAGCCAAAACCAATGAGTTGAGGAGCCCAGCGCAGCCAGAGATGGTTCAGACGAGTGGGAGTTTGTTTGTGTGTGTGTGTGTGTGTGTGTCTGCATGTGTGTCAGGGAGTGCATTAGCCAACTTGCGCACACAGCGGTTCAACTGAAATCTCATTTTGCTATACCCACTGTTCATCTGCACTCTCTGTCACTGCCACATGTCTGGGATTGCCAGATCCCATGGTGGGTTGCCAGGTCAGACATCCAATGAGGTCATGGTAAAGCACGCTGGCGCCCTATTCACAGCTCTGCAGATCTCATTCACCCCTACTGGACCTTATTGTGTATGGATTCCATGAATGCAGGCAAAGTCTTTGTGTCTCATGTTTGTTACAGACCTGCCAACCCCCACCCCACCACCAACTACTGCCACACACCACATGCATGCATGCTCTCCCTCCTGCAGTTCATGCACTGCTTGTTGCTCCCTTGGCTGTGATTCAGTAGCATGATGAGATGTGAGAGAGTTCACCATACATGTGGCCTGCATTACCCCAGTCAAACCTTCTAGACTGAAGGAATGAGCTTCTTAATCATGTGGCAATTCAGCGAGGAAATATTTTAGGATTTTTAAATTAGGAATCCACCCACATGGTATGATCAGCAGTCAGGAGCCGTTACAGATGGCGGCATCTGATCTCCCACAGCGGCAATCAAATGTGTGACTGTGGACTTGTTTAATGTGAATGGCAGCCACGTTAGCTAATGGCGTATTTCCTTGTGGTGTTCCTAGGTGATGAGAGAGGTGTGTGTTAATGGGAGCATAGATTTGGATGGAGTTGGATCTGGATCTCCAGTTCATAAACCTGAACTGGAAAAGGTAAACAGAACACACTCACACTGATAGATGATAGTCATTTTAACAGCTTGTTGTATTTTGTTATTAAGCGTTGCTTTTGTAGGGTTTGAATCAGGTTTCAGGTTGGTAGAAGATTTGCGATTTGCGGTTTTATCTATCTATCTATCTATCTATCTATCTATCTATCTATCTATCTATCTATCTATATATATATATATATATATATATATATATATATATATATATATATATATATATATATATATATTGTGCGTGATGTCATTCAGATGGTACCTTAATTTATTAGCCTTGGCTTACTATTATTTGTGCAATAGATAACTTCATGGAATAGCAGTGTTTTGAATCAAATATCTGTCTTCCCACTGTAATTAACACCAGTTTAGTTTAATAAAATGTGCTTCCAGTGTCAATAAAAGGTTACACGTACTTAATCTGTTAAACCAGGATTTGTTGCTGTTTTTTGAAGCAGACACTTGCTTCTTATAAGCAATTTTCTTTTTTTTCTGTTGACACACTACTGCCTTTCCAATGAACACAGGAAGGAGAAAGATGACATAAGGCTATTGGCCTTAGCCAATAAATTTTCAAACGTCAATAATAGATTATTTGGTTCCAAAACCCCTTAGATGAATGTATTCTTGTAGACATAACCTTGTATTTTCAAAATCACAGTATGTTTTCAGGCGGTGTCTAAAAACATTTACTTCTATATGGCACAGACAGGAAATTTGGCTTTCATGGGAAAAAGCAGGTAAAATCACTGTGGACAAACTGCACTCGGCACATGTATGTGTGCCTGACAAACCTCTTCCAACTTGGCATGGCAAACGTAAGCCCAGCCTAATCTCATCTGTAACATGTTGCAGATGTTACTGCAGTGTAATTAGCTGTGTTGATTAGCTTCTTGACTTGTCTGTCCTCAGGAAAGTACAGTTTTGTTCACTATGTACCTTCCTGTACACCCATTCTTTTCTTTCTTCTTCTTTTTTTCTCT
This sequence comes from Simochromis diagramma, assembly GCF_900408965.1. Taxonomy (NCBI): domain Eukaryota; kingdom Metazoa; phylum Chordata; class Actinopteri; order Cichliformes; family Cichlidae; genus Simochromis; species Simochromis diagramma. Next base: position 459,494 of record NW_024387488.1, read on the forward strand.
GTGGTTGTCCTGCCTCCAGAAGACATCGTGTGACAGGCCAAGCTCAGATGGGGAAGCAACCCATGAGAACGGTCACAGCGACTGCAAGGACCAAGGTGAGAGTCACAACGACAGTTGCTACCAGAAATGAATCATTTTCATCCATTTTAGTTTGTGCTTAAAACAAAAAGGTCTGAACAATCTCTGTGTTATGAGTAACAACAACTACAACAACTGCAATTCTGGATCTCTGGTCAAGGTGAATGAAGACCAGTAGTTGCCCTTTATGGTGCCAAACAGAAAGTATCTTTTCATCTGGATGCCATGGATTAAATAAAATCAGCTTTGAGCTTGCATGTCAACAGATCCATGACAGATGAACAATCTAATGAAGACTGTGTGATTGAGCTAAAAGCTTGTTTTCATAGTGCCATTCCGATCACATTGCATTCACATAGTACCTTTAATCATAGCCCCATGGCACAGTACAACATCAATAATAAAATTCAGTGAGGGACAGGAGTTATTAAAACTGGTGTTTCTTGGAACCGTAAAGAATTGTTCTCAGGCTGAATGGCTGTCTTTCTCACGTAATCTCCCTCATAATTCAGAGAGGAATCTCCGCAAGCTGTGGAAAGGTCAGCCTTTATTGAAGGCTGAAGAATGAGCATTTGGATTTATTTAACATGCTTTTACATGGGGATGGTCTTTCCTCACTCAACTAAAAGCCAAAACAAAGAGATACTGTTGAAATATTCTCAGATTATTTACCGTGTGTTTTCTCAGCTGGCAAAATTCTTCTGGGAGAGAAAACTCATTTTACTTGTCAGCTCAGTTATTTGGATTGTCAACTAAAATTTAACACTCTTATTTTTTTGCTCTGTTTAGATTGGTGAATTTTTCCAGAATTGTATCTGAAACAAATTTCCCACCAGCAGTTGATTTAAAGTCTAACAACCAATTGGGTTTCGAGATTTGAAAACATTTGGTTGTGCAAGACATTTTTCTGTGTTGCTTCCGTGAAATTATGAGATCTGGGGTAATATCCAAGATGTGTACTGAAAAAAGAGTGCATCTTTGAACAATGAAGTACGCTTTGTGGTGGTTAGAATTAATTGGATCCCAAAGACCTACATGCTGTTACTGACTCTATGATAATTTGCTATATAGTAAACATTAGCATTCCATTAATAATAATAAAAAGATCTCTCTCTCTCTCTCTGTCTGACTGTTTTAGCACAGCTTTTCCTTTGCTGCACTACATTTACTCAAATTTAGAATATAGGTCCTCAGCCCTGCTTATAAATAAGTTGCTATTATTTCAACCTGGTCCTGTGATCTCCTTTCCTGGTGAGTTTATGAACTCAGTCACTTAATTTGGGTCAGATTGAAAACAGCATTTATTTGATCAATCTGGTCATTGTAAGAGCCATAAAGGGGCATTATTCATTATACGGTCATTGGTTAATGACCTATGATTGAAAAATTGCTAGTAAAAATTAGCATGTGGCATCAGGGTCAGATCAACGCCTCATTCTGGTTTCAAAACACCACGATGGTGTCATGGTAGATTTGTCTTTCACGCTGTCCACGATACTAACCCAGAAAGAGGGAAGAAAAATGAATCCACTTCCACTCCAACAGTAGTAAAGTGCATAACATAGTTTTAGAACCAACATTGTGAGAAAATAATTCAGCGACTACCAATGTTCCCTCTAATTTTTCACGTGTCTGAGCGAACACACAAACTCCCTGAGCGACATCAGACGTGTGCACTGTGGTCACGCCAGCATCTAATCCATCCAAGTTACATGGTTTATTAAAATAATCAAATTACAGCATTTACATTTATGTTAGACTACTTTTAAACTGCTTCAGCCCATTTACAATGAAAATGTAAAAAAAAAATTAGCCATTGGCCTGTGTAGTATGTTAACACTATTGGAAGTAAAAATGACTTGAACTCCAATTTCGAAAAAAAAACCCCAACTTTCTTTTTCTTTTTCTTTTTATAAAGCTCTGACTTGTATTATGAGTCTGTGGTCTGGGAGAGAGTCCTGTAACTCTCTGTATAATTATATAGTTACTCCTCAAAAAAGTAACTCAGTTTGGCAAACAAAGTTTTTTGCAGCTATTTTTTTAAATGCAGCCGAGGCCTTTTTAAATAAACATTTCAAACTATTTACAGAACAATCAGCTGTTCTGCATCAAATCTGATGCCACACAAATCATTTGTGTCACTCCAAAAAATAATTTCTGTCCACTATGAGATAAAGGAGAACAACAGCCTGATACCTGCAGGCCTGACAACAGGAGATGTATCACTCCTGTAACACCTGTAACATTCAGCAGTCGCCTCATTGTTCTGACGCACACAACAAATATATTGACTACACTACACACTAACTACACAAGATTTGAGCTAAACGTCTCAAATCTCTCACATCTCAAAATACCGCCGTCACTCCTAAAATTTCCCCCCGTTTCTAACTAGATGCCACGTTGCCATACCATTTTTTGATTGGTCGACATGGTACTTTTTTGGACGAATAGGAAAGAGAGGGGGGGGTGGGGGTTTGTTTTTGCTCACATACAGAGAGCGCTTTCGAGCCTTTTTCCATATAAAACGCCGTTTTTACCGTTTCTTCCCACAGTAAATATAAACAATGACAGTATTCAGGAAGAAAACCAAACATTGCATATTTTTATCACAACTCTGGTTTTACGTGGCCGATCAACACAATTTAAAAACTGGTAGAAAGTCCACACTTTTTCCGTCAATTGTTCCGTCTGTCCTGCTCACATCTCCAATGGTTGTACACGTTGTCATTAACGTGGCTTCACTCCACATCAGCCACTCCGCTTTGCTAGTTAAAACGCCAGTGTCGGCACATAAGGACGCTGTCATAGCCTGTCAACCACGTTGATTGGCTGCGTATACAAATGTGAATCGCATTATTGGCTGGACTATGGGATAAGGTGGCATCGTTCTAATCCCATACGGGAGCAGCCAGTCACTTACTGACTAACACTGCAAAACAGAATTGTTAAAGTTTTATTTTCAATTCAGGTTAGATTTTTTTGTGTGCGCAGAAACCGTGCCTGCAGTGCGCAATTGCGCACGTGCGCAGCTTAGAGGGAACGTTGGCGACTATTAATGTGACTTCTGTCACACCAAAATTTATTGCAAACCATGTTTAAAGTCTTCAGGAAGTTTTGGATGTGGTTTTTCTCTGACTGATTGGGGCAGAATTCACATATATTAATCATGCAGTATCGTCACAGCAACATCATCAGCTGTAATAATTGCCAAAAAAATAGTTAGTAGTTCTCATCCTTTGCTCCTTCTCTTATTCAGTCCAAGAACTCTCATAATCTTAATCAGCCACATTCTTTCCATGGCTGGTAACAAAAAAAGCTGATTTACTGGAATTAAATTAGCCTGATCAGAGTTTTTTTTTAATTACTTTTACAACTGTGTGTCTACGCTCCACCTCAGCCCTGCATTGTGTCTTTCTATTCTTTTGTTATTGCAAGAAAGACCCTGCATCTTAAATTGACTGCAGACAGCTTACTGTTTAATTAAGACAGTTGCCATGGTAATTGTCATCTTGCATTCGGGGAGGAAAATGCAATGTGGGAAAAATACCAAATCAGGAATTTTTGACTGCAAAGAGGAAGTTAACACAGGGAGTTGCTGTCATTATATCATATCAGTTTGGACTGCTATTCACTGTTTTCAGCAGCCAGGTGCTGATTCCTGTTAAGTATTAATGGGTGTGTGTGTGTGTGCAAGTGCAAGTGCAAACTAGCCTCAGTGATTATACAGATCTCACATGTGTGTTTAGAGTCAGTCCAGACGTTGGCTATGACATAAGTGAAGGGGAATGCTTTATATTTCCCTCCCCCGCTTGTTCTCCACTGTCTGTTTTGCCTCGATGTCTGACAGTACAGAGAGGTTAAAAGTCAAGCTTTTTTTTTCCTTTCTAGTGTAGAGATACAAACACATTAAAACACACATCTTTCTTTTGTCTTTCTTATATTTTCTCACTCTCTTTTACACTCATTCAGATACATCACAGATCAGAGTATCAGCAAAGCAAGAGAGTCAAGCAGAAGCTATTTTCCTTACACAGACAGAGCGACTCAGACATAGCCTCTCATGACCTTTTTTTTTTTTTCACTGTTAGCCCTCTTTCCAGCAGAATGTGCACAGTCATTCAACTCTCTTTTGCTATTTGAATAGAAACTAGGGCAGCTCAAATCAGAACACTCAGACCAGAGGGAATGTTGGGATTTTGAAATGAGTTTAATTCTCCAACATTGCTTTTTTGAACACAAGGGTCTGATTAAACCCGTTCGGAACTCGGCGTTGTTTATAGTAGAATCTAAGGTTTCTCTTCTTTTTTACATTATTACAAAAGCATCCAAACATAACTGAATCAACATCTCTCTTGGTATTTTCCTGTGCTGAGATCAAGATCATAGATTGCCTTCAGCAAGGATTGTTAGAGTTCTTTTTACTAATTTACTCTTCAGTGTAAAAAAGGAATTAATTTCAAAATGTTCTCTCAGGAAAAGGAAAGAAAAATACAAAGTCGGAGCAGAAGACTGGCACTGTGGGGAAGGGAGCAAGTAAGAAAATCACTAAGATCATTGGACTTGGAAAGAAGAAGCCCTCCACGGATGAACAGACATCATCAGCTGAAGAAGACGTACCTACATGTGGTAAGAGAGAGAGACGCAAATATCCTGACATGGTAGAAGTATGGCTTTTATATGGATCTTGATTGATTGACCGGTCTATAAATGCATTTATGTCCCAATGAATCTTTGGAATTTTGGTTAATTAAGAAAATGTTTCAAAGTAATGCCAGAGGCGTTTCAGAATGGCTGCTGAGTGGTGCGACTCACTTCTAGGAAGTTTTTTCTTAAGATTGCTATGTTAGGGTCCTGAAAGTAAACAGTTCAGACAGGTTGCTTTGATTTCCTTATGCTTTCAGACGTATTATAAAACATAAAGATTCTAAAAGTTTCTTTAAAAAATTCATTTAGAAGTGCACCCCATTGTGTGCAATGAGGACCAGTGATGGACAAACAAATAGAAATGCCTTTTATGTCTTATTATTTCCTTCATTTAGGCTCAAATAGGTACGACTAAAATGTCTCCCAACTAGACAGGCCTGAAAAAATATTGCCACTGTAACGGCTTCTTTCAGATGGTATCCTCCTGACTGTGTTTGCTCTGACAGGCTACCTGAATGTTCTCTCTAATAACCGCTGGAGGGAGCGCTGGTGCCGCCTCAAGGACAACCAGCTGCTCCTTCACAAGGACCGGGATGACCTGAAAAGCCACATAGCTTCACTGCCCCTCCGAGGCTGTGAGGTCAGCCCCGGCCTCGATCACAAACACCCCTTTGCCTTCCGCCTCCTTCGTAACAGCCAAGAAGTGGCCGTACTGGAGGTGAGTTTGATTACGTACTTGAGAGATTTTCATAGAAAAAAAACTTTGTTGAGGGAATTAGAAATGCCTCAAACACCACTAAATCACACTTAGGCTGATGCAAGAAAAGATTGCTCCTTATTTTTTATCTTCCTCTCGAGTGCTCAATATCTCCTCCACCCACAGTGATTTTTGTGTTTAATGTTGTTGGTCTTCACAAACTTCCTCCAATTGCCATCCAGTTTGTTTTGATTCTATTTCCTCACATAGTCTGCACGCTATCCTTAAACAATCCAATTATTATTATCTTCATTTAAACAGATAATAATAATAAGGAATTTAAAGTTTATAAGGATCCTCTTCTTGTTTTGGCTGGTCTTTTTGGGGGATCATTTGCCTCCATCTCACCCTGTTTCTACTGTCCTCCTTCACTAAATCATAAACCTTCTCTCTTTTTTAACATTTAACTCTTCACAGACACTGGCGGGATTGCATATTCTGTAACTCTGACTTTTGCCTTCAGGCCTCCTCCTCTGAGGAGATGGGTCGCTGGTTGGGGGTTTTGCTAGCTGAGACTGGATCTACCACAGACCCAGCCACCTTGCACTATGACTACATTGATGTTGAGACCACTGCTAACGTCATCCAGCTTGCCAAACAGTCCTTCTGGTGAGAGATGCATCCACATCATTTCACATGAATCTTTTTCTCTCTGGTTAATACCTGGAAGAATTCTTAAAGAATTAGTGCTTAATGTGTTTTATTTCTTATTTCATTAGCTCACAATGACTTATATGTTGAAACGTAGTATGTCTGGCTATTTTCCATTTTCCTGTTTTTATACGATCGTTACAACCGTTAATGATCCATTTTTAACTATTTTGTAGACTAAGAGATACAAAAATCCCAGGTAATGAAGATATATGAAGGGCACTGTATTTTTAAGCCTCAATCGTGATGTTTTATGTTTAGTTTCACCAGTAAGCGTGCCGTGTCTCCTAACCCATATCTGGACAACCCAGTCAGTGGCTATGCCTGCCCCACTGGTATGGCACTACACTATGATGATGTGCCCATAAATGGAATGGTAAGGACACAACTGCTTACTGATGTTGCATATGTACTGCAATGAAAAAGTGTGAGATAATTCACTTCAACACCCTCTAGTTTGCTTACAAACTCTTGGCTGATTCTTTCTTTGCTTTTCATTTTTTGCATATCATTAACATATTATTGGAAAATGTGTCATTTTTGTTATGACACTTTCAGAAGTTCCAGTGAGCCTGCATGATATAAATCTTTTTCTTTCCTAAAATCAAATTAGACCAGTTAAAGTAACGGTATGTACTTTGCTATTTGCAATAATGGTGCTCGGGCCCCTTGCATACCACAGCTTTTACCTTCTGCACTCATTGACCTCCTGACAGATTTACATATGAACCTGAGGGCTGAGTCAGTCTGCACCCAAAGAAGAGCAAAATTACACTGTTGCATGATAATAATGATATAAAACTAATAAAGACAAGCAGACAGAGAATATAACATTGTTTATTCATAAAAGATGCTATAATAAAGGAGTAAAGAGTAACCTGTGATTTGACGTTATAGGACTTGGATAAAAGCTCATCAACAATTAAAAAGAGGAAACATTAAATATGTTTTCAGTCGTGGAGCAGTACTCTCCATTTTGGGAAGCTAAACTAAATTTGTTAAGTATTTCACATACTGCAGTAATGCTGCTATCATCTTCTTCCTTTCTGTTCTCCTTATCCCCCCCTTATGGCATCTCCTTATTCTTAAATCCTGTCTTCTGCTTATTGCATGCTCACCTGGTCTAACCCAAGGACCCAGAGATGCAGTACTCCACTCCCAGCACAGGGGGGCGCCAGCGGAAAGAGGAATTGCACTATGAAAACACTGAGCTCTATGAGAACATGCCCTCACCCAAGCTAGTCACCAGCTGTCCTCCCAAGCCTTCTTCTTCTACTGCTGCATCATCTTCTGCTTGTCACTACAAAACTCCTGTTTCTAAAATCTCCTCTAAGTTCCTCTCTGCTGATTCTAAAACTAAAGACTCCGCTCAGGTGACTAACACTGCTGCATAACCTTCATGTTTCTTTTTGCATTTCTGCATATTAACTGTCTAACAGTTCAGGGTTTGTTTTAACCTCCTCTTAACTTTTAGTGTTTTTAATTCTCCTTCGCTGTTTGTTTACTTAGTGATCTCTTATGTTTATGTATTTAACTGAACTGGAGTTTGTTTGCTGATTTTCTTCCTGTGTCATTATGAACACCAAACAACAAAAGTAGAGATGATGCCTGTCTCCTGAAGCCGAAAAGGAAACTGTCTCCTGTGATCTGTTAGGATAATAAGGTGCAGTCGTTTAGATATGTCTGATAATGCAAGAGAAGGATTTAAATTCAATTCTGAATTTAAAAGGAAGGAATGAAAAGAAGCTAATATGGGAGAAATGTAGTCTCTCTTTCCAGTCCCAGTTAGTGATTTGGCTGCATTATTCTGGATCAGCTTAGACTTTTTGTGAAACTTTTGGAACAAGGTGATAACTGAATTACAGTAGTCCAGTGTAGGAAAATTAATGAAATAATAAAAGTGTTTATAACTTTTGTGATATTGAGTGCAATCCAAGTAGAAAACCTGTGGCATAAACAACAGTGACACATTTTTCTTTGAAATGTTTTTTGTTTTTTATTTTTATGGAAGAGCATGTTGGTACAGTTTTGTATGTGTATAGCTTATATGCATTGCTAACATCTATTTGAAGGGTCATTTGAATTGTGTCTTCCCTGTTTGTTCAGCTAAAGGGAAAGAAGGGAGCAACAACCAATGGGGTGGCATCAAAACAGAAGGCAGAGCCAAAGAACCAGCCAAAGAAGAATGGAGTCATTGCCACAAATGGGACTGCGTCTCTGAGGCGCAACAACTCCAGTAAGTTTTGAGATTTGAAGATACCAACAGGAAGTCATCTTGAATTGAAATATCACCCACCTTTCCCAGTCAGATCTTGCTCTGTAAGGAATAGCAGACAGTGTGTCTGGCTTCTCACCGCTGATTGCTTTCAAGCAAAATTCTGTTCCACAGCAATGTGGAAAATGCAGGATATCTAAATTACAGTTGGTTTAAGTAGAGGGGAGTAAATAACTGAAAGCCTTTAAACCTATCCTACCCTCGAGACAGTCCATGTGACGCATGTGGGCCAGACTTGAGCCTCCTGCCAACTCCAGGGTAAGAGGCACGATAGCAGAAACAGACCCTAGCTCATTGGAAGAGAGCGAAATGTGGTCGAGTTAATCCTTGTGGTTCAGAAAAATATTTTTTGCCTAATGTGTGAACGAGGAGGGTTGTAACCACTTAGTGTAGCTTGCAATTCCTCCAAATGTCAGAATGGAAACACCAAATGTTTCATGTTGGGTTTAGAGTACCACAGATAAGAGTGCTAAATTTGAAACTATTAGCAGCGGTTTATATGACTGATTCTTCATAATTATTCACAATGAGTGTATTTTTCACGGAAACATAGGCCTGGCAATTAATTCCTGCGGAAGGCACTGAGGTCAATGGGTTTCTAAGCAGTTCATCCCCCCCCCCCCCTCTCTCTCTCTGCTAGCAAATGACCTCAGTCTCTAGCTTCTAACTTTTTGAAACCCGACTTTTCTTGTGTAGATGGGGACCAGTGTAAGTATGGGAAGAACCGTGTGGAGGCTGATGCCAAGCGACTGCAAGCAAAGGAGGAAGAGATGATGAAGAAGAAGCAGGAAATCAGAAACCACCTGACCCAGCTGAAGAAGGAGAGGAGAGACCTTCGTGCTGCTGTGGAGGCAGCGGCTGGTAAGAGAGAGAGATAGAAACGTGCTTGTCATTAAAAGACGAGTTTAATAAAGTAATATTTCTCCTCTCTCTCACATTAGGCAAACGCTCACATATTTCACTATCAGAGCGCCTGAAGAAGTTGGAAGAAGAGTGCAAACTGAAGGAGGAGGAGCGGGTGAACCTGGAGCTGGAGTTAACTGAGGTGAAAGAGAGCCTGAAGAAAGCCCTTAGCGGAGGTGTCACCCTGGGCCTCACCATCGAGCCGAAAGCTGGCTCCTCTGGCCTCCAGGTGAGTATGAAGTTACTTTATAAGTTTGTGCTGCCACGTTAGTGTACTTGATAGGTTAGTAGCTTGAACCTATTTCGCTGGAACGTTGAAGACAATATGTCTGTGAAGGTTCTCAGTCATCCAGGTCAGGCACGTGCAGAGGGTGGGGCTAGAATGGCTTGAGCACCCGCCCCTTTCCTGATGGGTGCCCAAAGTGCCCTTTTGTTGAGGCAACTTTTTAAAAAAAAATTATTATTATTATTTTTTTTTATGTGTGTGTGCGTGCGTGCGGAGTCCTGTCTGTGCCCCTCAACAATAATATTTAACTATTAATCACAGTTTTGCTAAATAAAAGGATCTGGCTTGCATCAGTCACATGATCACATTTAACCAATGATCGCCCTTGACGGCAGAACGCGCTGGTTATGAGCCGGGAACGAGCTCACAAAGAGCACGCGCATTTTTAGAGGTCCGGAGCTGTAGGAGAGACACAAGTTAACTCAGAGACACAGACTGATGCCACAAAACCAGTAAGTAGGTGTACAGCGTAAACTGTAGTGTGTAGCACACAGGAGTATTAGCTTATTACGTACACGTTGGTAAGTTGTCTTGTGGCAACTGACGAACTGAAACAAACGAGCGTGCTGTGTGTGCAACAGCGCGACAAACATTACCTGTCCTTTTATTAACTGCACAAGTAGTGCTGGTCATAGCTGCTGGCTACCTGTGTAAGGCTGTCATGGGTCTGTAGCTCTGTCACCGTTTTAGGGAACATATTTAGTTTTAAAGTATTTAGAAACATATTTAGTTTTAAAGTAAGTTTCCAGGCTTTTCCTGCCTTTCTGGAGGGATTATATTTCACTAAAAAACGATCTAATATGCATGTCCACATAATAATAATTATAATTATAATATATTTAAAAACACAAGCTGTATTTTAAAGAACATACATTAAGAAGCAGATTATATCAGATTTATATTTTAAATAAGACAAAATTTGGATTTTACAGCAGTAAAAATATATCTTTACAGTTTAAAAATGTAATAAGCTTTGCCCCTGCACAGAGTGGATAGTGAAACAAATGGAATCATCATAATGACATTATTTCATATTTATTACTTCCCCCTCCTCATTGCTTTATTATTGTAGCTCTAGTAATAAATAATAATGTAAGGATTCTGGATCAGCACCGTGATGCCCATTGTATATACAGTATTCTGAAGAAGATCTAAAATGTCACTGTGTGTGCGCGCATGTGTGTGTTTTATGTGTATGGATTTTCTAAAAAAAATATTACTCATGATATAACATTGTCCAGACATGGCTGGTAAGGACATGAGGAGGAAACAGCAGGAGCTGTGTGAGGCTACTAAAGGCAGGGCTATAACATTTTTCTGTCATCATTTTATTATAGATTAAGTGCTGGAGTTGTTAGGTGTGGATAATTAGATTATAGTTTATTGCAACAGCAAGTTGTGCCTTGTTCTCACATAGCAAGTGGAGAGTGATATATGAAATGATGGGATGGAAGGAAGAAGAGAAGCAAAGAGTGAATCACAGGCAGAGCCTAAATTATTTCTCACAGTTTTTTGTGTCCTTATGGTTCCAAGCGCTGTCACCAATCTTTGCATTTTGTTATTATCTCATGACACTTGTTTAATCAGCTACCATCTCTCCTGTGGACTTTTTAATGTCTACAGTCTCAGATCAACACAGCCCTGCCCTTCCCATATTAGATTCTTGATGAATGTGTGTTGTTGTTATTCAGCCTGGTTCAATGTGCCCCTTTTTAACTTTGAGCACCCGCCCCTTTAAACCTCTCTGCACGGCCCTGATCCAGGTCATCGTAGTCAAAGGAGCTTGCAAAGAAAAGCGTCTGGACTTCTTTAAGTTACTTGAAGACGTTTCACCTCTCATCCGAGAAGAAGCTCCGGCAGCCTCGCCTCTGTCAGTGCGCCCCAGGGTGGCTGTGGCTACAATGTAGCTTGCCATCACCAGTATGTGAATGTGTGTGTGAATGGGTGGATGACTGGATATGTAAAGCGCTTTGGGGTCCTTAGGGACTAGTAAAAGCGCTATATAAATACAGGCCATTTACCATTAGCGTGTTTTGCATATTAAGTTTGCTTAACACCTGGCTCTGCCAGGAGCCTGCATATATACCATCATGGCCTGGAAAACAAGATCTGGAAGTGAAATCAAACTTCACACTTGTAAACAATTGTATCATAAGAGCAATAAGCATTCAACATCAGCAAGACAAGTGTCATGTGCAGGTTTTCTCAAATCAGTAAACTACAACTATTACCATAATTCGCCTCAGACATTGATCATCCCATGTACTCAGTCAACATTAATGTAATCGGTGACTTCCCTTAAGCAAAGTCACTCCACTCATATATTACTAGGAGCTCAATAGTGGCCAGCTAATGAGCCCCATACTAAACTATTCCATAAACACTGCATCTCTTATTTGTTTTTCTCTTAGAAAAAACAAACATTAGCAACACACAGTGACCATCGGTGGTCAGACGCAGGTCGACAGGTTCCAGAGGTGCCATAAAAACACCATAAAGTTAGCCATCCATAGCTGTGGAAAGAATGTTATTCACATCACCAAAGTAACCTTCACATTTTCCCAAAAACACAGTGTAACAGCATCACAAACTCATAACCTGTAAACACAGTTTCTTCACACATAAACCCAAAAATTCTGTAGTAAAAAAAACATTAACTAGTCCTCTTATAAATCACATGATCAAACACATGAAGAACTGTAATGCTGTAGAAAAGAAAATGCAAATGTTAGCGCTGCGCAGGCGTATGCATACTTTCTCACAGTGATCTCTGTGAGCAACACAAGGTAGTGAATAACACCCCTGGTAGATGCACAGACACAGAAAATGGCATTTAAAAGGTAAAACCATCACGCAACCTCGAATGTTGCTGTCAGCCTTCTGCTCCTGTAAAAAGAAACACACATACACTGCACCTTTGTCAGGTGGGGGTTAACTTCGCACAGTCGTGTTACATCAGTAAAGTCTTGTCAGCTTTTACCAGTTAGTCAGTTTTTTCCTCTTTCACTCATTCATTCATACATTCTTTCTTTCTTTGCTGATAGTGGAATCGATCGTCGCATTTAGTTTCCACTCTCAGCAAAATGACGTCATTTCAAAAAGAAAAAGAAGAACTTTAGCTCGGATTACATCGCTGAATCCTTTTTGGGCAGGGACTCTCATTTTCTAATTGCATCTCCCAATTTACTATATTAACAACTAAATTAGTTGTACTCACAGTACTCATGTTTCCTTCATATTTTTGTCTTGTATAGTCACCAGCAATGCTGCGACGGACACACGAGTCTTCTCCATTCTCCAGCTGTGACACCAGTGACACCGAGTCCTGCTCGCTGCCGGTCAACAGCGCCTCACTGCTCTACCGGCAGCAGGGCAGCCAGAAGCCCTCAGCAGTCCGGGGACATGTCCTCAGGAAGGCTAAGGTCAGAGGTCACGCTACACAACGCGACTGGCACCAGTCTTTCTCTGAGAATATGATGTGCCTTTAACTTTACATCTCTGACTAGCTCTGTCTTTTGCAAAACTTCAAACTATGCTGGGACCTTTAAGCACATTGTTTGATCCATTGTTTGGTGTGGACAGGGTCTTTTGTTTTTGAAATCTGGTTTTATTGTCTTTGACTTCCCTGTTTTGTGTGATGTGGCTCCAACAGTAGGCTGAATATTTTAAGCAATCAACTTCTTGGAACCTTCTGAAAGGCTCTGATACATCTAAAAGATGCATTCCTCGGCTTAAGATCGACATATTTAAATATGAATGTAACGTTAGTATCCCCATTCTTTTAGTCATATGTAATATATGTAATTTTAATTACATTTGTCTTGAACCTGTGTGGTAGCAGTGGAAACAGTGTGAGTTAGCTCATAACAACTTGCATAAGAATGATCGGGTCAGCAGCGTTATGGTTCAGGATTCCTGCAGTGCAGAGAACAGCTGTGTGTGTGTGTGTGTGTGTGTGTGTGTGTGTGTGTGTGTGTGTGTGTGTGTGTGTGTGTGTGTGTGTGTGTGTGTGTGTGTCAAGGTCCACAGAGGAGTTCCACCAACTAGATAACCAGTGAGGCTAATAAAGATGGTTAATAAAGTTTGTATTTCACTGCATGCTACAGTGAACTACTAGCGAGTTTAGGTACTCCACAAACACGTACACAAGTGTGATGTAGTTGCTCATTTGATTTGGTACTGACTAGCAACGAAAAATGCATTGAGGTAGTAAACAAATGAGAGAATCCCAGTAAATGCAAATACTTGCAATCTGTGTACAAGTATGCAAACCAAGTCTTTGTGTTTGTTTGCAGGAATGGGAACAGAAGACCGGCACATAAACCCATCACATACACCCTTGCATCAGTCTTCCTCCAATCTCTTTTTTTGAAATTGTGTATATATTTATTTAAAAAACAAAAAACAAAACCTGTTCATACCGTCAGAAGGTGTGCTGAGGAGGATACATGCATAGCATTCACATGTACTAAAACACATGCCTAGTTTGAGTATACTGTAAGTACCACAACATAAACTTTTATACTATTGAGCATGTTCAGTGTACTTGGTTGTGCAACTTGTGTTTTCCGCTTTGACATCTTTTCAAGCAAACACCTGTCTTTATTTTTCCTCTCAAAATGTGTTCCAGCCATTTGAAGTTAAAAAGGTCCAAGGTCAAAACCAAGTATTTATTTGTAAATGTTAAAGGAAATACTAGCTTCCCTGTGTTTATTTATGTTGACGTATTTAAAGTATTTTCATAGAGTCTGTGGCTTTGCTCACACTCCATTTTCCCACAACATAATTGGTCATCAGTCATGATGCCTCTGTTGTAGTAACGATAATTGTAACACACACCAGCCTGGCAACAATGTAGCTCCTCTCTCATTGATGTTTGAAGAAGTACAAATACAATTGTCCCAACTGTCAGAAACACCGACTCATGGCTAGCAGAAGATTTTGTTAATTGTGTTAAGTGTTTTCACACACAGATCATGATGAATCACACTTGAAGTGTGTTTTAATATGAATGTCCATATTTTATATCTGTGACTTTATTGCTATGGGTAATCCAATGGTAAGTTTGTGTTGGTTTGGTAAGTTCCTTGTTTATTCTGTTTGTTTCAGCTTTTCTTTTTGCATTAAAACAACCATGACTGAATACAGACGTGTGGTCTGGACAACTTCCAAAGAGATGTCTTTTTCTGCCAGTTTAGAGAAGTTTATGAACAGAAAGCTGACCATCTAACTGAAAGTAGATTAGATGCTGAGTCAAATATAAATATAACCTGTTAAATTCACATATTCGATTTCACATATAAGATTTTTTTTTTTTTTTTTTAATATATGTGGTGAAATATGTGAACATATAAAGAGTAGGCGGGGCAGAAAAGACAGGAAAGGTGTAACACTTAAAGAACAACAGGATGCCTTACAGTTAGATTAGATTGTTATAGCCAACCATGTTACTAAGTGAAATTAGTGTGCATGGCATGGGAAGCTCGCTCATTCTGTGAAGGCACCATTAATGATGTAAACAAGTTTAGGAACAACATACAGTCAGGTGACATTTTTTAAGAGTACCTGCCAGCAGTCCAGACTCTCACTCACTGGTGAAAGTTAAAATTGAAAATATGACAAATTAGACCAGTTTATCAAGAAAGGCCAAACTGGTGACAGACCCAAATAAAATACATATTATACAGCCTATATGTTTATTAAAATGTTTCTAATTAAGGCCTCACTAAGAGCATCATCATCCATGCTTTGTAATAGTTGTATTGTTAATGGAGAACTTGCGCTTCTTTCTGTGTGTGTGTGCTTGTGTTGCTCAGAGATGTCTTCATGGCACATTGCAAATCCTTCAACATTACACTGACTAAAAGGGGGGCACTTGTAAACTCACACTGCTGTGTGTTCTGCTCAATCAAAGACTGTGAGTTTGATTTCCACACTGTTAAACACACATACATTCATCAGTGTCACACTGATAATGGTGTTTCTTTTCTGTTGTTGTTGTTGTTGTTTTTGGACGATGTTTCACTGCCTAAGCTTTGCTACTATGTATATAAGGCTAATTTACTTTATGGGGAGTGTTGACAGATGTAGTGAAAGCATGCACTCAGTTTGGAACTCATTGAACACACAGACACTCACTGGTTCGTGGTGATGTAAATATTTCCTGTCTCCTGCCTGCCGGAATGATATCCCGAAGGTTTTACAAGCATGTTAGCTTAAAGATGGGACAAGAGATGGTGGTCAGCAAGTGTTGACCTGCAACAAAAAAGGATGTCTGATGTCAGTAAATGTGAACCTGCTGTACATAGCTTGGTAAATGTAGTACTGTAGAAGGGCAGGAGGGCTTTGAATTTTTTTTCTTTTTTCTTTGATGCACCATATACATTTTCTCTTGTTTTATATCACAGACAGTCTCCAACTCGGGGACAGGCACACTTGTACATAAATTAATAAACCTCCGAACAAACCGGCCTCGGACTTTGTGCCTTATTGTTGGTTCTTTTCAACAGTAATGTAATGTAATGCAATGTAATGACCACAGAACAGTTTTCCAATCGTTTTAAATGAGCTTTGGCCCAGGGCAAATGGCAGTGTTTCCAGACCTATTCACATCTGGCTTCTTCTTTAAATGTTAGAACTTTAACCTGAATTTGTAGATAGATCTAGATATAAACTTTTCATAGACATTGGAAGGAACACTTCCAGAAATCAGTGTTCTACAGGTTATGCACATCCAATACTCAGAATCCATCATCATTCCTAGCATTAAAAGTGTAAGAGGTTAGAACTTTTCTAGTGACAGAGTCAGAGTTGGAAATTTTCTTTAAATTTGTCAGTAGAGTTTCACTTTAGTCATGTGTATGGTAGAGCTAGTCTATAGAGCTTCATCAGGACAGAGTAGATTTCACGGTTCTACAATTCTCATGTCAGAAGAAGCTTTTATGTTGTTCTTTGATGGTCAGTGTACGTTCACAATTATTTTAATTTTGTTGACACAGACAAAAGCAGAAATTTTCTCAATGTATATTTTGCAAAAATGGAAGTTTTTTTCTTCCAATTTTTGTTTTTTGATTAATTCAAGCCATCAAACCCAGCAAGATTTAGATAGTTTGTGTGTAGCTGACTGACAATAATGAATCCATTTAGAAAATAATTGTACTTTTTAATAGTGAGAACGTAGTGATGGATGTTTACTGATTAGTGGATGACTGGAATGTATAGTGTATGATTGTAATTTACAAAATATAACCAGAGGTGATGTGATGCTTGTGTGATTTTTTTTTAACAGGACCCTACAGTAGGATGAGTACCCTAAGTTCACCAACCTTTTGATGGCTAGGTGTGCAGTTCCTGCTTTAAATGCATTCACTTTTTACATTCAGAAATTTAAATCAAGAGGCAAGAAATGTTTGCACACACTTATGAACTTAAATCAATAAGTGTATTGATGTATGCTCAATCATCCAGGTAAGGAAATCTTAAAAAGTTGATTCTGTTCATCAAGTCTTATCTTTTTTTAGTGGGAGAAACATTTTGTCACTCATCCAAAAAAGGTACATAAGATGAATAGAATAAACTTTTGCCGGTTAGAATAATAGTGTCACTGCCCTCTGCTAAGACTGGAGATAATATAAGGAATGAGAGAATTGACAGCTATTGTGTTATTTCGCCCTGTCATCGTTCTTTTAACTCTAAGTATCATAAAGTAATGTGGTGACATGTGGAATGATGTGTTTCCAGACAGCATTTTAGGCACGAGTTAGGCTGTAGGTTGCAGGCACTGATCTCACATTGTGTAAGTGTAGCTGGTTCTAATAGTCTGAGCTGCTTGAAGCTTTATTCGTGAAGAGCACATTAACTTACAAAAAACGTTGCTAGCTAGTTCAGCTGGGTAATATTTTCTTAGAACAGTGGGGCTACATGCGGTGATGCTAGAATTAGCCATGGTAT
Source organism: Simochromis diagramma (assembly GCF_900408965.1). Lineage (NCBI taxonomy): Eukaryota > Metazoa > Chordata > Actinopteri > Cichliformes > Cichlidae > Simochromis > Simochromis diagramma. The sequence goes on from NW_024387488.1 coordinate 477,041, forward strand.
CAAACTACCTTCAACAGGTGGTCAAGCTGAGTCCACAGGCGCACTACGTTTCCCCGGAGAGCTCCTTCATTCTTCATATATCCGTGTCGGGCAAGAGTGTAAAGCCCGCGGCTGAATGGCCTTTGTTCAAGCACTCAATCATGCGCGTGAAGGAAACGCGGGGAGCGAAAGAGGGAAAAGAGAGTGAGAGAGTGTGTCATGGGTAGAAAGGGCGACCGGGAGCAGCGTTCTAACGGGCTACAGGCTATGCAGTGTGTTTCCGAAGTGTGCAGTACTGTTATTAAAGCCTCATCTCTTCAGTACTCTCCGGTGCCTCGGCTGATTTCTGTCTGCCTCACTACTCCACAAAAGTGAAGGGAGTTAACCCCGAAGGAGGACAAACTTCGGCCCTGGAGGAAGCATCTCCCCTCGTGTCTCCCGACCACGGTCAGGGGACTGACGGCGAGGAATGGTTAACACTGGGTTTACGCTGTAGGTCAATGAAGGACTGGTTAGGCAAGTTTTCATGAAGTGTTGATCAGATTTCAAGAAACAAACAGTGTATTCAGATCAATCTAAATCTCTGTTGCAGACTAAAACTGCAATTGAATTCTAAACCCATATCAGTGGAGTATTTGCTTTTTCTTTTAGGCATAAAAAACATCCACGACCAAAGCAAGAAAATGTATATAAAAACCTGCTTTTGAAAAATACAGTAAATACAGCAAAGAGCTCCTCTTGTTTGTGTTTTTATTTTGAAAAGGCTGTTACATTCCATCTCTGCACAAAAATGCTTTCGGTTTCCAAACTAAAGCGCCCTGCAGCGGAATTGAAACATACAGAGCTGCTCCCTGTCGAACTTCAGGCAAAAGTAAAACGAAAACTTTAGATTTCAACAAGCATTTGGTATCAACTCTCGCTTCTGAACTACATGGAGACACACCCTGAAAGCAGAATTAGGGGTATCACCGGACACACTGGAGTGTAAACAAGTGGAAATCCTCAACTTGCCCCTTAAAAAATTACAATGACTAAAATTTAGGAATACGCGAGATCGGGCACACTCGGAAAGCGTCAACTTTGCACTTTGGGAAACACGATATCTGATCTTCTTTCGAAATTGGTCCCCGAAAAATCAATTATTCAAATTAAAGTATTTCTAAATATATTTATCCGTTCAGGTAGTACCGTGATGAAGAAGGTGGTGGAACTGGAGCAGGATGAAGTTAAAGTATCAGACTATTTCAGAATGAGATGGCTTAGAACTTGTTGATATGGCCACTCTGAGCAGCGCAGACAGCAGACAGAGGGATGAATGACGTAACGTGTCACACTTCAACTCCACACCCTCCATCGGGACAAAACTATTTGCTTTAACTTTTTCTGCCTTTATGAGTTTCATGAGCAAAAACTGTGCTTAAGTGGCTCTGAAAAAATACAATCACACCAACAGAACATACCGGACCCGGTAAATAGCCCGCTTATGCGACCATACTGCGCGCAAATTCGAGTTAAATCCTCCTACCAAAGCTGGGACAGCGGCTACGTCGAGTTAGTTAAAAAGCGACGTGAAAATACCAGAACTACATAAATCTCGCCTTCATAATAAAACAACCGCGATACACCGGTTACCTTTCCCAAGGCAAATGACTAACAATAGCTTTAATTTTGAAAGTAGCTGCCGGAAAGAAGGTTTGCAAGCCCGATTGAAAACTTTTCAACCATCAAATCCGGGAGTAGCCACCCCAAAAAAACACCACCGGCCAAGCTTTATCAGGAGTTAAACTTTTTAAGCCCCATGAAAGTTATTCTAAAAGCTACCAGAACAGTCTACCTTGCTCTGCACAGACGAGGTGATGAAGTCGGGACCTGGTCCAGTCGCTGTGGCGCTGTCACCGCCACGGGGGTTGGCTTCGTCCCCGGTGTGTGCCGGCCGGCAGGCACAGCCTCTCCTCCGCCACCTGATTGGTCGGCTGCGCATAGGCCTCTGGATAATTACACGTCAATACGCATCCAGGGACCCGATACATCCACACCAAAACGGTTGTGTGTGTGCGTGCGTAATAACTCATGAAGGGCCTTCGTGTTACTGTAACACAGATATGTGTAATAAGTGATCAACCCAAAATAAAAATGAAAAATAATAGCAAGAACATAACAATAGAAGAGAGTTGTCTCCCCCGGCCAATTTAATGTATCCTTTCTTTTAATTTTAACTTATTACTAATATAGCACAATTAGACTAGTGCAGGGGTGCCTAATCCCGGTCCTCGAGAGCTACTATCCTGCAGCTTTTAGATGCATCCCTACTCCAACACAGCTGAATCAAATGGTTTGATCTCTTCAGCATGCCATCATGTTTGGCAAAGGCCTGATAACAAGCCATTCATTTGATTCAGGTGTGTGGGAACAAGGATGCATCTAAAAGCTGCAGGACGGTAGCTCTCGAGGACCGGGATTGGGCACCCCTGGACTAGTATATTAATTGTCATGGTTATTTTGTAGAACAGAAACCAAACTGTAAAACAATCTGACTACTTATTTGCCTCCCCTGTAAAATGTGATGATGTGGTTTTTAACCGCCACATTTTTTAACTGAAATCTCAGTAAACCAACAGCAAATCCCATTCTTGTATTGTACCGTGTTTTTTCATAACCGCATAAACTGGGTGTTTTCATTGCAAACAGACTTTACCAGCCACGAGGGGCGCTATATATATATATATATATATATATATATATAGGGGCGCTATTTCTCCCATTTCTGCTTCTTTTAGTCTGTCAGGTTGCCGGAAGTGACCTGTCAAAAACGGAAAAGCTCACCGGATCCGTAAGCTATTTAACCAAAAACACCAGAGGATTATTATTTGCATGAATACATCAAAAGGCTTAATTTAAAGACAGGAATCTGCGTATATCAGGCAAGTTGCATTACAAAATACACCTGTGTCATGTTAGCTGTTTAACAGCGCCTGTCTCTCGGACTTTAGCCTGTTGCTAATGTTTCAAACCGTTTTGGCTAGTTAGAGTATAAGGCTTTGGAAAGCTGTTCTAAATAATTTGTTACGACGTGGTACATAGCATTTAAAAGTGGTCTGGTGTAAAGAGTCAACATTAAAATAGAATTAGCATAATTGTGTGTCGGGACATTTGTCCCCATTGAGTCATTGAGTACTTTGTCATTATTGTTTTGGCTCAAGCCTTTGACTTTCTTTGGATGCATTTACTTTTTGCAAGTGCGTATCTGACTTGTTGCTTCTTAGTTTAAATAAACCTGTAAAGTAGCTTATTTAGTATTCGACCCTCTGAGCAACAGTTCGACCGGAAGTAATCGTTAGCCTGTGTGTGTCACCTGTGACCCACCTCAATCTTTAACTTGTTCATTGTTAGCATGTACTAGTCTTGCAAATACCATGGGTTGATATTATGTGAAATGAATGGGAATAATGGCTAAAAGTAATATAACCGACCTTTTTGTGTGTTTTCATAAGTCTCACTTGAATGTCATGTACATTTAGCTGTAGTAAATCAGATTAATGAAAAGTTGATCTCATAGCTGTTTGAATGGGTCCTTAAAGTAACCAACATCCAAGTCTCAGCTGGTTAAATATTACCCTCCATCTCTCAGTTCAAATCAGCTGTGACGTTTTGTGATCCCTCCCTGTAATCGCACTCTTGTGTTATCCTCCCCTCTCTCTGAAAAAGCGGAGAGCATGGGGAAGTAGAGAAAAAGTTGAGTCTTCTTTCGGCTGCAGTGAAACCGTATTAAACTTTAATTATGGCTTTGAACAGACGTCACTCTTACACTCCCAGGGTGAGTAACATGAGTACTTAACAGCAAATGATGCTGAAATTAATACAACAGTGATAATTTTTGATTAATCAATTTGAAAAGTAACAGTGAGTTATTGCATTATAATGCTAAGAAGTAAGGATTTGTGAGACTCACCATAATGTCAATGTGCAATCCATCCACATCTATTGGCTTCATCAGAGTTGATACGTATTTTTAGTAATTTATAAAAAAGTATAGACAGACCTGTCGATGAGAATAACATTATTGTCTTAATATTTACCACACAAGTAGATTTTTAAAAGGTCTGTCTGTCTAAAACCAATGAATCGGTAGGTGAATTATTTTCATTCGCCGTCTTGTTTTAGTGAGTATAATCCTCTGTCCCAGAAATATTAAACCTCTTCTGATTTATCCTGCCCTGTGGTTCAAACTAAGATAGCATGGATTCACATGCTTCTACATCTCTATAAAAGGATTAGACTCTTACCACAGTCCCAGTTTGTCTTCAATGTGTGCCTTTGTCTGAGCAAGGCAGAGATACTTTCTTGTTTATTGTAGTCCGCACCATATGACTGGCTGCAAGTATGCTTCTGTGCTGTGCAGCCTCAGGGCTGTTTTGTCATTGAATATTTTCGATTCCTAAGACTTGATGTTAAAGGCTAAAGCAAGGAGAGTGATGGTACTTTGGAATTCTTAAATATAAACAATAAATTCTCTAGTGTTTCATACTTTGGCTTCCTTATTTATTGTCTCTTTCCTTCCACACATTGTACTCCTTATTTATTATTGTTTATCTACCCTTTCACCTCTTTCTCTTTACCTGTATCTTCAGCTGACCAGCCCACTGATCAGCAGAATGAGCAGCACAGGAACAGTGGAGAGTAGTAAACCTCCAAAGGTGGGTCCTTTTTCTATGCAGACATAACAAAGGAAGGAATAACATGGCTTATAACTCAAAGAATTTTTATCTACTTTTTGTCTCCCAGATTGGCTCTATAGTCAAGGTGACAGGAAAGGGTCAGCGCGGCACTGTTGCCTACATTGGCGCTACCCTCTTTGCTTCTGGGAAATGGGTGGGTGTCATACTGGATGAGCCAAAAGGCAAGAACGATGGCACCGTGCAGGGCAAACGCTACTTCACCTGTGAGGAAAATCACGGCATATTCGTCAGGCAGTCCCAGGTTAGTGACCTACCGGTGGGCACAAGAGGAACTGATGATGGTGTTATGGCATCAGCACTGAACTTTAAAGATCCAAACAGGCAGATGACATAATAAATGTACAAATGTGGCAGACTGACATCTTTTATTCTCAACTTTTCTTCTGTTTTGTGTCCATATTTGTTCATTATTCAAAATAAAGCTTTGTAATTTGTTTGTGGTTTTTTCAAATGTTGTCCTGATTACACATTTTTGTTCCATTGTACAGATCCAGGTGGTAGGAGATGGCTCCAGTGGCCACCTCACCAGATACCCCTGAGTCTGGAACAGCAAAGACACTTAAGCAAAAAGGTGAGCAAGGACCACAACTGATACTCGCGTTTCTAAAACATAATGCCTCAAAGTAAGTATTGATAACAAGAGTGTGCAATAAATTATTTTATTATTTTTTTCTAGACATTCCTGAAACTCTCAAAACAAGCAAACAGGTAGGCAAACACATTTTTGATCTCACTTTTTTTATTTGTCAATTAAGTAAAAATGCGACAAGTCGGTTACTTGGATTTTAATATTGGTGCATGTACTTTGGATTAAACAACATCCAAATAACCCCTAATTTAAAATTTTCATTGTGACAGTTGTTATTAAAAGGTGATCAGTTTGACCCCACTAGTTGTGACATTTGTTGCAGACCAGCCGTTTGTTGTTGTTTTTTAGTTTTGTTTTTTTTCCTCCTTTATGATGCGATGTTGTTTGTTTCGGCTCTCAGCTGCTGGGCTGAATTCTCATGTTTTGTTTTTCTGGATACCTCTTTCAGCAACCAGCGAGCATTAAAAAGTTAGAGCTATATTTAAATTCAGCACGTTTGCTTGGTCTGCGTTATACTCGTGCTAATGCAGCAGTTCATCTTTTTGCACTTAAGCTCTTTATCTGTTGACATTTGCACGGGTCATAAAGACATAACTTGTGATAGGTGCCATTTTCAGTGCATTCTCTTTTGGTTTCCCCACTTTACTTTCATTAAGCTTTTATTATTTATTATTCTGGTGAAGGCATGTCGTGTACATGCGTAGACGACAACACGGTGACAGTTTCAGGTTCTCCTGATGCTGTTCATGTCAGTTCTCTTTGTGTCATAATTCAATGAATTCTTTTTTTTTTTTTTTTTCAGTTTTACATTGTTGCATGATCTCAGTTTTTTTTTCTTGTCCCTGTGATCTCAAGATTAACTTTGCTCTTGATGATTTTAAATGGTGCATGCAGCTACACTATGTGGACAAAAGTACTGGGCCACCTACACATTACAACCGACAGCAGCTGCTCGACCATGGAAACTGTGGAAACCCAGTTTGATGTTGATGCCGGAGAAAGTTTGGAACCTTGCAGTTTTAGAGTCGGTAGATAGTTTGTGGCTTTTATGCACTGTGTGTCTCAGCACTTGGCTCGCCTGCTCCTTAACTTTGGTGGTGTGCCAAGCTATGACTGAGTTGCTGAAGTTAATTTCAGAACATTTTCAGTTTTTGCAGATTTTCGAGGGAAGAAATTTCAGACTGACTTGTTGCAGTGGTGGCACCCTGTTACAGTATATGCTAAAATTCAGCAAGTGCTTTAGAATGACCCATTCCTTCATAAATGCTTGTAAAGGCAGGCTGCATGGCTGGGGACTTGAGTTAATACACCTGAATTCAAAGATTCATGGCCCAGTGCTTTTGACCATATGCTGTATTAAAGTAATGATCTGTGAATACAAAACTAACAGCAAATGCTTCTTACGTGCTTCTAATCTCTTATCTTGCTTTACCACTGGATGTATGTATATCTGTGTGCGTGCGTGTGTGCGTGCACGCATCTCCTCCAGTCCTCTGCCCGCCGCTTGGCAAAGGTGAGCTCGCCTATAGCAGAGTGGAGAGGACAAATGGAATGCAAATACATGAGTTAATTCTGAAAAGTTTGATTATTTTAATGTTTGAAACAGTAGACTCTGGGACCATAAGAAGCAGATTTCTCCTCATGAAATACTTGACATTGAAGAATTGTATGAGTAATAGTTACTTGAGGTGTGTGATCTTTCGTTGACTCAGGAGGGGCAGACTAAAAACAGGATGTTAATATCACTAACCTGGTTGTGTATGATAACATTAAGGGGTAGTACTAAAAGCTTTCGTTATTCATCTTCAGTCTAACCTGCATTTAGTTTAAGTAACTGCTCTGACACAGTTTCTGTGATCACACTGTGGCAGTGGAAAACGGGTCTCACATCAGCTACCTCCCTCCCCTCCCTCCTGGTCCGTCGCTCCAGCCTGTCGCTCAGGGTACGCTCCATCGTGTCATAGAGCTTCAGCTGACACCTCACAGGGAGAGGGGTGAAGCACATTACTGACGTTATGGCACAGGTGTATACTTGCAGGGTGGTGTCTCATGTAAGGGACACTGGGAGGTGATTATATTTGGTAATCATTGTATCACATTCATTTCACAGATGAATCTTCCAACGTCCACTGGGTTTATTGAAGGTTCTTGTTCACTGTGGTCCAAACTCCTGTTTTGATAGTTGGATTGTTTGCCGATGCTTTACAGCACACCTCTTCTTCTGTTTTTTGCCTGTTTTATTTTTAAACTTCTCCCGCTCGTCACAGTCCGTTCATAATCTGCTTTCGTCAACAGGCATCTCGTGAGAGTCTCGGATCCTCTCTGTCTGGTGATGTCAGTGAGGCGGGCCTGTCCTCCCAGCAGGGTGCTCTGGGCGCCCCTGTCATACCTCAGCCCAGCGGGTCACCTGCAGCTGCAGCTGCTTCTGTTCCAGCTACTCTGAGCAAGGTAGGCCATTAACCTAAAGAAGAGGCTCTTCTTAGAGAAAGGAAAGAACTTTAATGAGGTTCATGTTCAATCCTCTCAGTTCTGTCAGCTCATCTCATCTCCAATCATAAATAAGAAATAAAATAAAAAAATTAAAATGAATTGTTTTTGTTGTATTTCATCCGTCTTATTATAACCAGGTGGAACCTGCAGGGCTTATGGCTACATGCATGATGCTGGCATGTGTTTACTAACAACATCAGGGGGGAAAACTATCCTCAGCAGACCTTCTCGATACTTATCCATGGTTTTCATGTCCTCACGGGGAATTTTCTGGTGATGACATCCTTACATCACTGTCTCTAAGGGAAATGATTGAACTGTAGGAATATATCTCTCTCTCTCTCTCTCTCTCTCTCTCTCTCTCTCTCTCTCTCTCTCTCTCTCTCTCTCTCATCTCCTCTCTCTCTCCCTCCTCTCTCCTCTCTCTCTCTCTCTCTCTCTTCTCTCTCTCTCTCTCTCTCTCTCTCTATCTCTAAAATAAAATGGACTTTGGAGTAACATCGTATTTGTTATACATCATGCGTCTGGGATTTTAGTGGTGGGACTTGATTAATATTTTGCTTTTTTTGGTCCCCTGGAGGAGAAACTGGAGACTTTGAAGATGAAGCGAACAGAAGACAAAGCCAAGCTTAAGGAACTGGAGAAACACAAGATCCAGTTGGAGCAGCTTCAGGAGTGGAAGAACAAGATGCAGGAGCAGCAGGCCGAGCTGCAGAAACAACTCAAAGAGGCCAAGAAGGTAGACTGGAATGGATGAACTTAAATAGTCATCGGTGCTACAGTGTGATGTCTTTTTTCTCAAGGTTTTGGGAATGAAGGAACAACCTCTTAACTCATCAGGCTTGCCAGTTTAATGCTTTATTTATACCTTCTTACTTCACAGGAAGCCAGGGAGGCACAGGAGGCCAAGGAGCGCTACATGGAGGAGATGTCTGACACGGCAGATGCCATAGAGATGGCCACGCTGGACAAAGAGATGGCAGAAGAGAGAGCAGAATCGCTCCAGGTTGAGGTGGATAGCCTGAAAGAGAAAGTGGAGGAGCTGTCAATGGACCTGGAGATCCTTAGGCATGAGATTTCAGAGAAAGGTGCGTTTGGAAAAAAAAAAGCAGCATGTTTATAATAACCACTGCTATTCAAGTCATCCACAAGGTCTTCTTATGTATTCTGTATCCATCTCATTTCTGCTCACTTCTCATCAAGTGCTGTCCTTTCTGTGCACTGTTTCCTCCTGCAGGCTCAGATGGAGCTGCCTCCAGTTACCAGGTCAAGCAGCTGGAGGAGCAGAACAGCAGACTCAAGGAGGCGCTGGTCAGGTCAGTAGCAAATACCTTTTTAAATGAAGGTATTTGCCTGCTCTTTGTTACACTGCGTACAGATAAATAAAAAAAGAAATCACATTAACCTGCCTTAACTCGTAAAAAAGCAGTAAGAGAAGACAAGTCCTAAAAAAACAAATAAACAAACCAAAAAAACTCTTCTTTCTGGTTCCTCCTCAGGATGAGAGATCTGTCTGCTTCGGAGAAACAGGAACATGTGAAGCTTCAGAAGCAGACGGAGAAGAAGAACGTGGAGCTGGAGACTCTGAGGACTCAGAAAGAAAAACTGCAGGAAGACGTCAAGCAGGCAGAGGCTACAATCGATGAACTGAAGGAACAGGTAAAGGATGTATACATAAATACAGAAAGGCAATGGTTTATTTAGGTTCTACTGGTTCACAGTAGCTCATAATACATGGTAAAAAATATTTATTGAGACTAGTCATTGACAGCAAAGATGCATGTCCTTAATCTGAAAACTTGTGAGACTTATTTGTGGAAACTAAAGGTGTGTGTGCGTGTGTGTGTGCGTGTGTGTGTGCGTGTGTGTGTGCGTGTGTGCGTGCGTGCGTGCGTGCGTGTGTGTGTGTGTGTCAGGTGGATGCTGCTCTGGGCTCAGAGGAGATGGTGGAGACCCTGACGGAGAGGAACCTCGACCTTGAGGAGAAAGTCAGAGAGCTGAGAGAAACCGTGACTGATCTGGTCAGTGCAGCTGTATTTATAATAGATCTAATAGAATACAACTGACACTCCTTAAATCTCCAACATGACACATCCAGGACGAAGGTGTGAGGAAAAGGTTTGAATGAGATATTTATAGCAGACCAACCACTTTTTCTTTTTTCTTTTTGCATTAACAGGAAGCCATCAATGAGAGGAATGATGAGAATGCCAGAGAAACAGAGATGGAGCTGAGGGAACAGCTCGATCTGAGTGGGGCAAAGGTCAGAGAGGCAGACAAAAGGGTGGAAGCTGCCCAGGAGATTGTAGCTGATTACCAGCAGACCATCAACAAATACAGAGAACTCACTGGCTCACTTCAGGTAGGTGGATGGAGGGGTAATTCTGCAGGCCTGCAGTTCTATTGTCCTGATGCTGTAAAAGGTTTGTTTTATGCATTAGGAGGCCAACAGGGAGCTGATCAGTCAGCAGAATGCAAATGCAGAACAAGTTCAGCAACCACCTGCAGAGCTGTTTGACTTTAAGATCAAGTTTGCAGAGACCAAGGCTTACGCCAAGGTAAGAGAGCTCCATGGTGACATACAACCTCGGTGCCAGTGCTGTTGGTTTTCTTTATTTAAACAACTAACCTCACTCTTTGTCTCCAGGCCATTGAGATGGAGCTGAGGAAAATGGAAGTAGCTCAGTCGAACAGACAGGTGTCCCTCCTCACCTCCTTCATGCCAGACTCCTTCCTTCGCCATGGTGGGGACCATGACTGCATTCTGGTTCTCCTGCTTATACCTTGCAGATGAGCCTGGGAATGAGGCAGACACATGACAGGTTTGAATTCTTGTGCTCGATTTTAGAATTACCTGGTTGTAGTGCGTTTTTCAAAGAGCTTTCCCAAATCCTTACTCAGCTGTGTCTGTATGTGGTCGATATTTTCTTGTCCGAAGGCTGAACTCATCAGTAAACAGGCACAGGAGAAGTTTGACTTGAACGGGAACCCGGTGCAGGGAACAGGGCTCAGAGGGCCTCCGGGAGAACAGCGCAGCTTCGCTTCAGGACTGGTTTACTCCCTCAGCCTGCTGCAGGCCACCCTGCATAAATATGAACAGTAAATATCGCAGCTTTACCAATAAAGATGCAGGAATAAAATAGGTGAACATACCTTCATCACTGGGTCGATGTGTTTTACTCTTTTCCTTTTTCCCTGCACTCGTTTAGGGCTCTGAACACCTGCAGCGTGGACGTTTTTAAGCGCATGGGAACCCTTTACTCTGAAATGAGTTTCCATGAACGCTCTCTGGATTATTTCATAGATCTGCTTCATAAAGATCAGCTGGATGAGACCGTTCAGGTGGAACCTCTCACTAAGGCCATCAAGTACTATCAGGTAACGCAGGGATGTGTTTTACATTAAAACGTCACAACTGGAAATTTCAGTTGTCGTATAAATTGTTATAAACTCACTGACATCTACAGTTACACATGTTCATTATATCAAGTATCTGTTATATTGTCTTCCAGCAACTGTATAGTGTCCATCTAGCAGATCACACTGAAGACTGCACAGTGCAGCTGGCTGATCACATTAAGGTACATCAAGCATGTTTAAAAGCAAAGTTAAAAAGATTTCTACCGTTTCACTTGTAATGCAGGGCTATAAACCAGAAATAACACTATTATAAAAAAAGTGTTATTTAATATGTCCAAAATGTATAAATCTGTAAGGAAAAAGAAGTGTCGGGTTTTCCTTTTAAATGACACATGCCGCCTTTTCACCTCCAGTTTACTCAGAGTGCCTTGGACTGTATGGTAGTGGAGGTAGCTCGTCTGCGCGCCTTCCTGTCATCAGGACAGGAGAGCTCTGGTTTAGCAGTCCTTCTGAAGGACCTGGACACCTCCTGTTCTGATATCAGAAGATCCGCCGTCGCATGCCTGGAACAGATGTAGCTGGAGTCCCCGCTGCTCTCAGTTTTGGACCAGAGGTACGGAAACATGTCATACAAACTAACGCACCATTGCTGATTGGGATCTGTATAATTACAGCTGTACGCCTGACATGTCTCTCCTCATATGGCAGGTTTCAGAGACGCTGACCGAGTGCAGGCGTCAGTTGACCCGTGTGGTTGCGGTACTTTAAGAGGTAGCTGCAGCTGGAGCTCAGATGGTTCCTTCACTGGGAGAACAGGAAGGTCTCAATGCTCTTAAACTGGAGGATATTGCCTGCAAGGTTGTGGAGCAGGTACTTTCACATTTAACAGCTGCTCAGGCCTCTTTAAAAGGCAAAACCTCTTTTTTTTGTTTTTTTTTTTTGGGAAATGTAAGGACTTATAGTTCTAGTTAATTGGCACGCTTAGCACATCAGATGTTTGATCTTGTGTTCTGAGCATTTTGCACAACTTCAGTAGGTTGTGTATTAAGCACTGTTGATTTAATCTCTTGCTATTATCACAATCTGCTTTCTGTTCTCTAAGGTATATGGCTCCCATGGTGTAAATGGTCCAGAGTTAATGCGGCAGTCTTGCAGCTCTGTCATCACCACCATGAACAAGATGGCTACAGCCATGCAGGAAGGAGAGTATGATGCTGAAAAACCACAGGGAAAGGTATTTGTGTGGTTGAACAGTCTCACAGTACTCATTTCACATGGTGAAGTCCCCAGTTTGGGACTTTTCAGACTAATTCTCACTTCACCAATTAGACTCTTCCAGTGGAAATGAGAGCAGCCACAGTCAGGGCAGAAATGACTGACGCCGAAGGTCTGGGAGTCAAACTAGAAGACAGAGAAACCGTCATCAAGGAGCTCAAGAAGTCTCTCAAGATTAAGGTAACATGCTGAAGAAAGGTTGTGCAAAAGGACCTGCCACTTCGAAGTGAAAGGGACTGGAAAGATGAAAACTGAACAGACAGGTATAACAAGCATGGCACTGTATCTCCTTTTTATCTCAGGGTGAGGAGCTGAGTGAGGCCCATGTCCGCCTCAGCCTCTTGGAGAAGAAGCTGGACACCTCCACCAAAGATGCTGATGAATGTGTGGAGAAGATTCAGACAAAACTGGATGAGAACCTTGCCCTGCTGAAGAAGAAAGTAAAGTAAGATTAATAAACAATGAAATTTTCCTCTCCATTTTCTTTATTATGGCGATGTTTTCCTCATTTGACCCTCCCCGTTACTCTTCTCTAGGGAGTTTGAGGAGACAATGGATGCTCTGCAGGCTGATATTGACCAGCTGGAGGCTGAGAAGGCAGAGCTGAAACAACGACTCAGTAACCAGTCAAAGATGACCATTGAAGGCCTGAGAGGTCCACCTGCCTCAGGAATTGCCTCCATCGTTCAGGGATCAGCAGGAGGTGAAGTTCCCACTTCTTATTTATGCTCATTTCTTCTCAGCAGCTGAATTGATGGTGTTTTATATTTGATGGTGGTTTATATTAATGTCACATGTAATTGTTCTAACCAGAGAAAAGCAATTGCAATTAACTGGATTTTATAAGAAGTCTTGCAAAAATTGAGTATATTCTATTACAGTGAAACTTTTCCTACCAGACTTTAACTAAATGAAAGTGAGGCGAATCGGCACCATCTAAGGAGAACCACAAGGTGTCGTTGTTTCCACAATCATTTTATTTTTCCCCATCAGGTCTGCCTCCCTCTATGGGAGGGCCAATGCAGGTGGTGGACTCTCCTCTCCTCAGGCAGCAGATTGAGGCCCAGAGGCTGGCTATTAAACACCTTAAGAATGAAAACAACAGACTCAAGGTATGCTAGATTCAAGCGTGTGTATGTGTGTGAATTTACAGAAGCCGTCTTGATTTCATCATTTTTTCTATATTTGTCACGCTTAAATGTTTCAGATCATCAAGTAAATGGTAATAAAAGACAAAAATAACCAGAGTATAAACAAAATGTTTTTAAATTACATTTTTTAAATGTTTTAAAAAAACAAAAACAATTTCTTTGTCTAATATTAACTTGTTTGATAATCTGAAACATTTTTAACAAATATGCAAAAAAAGGAATTTAAAAAAATAGGGAAGATACTTCTTATGTGTGTGTGTGTGTGTGTGTGTGTGTGTGTGTGTGTGTGTGTATTTATATCAAAACAAAACTATAATAATAAACTACATAAACTTACAGGCAGAGAAAATGAGAGCCCAGCTAGCCTCCCTGCCGCCGCTCCGCCCTGCTAAACTCCCACAAGTGTCTAAAGAAAGAGCCTCCAGAGGGACTAAACACAGGGATATACAGAAGGACTGACCAGCTGCTGGCAACCCTGCTCAAGCTGAGTGCCGAGGTTAAAGTGGTGGACATCACTGGAAAGACGGCAGGTATGTGGACACAGAGGTTTTAAGTATTTTCATATTTGGAAGAAGACTTTTGTGAGTTTGCTAAATGCATTGAGCAATTATTTTATAACTCCTTCATTTCTTACAGTTAGTGCAAGCGCTCAGCTCCTGGAGCAGACAGCTCGTCTGCAGAACCTCAGTGATGCTCTGGATAAACTCAAGGTGCCGCTTCAAAAAATAGTTTCTATTACACAATCCTTATGTTGTCTTGTTATCTGACAGCAGTGCAAAAGCAAGCAGTCTGACCAAGTCTCCTGTTTCAGGGTGAGGTAGCCGAACATGTGGTCTCATATCAGCCTGGAGCAAAGGCTTCTTCTGACTTTGCCACATTCCCAGTCACCTCTTTTACTAAGGTATTACTATAGTAGTATAAAAGAATATAAATGATTCATGTTATACAACAGTGGAAAATATATTTCATGTGCATATTTTTTGTTTCCTAGGCCAAGGAAGAGAAGCAGGGAGACACTGTATTCATTGGCCATGTTGCGGTTCCTGTCCACGGGTGCATGGAATCGCAACGTGGCCAATGAATAAAGTCCACCGTCTCGTCCTATCAAAGCAGCAGTTGCAGCAAGTGCACAGTCTCCTCATGGTTTAGAGCAGTAGGATCACACAGAGTACCTTCTTATTCCAGCTAACACTTCAGCATTCCTCCTATTTGTCTTTTTCACTTTTCTCAGGAAACTGTTTCCACTTATAGCACTAATATTATCGACCCAGAGAAGTGTCTTTATAAAAGTGATTGTTTTTCTGAATTTCAAGACTCCCGAATGTGATTAAGATGTCATGATTTCATTATTGAAGAAGTTTCTGTACCAATGTTCACTCTGTGCAAATGGGAAGAACTACAAAGCAATTTTTACTGCATTTGCAATGACTGAGGTTTTTTTTTTTTTTTTTTGTATTTGTGCAAGTCGGACAATAAAAGATAGCAGCCCAATTCTGAGCAAGAAATACTCAAATGTACGTTTACGTTTATATTACAGTGTAAACTTTCACTAATATGATGAAGTGCCAGCTGACAGTTTGTCTGCTTATTTTGGTTTCAACCTCATTAACTTAAGACGATCTCACCAAGAAAGTGTGTGAAACATTATTCAAAGGAGTTTTGCAGACACAACCACATTAACTATAGCTGTTAATATAAGTGTTCAGGGTTTAACCCCCCCCCACCCACCAAATCTATACTATATCCAACCTGTGAGAAATGTGAAGAGACAAGAAGAATAATGATACACATTTTAGCAATAACAGTCAACACTTTAATTTTAACTTTAGAGCACAAAATACAAACTTTGAAATCTGAAATTTAAAATGTCTTGTTGGTGACAGAAAGATTGAATTTAGACAACTAAGAAAATGTGTAATAAGGGTAAACTATTGTATATGTACAAAAAAAAAGATGCTTCTTATTAGTAGATGTAAAACACAGGACTGCAGTTAAAATGAAAAATGTCCTGATGATACAGATGAATAGATACTCGACGAATAGAATTTGGACGCGTCTGCTGCTTGTAAAACACCTATTCAGTAGTAGCCGCCATTGTAGCCATAGTAAAAGGGTCTGTGTTGGGTGTACGGGGCATAGTGGTGTCTGGCGTGCCTGCTTCTCATCACATGCTGATGATTGTACTCCTGGTAGGGCTCAAAGCGGTGCAGAGGCCTGTAGTCAAAACCTGCAGGACACAGGACATGTTATATCTGGAGCCGACATGGTAGCTTCAAGTTATCACATCTTTGCACAGTGAAAAAGCTAATCAGCAACTAATCAAAAGACATCGATACCTGAGTTTTAAAGCAAATATTTTGACAGCAGAGTGAATTCCAGCATGGGTGTCTATCTTTTCATTCCATTACAAGTATGTCCACATTCCACTCTATGCACACTTACCATTTCTAGTCTCTCTGTACTGATTTCTGTGGTGAGGTTTTGGTGGGAGTGCAGCTCTCTGCGTTCCAGCAGATTCTAGGTGACACATCTGTGGCCCTGGGTTTTCAAAGTTCAAGTAGTTAGTGGGGAGTGAATCGCTGAAGAACTCTGCCCGGCAGCCATTGTAAGGTATCTCTGACAAGCGCCAGTCTGTGAAACAGAGACAGCAGAAAAAGGGTCACTTTTAAAAGGAGCATTCTGTGTATTGATGCATTCAGTCTGCAAGGCTGTAGTCATTCCTTTGATTGTTTTTTAGATATTTGTTTTGTATCAACCTACATCAACACTGATAAAATCTACTGCAACAGTTTCTCCGTGGCAGAAACACCTTAAAGACCGGGAATGAGTAGCAGTCTTTCCTATTTCTAATAACTGGTAGGACATTACTAGTACTTTGACACACTAATAAAACAGCATGAGAAGCTGCTGCAAAAATTAAAACTGTCAAGCTACATCTGCACATAACATGGGTACTTTTTGAGACAGGTTTTTCTGCATTCATCTTGAAAAATATCTACGCCCACATAAAAACACACAAGACGCCCTGAAGCGATGTCAAGAACTTGCCAAAACAATGTGCGACGAAACAACCCTGACCATAGAGAAATCTGCTTAACTTGCCCACACATAAATACACAAGTTGTTGTTCTGGTGATGACAGTACCTCTTAAGCCTTTTATGGCTGAGGGGTAAAAAGCCACGTCCACTTAAATACCCACATACATGTTGTCAGAGCTTCAATTGCTGTTGCTTCTTACTACAAGATTCTCAGTAATACTACGGTCATTATCCAAACTTTGTAAACAATAAGTCTGTGTTCAAGGTCTCTGCAAAGTTTGCATAAACGTCTTACTTGTGTGTTTTGGAGCACTGTTATAGGTTGGCTGTTCCTCAGCAACCTCCGTGTGATCTACACCCAAAAAAAGGGAGAAAAAAGGTGAAGTTCAAACCCTGCAGAAAGCTTAGACACCAACAAACCACATTTTATCCTAGAAGTGCAAAATATTTTCCTGCATGTACGTGCGACTCCTGACTTCCTTTCACCATACAGTCACAGGACAGGGCAATATCACACCCCAGGCCTCTGCAGCGTGCTGTAACAGAAGAGAAGTTATCTTGCGATGAGCAACTGCGTTCCAGTGGACTCTGTCCTTCATTCGATGGTGCAGTGAGAATCTGAACTGGAAATGGAGGTCCAACACATCCATCCCATAGACATCGGCCAGAGTTCCACTGTAGAAGTTGGCTTCAATCACATCGTAGCGCAACTGGGGTGCCTTGTGCTCAATCTGAGGCAAATAAGGGGGAAGGCAAAGCTTTAAGGCTCAAAACAGAAGATGGTAAAATAAAAAAAAATTAAATAATTTTTAAATAATTAAATAATTAAATAATCTTTTAAATACTTAATTTATAAAGTAAGTATTTAAAAAAAACTCAAAAAAACTACAGATCGCACCATAATATATTTATTAAAATTTATAAAAGAAATTTAGGCATCCCCACTTTGACACAGTAGCATCTGCTGTAATAGTTACACCTCTGATGAAGTCTCAAAAGCTTTATTTTGATACCAAGATTGCAATTACAACTCTGAATAAACAAAGAAATACTGACATATCCAATATACTATTAATTTTGGGCATGTTATTTCAAATAGAAATGACCCTTGGGGTTTCAGATGTTAATGCTATTCGATTTCTGCTGTTACTCAGCCTCTAAAAGCACTTGGCTGAGAGGACAGTGGCATCACATTATCCACTACAGGCACATGGCTTATGCAAATTTTTTAGATCAGCTTTCCCCAGATGACAAGAGACTTTTGACATGCAATGTGTTTAACACGATCAGATTAGTGTTAAATCATAATATAAATGGGACTTGCTAACGGACCTCAGGCACCAGGAAACCGCCTTGATCCTCTCTCCTAAGGGCATGGTGAGGTTCCACACAACCAGCCTTTCCTCTGGCAGAGCCTCACGCAGCTCGTCGAAGAACCTATGAAGGTTCTCCTTGTAGTCATCAACCCAGCTGCAACTGTATCTAGAACACCCAGTGCAGACATAAACAGGAAGAACAAAAATCACTACAGTGGGAGGAATTCAATTGGGAAAACAAAACGTTGTGCTATGATTCTTCTGAACTGATAGATGCACACAAAAAACTCCATCACTCTCACTTCTGACTCATCTCACATTATCTCTTTAATGAAATCAAATCAACAGCCTTATTAATAGTTACGCAATATACTCACCTTGAAATATCCCAAACACAGGAGTTAACAAAAACCACATCTGGTTTCAAACCATGGCGGAAGTCCTCCAGGATGCTCTTCATGTAGCGAGAATAGATACGCGTCACGAAGTAAAAACGGACCAGATGGTGGGCGGACTGAAACTGTCGAACTTCCTTGTACTCTGTGCCGTTGTGCATTTGACCCAGACAGCCCCCTTCCACCAGGCAGTCCTGTTCGAAGCTCATCTCACCCTAAAGAAGTGTGAGGACAACACAAACGAGGAGGTGAACAGATATAAAGCACGTCATTCAAATACACCCATTTTTTTACATTACAATTTAAATGACACCAGTGGCATGATTACAAACTTTATATTGCATAAGTTAGCTGAGGTTTTAACTGGTAGCATGCACATGATTATACACCCTGCACGCTTTTTTGTATCAGTGTATAAAACTGGTAAATTTTAGCCCTTGCCTTGCTCTGCAGTTGTCTCAAGGAAAGATATTTCTCTTTTTGTACCAGCAGAACAAGATCCTTGTACACTGCCCGCTGAACTGAGGAAGAAATAAAATGATAGATTAGAAGTAGTCCCCATAGATTAGTACATTACATTATACAGATTCGATAGTAGTCCTTTCATTGGGCACACCTTTCCAAGTGCACTTTAATATTTAATTCATCACTTAGCAGAAAATGGGCTGGTTTTAGCATTTTAGAAATTGCTGATAAACTGAACTTGATTACTACCATCTATTTGAGCCAGAGAATGGTTTAGAAAGGGAAAAAATATATACAAGACTTCTGGATAAAAATGTCTTGATGACAGCAGTTGACACTGGGGCACAGGATACATTGAATAGGGTCAGAATTTAGGGCTTAGAACATTGAGTTTTCATAGGGTTAACAACATGAAAACATGGATCCATCCTGGATTGGGTGAACAATTTAACTTGCATGTAACAGTGAGAAACACACTGTCTTGGCGAAAGAAAGCGTTTTCGTACAACTTCATATAAATTGCTGTAACTTTTGATAGAAGACTCAGACAAACATGTTTATGGCTTTATCTTATAGAACTCAATATCCCCGTGCTGGGCAAACAGGTTTTGCAGCCGTTTGAGCTAAGATTTTAAAATTATTCACATAATGAAAACCTATACTTTGTTTCAGGCGAGTTTCCCATTCAAATGCATGTAACAGTGAGAAACACACTGTCTTGGCGAAAGAAAGCATTTTCGTACAACTTCATATAAATCGCTGTAACTTTTGATAGAGGTCTCAGACAAACATGTTCATGGCTTTATCTTATAGAACTCAATATCCCCGTGCTGGGCAAACAGGTTTTGCAGCCGTTTCTCACTGTTACATGCATTTGAATGGGAAACTCGCCTGAAACAAAGTATAGGTTTTCATTATGTGAATAATTTTAAAATCTTAGCTCACACAGCTGCAAAACCTGTTTGCCCAGCACGGGGACATTGAGTTCTATATGATAAAGCCATAAACATGTGTGTCTGAGTCTTCTATCAAAAGTTACAGCAAGCTTGGCATTTCACCAGGGCTTGTGTTGCTGGCTGATGCGATCCACAATACACAAGGGCCTGTGCTACTGGCTGAGGACATTCACATTACACCAGGGCCCTTGGTGCTGGCTAATACCATCCACATTTCACCTGGGACAGTGTTGGTAGATAAGGCCATCCACATTACAACAGGGCCTGTGCTACTGAATGTGGCCATCCACATTATACCACAGCTAGTGCTCCCTCTGAGGCCCACTTCACGACAGCAGGGCCTGCGCTGCTGTCTGAGGCCACCTATATTTCACGAGGGCTTGCTGTTGCTGGCTGATGCGATCCACAATACACAAGGGCCTGTGCTACTGGCTGATACCATCCCCATTAAACCTTGGCCAGTGGTGTTGGCTGAGGACATTCACATTACGCCAGGGCCTGTGGTGTTGGCCAATACCATCCACATTTCACCAGGGCCAGTGTTGTTGCCTGAGGAAATACACATTACACCAGGGACAGTGCTTCCTGTGAGACCATCTTCACCACAACAGGGCCTGTGCTACTGGCTGAGGCAGACTACATTTCACCAGAACGCATGTTGCCGGCTGTGGCCATCTACATTTCACCAGGGCCTGGCTGCTGTCTGAGGCCATCCACATTACACCATGGCCTGTGCTTCCTGTGAGGCCATCTTCACAACACTAGGGCCTGTACTGTTGGATGAGGCCATCCTCATTACACCAGGTACAGTTCTTCTTGTGTGGCAATCATCACCAAACCAGGGCCTGTGGTGCTGGATTAGGCCATCAACATTTCACCAGGGATTGTGTTGCTGGCTGATGCGTTCCACAAAACACAAGGGCCTTTACTACTGGCTGAGGATATTCACATTACACCAGGGCCTGTGGTAGTGGCCAATATAATCCACATTTCACCAGGGCCACTGTTGTTGGCTGAGGCCATACACATTACACAAGGGACAGTGCTTCCTGTGAGGCCATCTTCACCACACCAGGGCCTCTGCTGCTCATTGATGCCATCCACATTACACCTGGGCCTGTGGTGCTGACCGATATCATGCACATTTCACCAGGGTGTGTGGTGCTGACCAATACCATCCATAGTTCACCAGCGACAGAGTTGTTAGTTGAGGCCATCCACATTACACCAGGGCCTGTGCTACTGGCTGAGGACATTCACATTACACCAGGGCCTGTGGTGCTGGCTGATACCATCCACATTTCACCAGGGCCAGTGTTTTTGGATGAGGCCATTCACGTTATACAAGGGCCTGTGGTGCTAGCCAATACCATCCACATTACACCAGGGCCAATGGTGTTGGCTGAGGACATTAACATTAGACCAGGGACTGTGTTGCTGGCTGAGGCCACCTATATTTCACGAGGGCCTGTGTTGATGGCTGATGCCATCCACAATAGACCAGGGCCAGTGATTTCTGTGAGGCCATCTTCACTAGACCAGGGTCTGTGCTGCTTGCTGATGACATCGAAAATACACCAGGGCCAGTGATTCCTGTGAGGCCATCTTCACCAGACCAGGGCCTGTGCTGCTAGCCATCCAAATTACCCAAAGGCCTGTGTTGCTGGCCGAAAACAACCACATTTCACCAGGGCCTGTGATGTTGCTGGATGAGGCCATCCACATTATACCAGGGCCTGTGCTACTCGTTGATACCATCCACATTTCACCAGGGCTTGTGTTGCTGGCTGATGCGATCCACAGTACACAAGGGCCTGGTCTACTGGTGAGGACATTCACATTACAAAATGGCCTGTTGTGCTGGCCAATACCATCCACATTTCACCAGGGCCATTGTGGTTGGCTGAGGTCATACACTTTACATCAGGGACAGTGCTTCCTGTGAGGCGATCTTCACCACACCAGGGACTGTACTGTTGGATGATTCCATCCACATTACACCAGGGCCTGTGCTACTCGATGATACCATCCACATTTCAGCAGGGCCACTGTTGTTGGCTGAGGCCATATACTTTACATCAGGGACAGTGCTTCCTGTCAGGCCATCATCAGCACACCAGGGCCTGTGGTGCTGGATGATGCCAACAACAACAACAACAACAACAATCTTTATTGAAGGGAATCATTGCCATGGTAACAACAAATGGTAGTTAAAATTTTTTTAGCATTAACAAAGATGAGGAGATACATTTACTGAATACCAAATAAAGACACCTTCAATGCTAAAGATATCACAGGTGTAATGTCATGTTGCTATGGTTTAGATTTTATTTTCTATCATTCATAGACTATGATGTGTTTGTAGTCACATGGACATCTCACACTGATTTCAGGACCCTGCAAAGAAAACAACATGGCCACCATGTCAAATCAAATCAAATCAAATCAAATCACTTTTATTGTCACATCACATGTGCAGGTACATTGGTACAGCACATGTGAGTGAAATTCTTGTGTGCGAGCTTCACAAGCAACAGAGTTGTGCAAAATACAATAATGTAAACAAGCAAAATACAAGAATGGCTACATCTTAAACTAATAAATATATGTACAATATATAATGGTATATGCATTTCTGGATGTGTATACTAAATATTTTTCTACGTGTGTGTGTGTGTGTGTACACATATTTTACAAATTAAATAGAGTAAACAATGAATAGAATATATAAAATAAATAAAATAAAATATACAGAGTGAGACATGTGCAAAACAGTGGCGTTACTGTACAGTATGGAGTGCATAATGTTAAGTGTGCATAATGTTAGAGTGCATAATGTTAATCCATGTTGGATTTTTGGAGTCACAAATCTAGGCTAACGTTAGCAAGCTGCATTCAGAGAAAACTATGGATTTTGGGACTTGTGAGCCATACTTTTCACTGGCAGCTTTATCTACATTTAAATTAAATCAATGTCTCTCCCAGAGCTCCAGTTCGGTGGCGTCTTATATGGCTCGATCACCTTACACTGGTACCAAGATCAAAGCTTTCAAAGTACGGACATCTACGTGCGTTTTCGATCTGGATGGGTAAATATGGTTGTCATCAGAGAGGTGAAGAACAAGAAATTGTTGTTTGCTGAAATGAATGATCACGTGTAAATCTTATATTTTGTTGACTTGGAATTTTACAGTGAATCAGTCCTACAGTTTAAATGAGCCTCCATTGACAGACTAGGGTTACTGTGGAAATGCAGGGATTGGCGTGATTTGACCTGTAAGGCAGGGTCAGGAGGGGTGTGTTCACATGTTGGTGCCATATTCTACGCCCTTCTGGCCGCTGTAAAGAAACACGAAAAGGCAGCAGCTATCCGGCATTTTGGCTAAACTCAAAGACGTTCATAAGATGGCTGGAGAGCAAAGGACTGCACTACTGTTTTGACTTTCATGTGTGCATGTCCCAGTAGCTCTGATGTCATGTGAAGACTCTTTTAAAGCAAAGAAACAGATGAATAAATACTAGCATTTTACTCAGCAAAACTGAAGTGGATGGTTTGTGGATGGTTTGTAGCAGTTAGCAGGCCAGACTATTTGTCATAAAAAAAAAATACTCCAAAAGGCACCATGAGCACAAACACAGTTGAGAGGTTCAGTTCAGCCAGTGTATTAGTGGAAGCCAAAGAGTTCATCAAAGAGGACATGCACCCAAACTTTAAGCCTCAGCAAAACTGAAGCAGTTTTAGTTCTGAGAAAGAGTTCAGTTATCATAGACAGAAAACTATCCATGTTTAAAGTTGGACATTTTAACATGGGACACCCATGATTCCCAGCCTCAAGTGGCCACTATTGGAACTGCATCTTTCAGCACCTCAGTGCTGCTTTTCTTTTCCAGCCCCAGATGATGTAGCTTTGTGTACCTATCTACACCCTAATTACAAACATTGGTAAAAAAAAGAAAAGGAAAAAAAAAGTTTTCTTAAGTTTCTAACTTTGGCTTGATTCATGGCTTCCTCTTCATTGGTCCATACATGATGTAAGTATGTATTCTAGTTGTCAACTAGAAAGTGCATTTTCTGAAGAAAACTGCAGTGTGAATGCTTGAATCTGAATGTATGCATTGAAATGAATTAATTGCTGAATTTTAAGTTAAAAAGTTTGAATGAGATAAAAAGAAAAAGAATTTAATCTGAAAACAAAAGTGCTGAAGTGCTAAAAAGCTGACGTTTACACAGAAGAAGAAGTTGGAAAAAAAGCTGAAAATGTTTTAATTGTAAATTAGAAAAACCTTAGAAATGAGAAAAGAAAATTTAGAGTCAGAAAACCTCTGAATGAATATTAAAAGTTCATATTCTTTGAGTCACTGAATGACTAAAATGTGATCCCTCCACTTGGATCCACACAGTTTAAAAATTTTAAATGTCTGAGCTTTGAAAGACAAGGTGTTGGAAAGAGAACAACGATGGCAACGTTTTGAGGGTAAAATCATACCTGTAGAGCAAACACTGAGGACACTAGCAGCAGTTGAAAGAGAAGTGTTTAAGATGAATCTTGGCAGAGTGAGAGACAGAGCTAGTTAAGCAGGCAGGTGTGAGCCTGGTTGCTATAGTGACTGCACCCAATGGCTCCATACACACGCACACAGACATGCGCCTCACTTCTGCTGCTTAAAATGAACAGAAAAGTCATGTGAGTGAAGTTGGCCCCCCACCTTCTTCAAATCCAACAAAAGTGGTATCAAACGTTTGTGCTACGTTTGTGCTGGTTTGTGCTGCAAAAATTTTCATTTGTGCTACTATCATTTTAAAGATATTAATCAAAATTTCTAGAGGTCATCAGAGGTATTAATGCATTCAGTTAGAGAAAAAACTTTATTTGCTGGTAACAAAATACAAAACTACGAGAACAATGTAGTATATATGTTTTCCTGTTAGAAAAGGTAAATACATTGAACTGTCTGAGCCTCACAAGTCTAATACAATAACTGAAAAATAACAGCTATTTCCATCATCTAACTCACAAACTAGAAAAGGACTTTCTTTCATGAGATCTTGCCATCATTCCTTTGTGTAGAGCACAGTGTGCGGACATACGCTGGTGTTTTCAGATGCTATGGTTACATCCTTTCTTAGGTCATCATACATCTCCCAGATGTACGGGGTCCTGTTACAGAATGTCATATAATGCCCGAGTGTTTTCTGGTGTTGGGCCCTCCTGAAATGTAATGACTGCTTTCAGTGTGAATTTCTCTCCTTGAAGTAGCAGAGTGGATGGGAATTCAGTAAGCAAAAACCTTTTTGGACTGTGAAAACTGTGCTCCAGAGTTTCTGTAGAGCATTTTCCAAGGTCTGTGTCAATCCATACAAGCTCTCTCAGGGTGTGAAACTGTGACAAACAGTCCCTGTGCAAAGTTGCTTTCCTGATGAATCTGTTTTTAAATGCTGTTGGAGATGCATCAGGACTTTCGATTGGTCTTAGGCATGGCGATGCTGGAAGGTTGAGCCCTTGTTCAACAGCAGACTGAAGGTGAGCTATGCCAGAAGCTGAGAGGACTGACAGATCAATGGAAACAAAAGGTATTTGCCTTGTGTTTGGTGTGTAAAGTTTGCAGTACTGGGAGGAACACTGTCTTGTGAAGTGAACACTTGGATTTTCCGTCATTGTTTTTTGAATTACTGTGGACACATGGCACTGTGCATCAACACGATGAACACCAGTCTTCAACTGAACAGGGCAGAATATTGAGCTCAGCACCTCTGCCCTCAATGAATAGGCATGTTGAGTGACACCCTTTGTAGCAAGGGATTTCACAAGCTGGAATACTTTGTTCTCCTCTGAACTATTCAACATGTTTTGAGCAGTACGACTGTCACAGTAAGCGCAGCACAGACTTTGACAGAAGGCATCAAAGGCACAGGTGTTCATGACACAGTATTGTCCTTTGCCAAGTTTTACTGCACTGTAAACCCCAACAGTCTACCTGACTTATAAAGTTTGTGGATATAACAATTGAAATTCCTCAAAGTTGAAAGAACTTAAAACTTTTGTTCTGTTAACGATTCAAACAGTTATAATTGTACATGGCTTAGAAGTTAAGAGTAAATACTGCTTTCTTAATTATGATTTTTGAGTAAATGTTTTTTTTCCGAGCTCCGCATGTGTATGTCAACTACGTCATGACGTTTTCTCTCTAACCTGAACGACGTTGACAGAAAATTCTGTTCAATATGGCTGCCCTTCTCGAGCGACTGGAGAGCACATTTGGAGAAACTTGTAAGTAAAACGGAACCTTCGTTATGTTATTTTTTCCCGTAAAAAGCAAGTATATTAATATGTTGCAGGCAAGAACTTCGATTTCGAATGCGCTGTTGTGTTAAAAAGCACAGACCCAGGTGGTGAATAGTGGTTCGCTGTTGTTCGCGCTCTTTTTCAAACATAGATTATGTCGTCAGTTTTAACCGATTAAAACAGTTTTACTAAGAATTACATAAAAAGAAAGGGTCTTAATGATATTTTAACGACCACTTGCCAACGCAAGAAAGTTGGCGTTTTTACAACAGCAGCCTCATTGTCGGCAGGTTTTTTTTTCTTCTTCTCATTAGCATGATTCAAAACTGACTTAGCTAGCAGTGGCAACTTCAATCTAAAACAATTGAAATATAGCAAGGTTTTTGTATATTTAGTGTGCTAATAAGGTTTTCAATATTTTTATTTTTTCCTTCCAAGGCTGAAGACCGAAGACAAAAGGACAGAAGAAAAAAAAAATTCAGACTGCAATTAATTTCAGGTGGAGACAGTAAACACAGGTGAGTTGAAAGATCTATTGAAGAGTCCTTTCTTCATGGCCATTAAAACATTTTTAGGTTAAAAGACGCGTGTCATGAATCGCTGTGCGGCAGGCAGGAGTTGGACCCAATTCAATTCTATTTTATTTATATAGCGCCAAATCACAACATAAGTCGCCTCAAGGCGCTTCATAGATACAGAGAAAAACCCAACAATCATATGACCCCCTATGAGCAAGCATTTTGGCGACAGTGGGAAGGAAAAACTCCCTTTTAACAGGAAGAAACCTCCAGCAGAACCAGGCTCAGGGAGTGGCGGGGCCATCTGCTGCGACCGGTTGGGGGTGAGAGAAGGAAGACAGGATAAAAGACATGCTGTGGAAGAGAGACAGAGGTTAATAACAGATATAATTCAATGCAGAGAGGTCTGTTAATACATAGTGAGCGAGAAAGGTGACTGGAAAGCAAAAAACTCAATGCATCATGGGATCCTCCGGCAGCCTATGTCTATTGCAGCATAACTAAGGGAGGATTCAGGGTCACCTGGTCCAGCCCTAACTATATGCTTAGCAAAAAGGAAAGTTTGAAGCCTAATCTTGAAAGTAGAGATAGTGTCCGTCTCCTGAATCCAAACTGGAAGCTGGTTTCCACAGAAGAGGGGCCTGAAAACTGAAGGCTCTCCCTCCCATTCTACTTTTAAATACTCTAGGAACAACAAGTAGGCCTGCAGAGCGAGAGCGAAGTGCTCTAATGGGGTGATATGGTACTACAAGGTCATTAAGATAAGATGGTCCCTGATTATTTAAGACCTTGTATGTGAGGAGCAGGAGTTTGAATTCAATTCTGGATTTAACAGGAAGCCAATGAAGGGAAGCCAAAACAGGAGAAATATGCTCTCTCTTTCTAGTCCCTGTCAGTACTCTTGCTGCAGCATTTTGGATTAGCTGAAGGCTTTTCAGCGAGTTTTTTGGACATCCTGATAATAATGAATTACAGTAGTCCAGCCTGGAAGTAATAAATGCGTGAACTAGTTTTTCAGCGTCACTCTGAGACAGGATATTTCTAATTTTAGAGATGTTGCGCAAATGGAAGAACGCAGTCTTACATATTTGTTTAATACGTGCGTTGAAGGACATATCCTGGTCAAAAATTACTCCAAGGTTCCTCACAGCGTTACTGGAGGCCAAGGTAATGCCATCCAGAGTAAGAATCTGGTTAGATACCATATTTCTAAGCTTTTCAGGGCCGAGTACAATAACCTCAGTTTTATCTGAATTAAGAAGCAGAAAGTTAGCGGCCATCCAGGTCTTTATGTCTTTAAGACATTCCTGCAGTTTAACTAATTGGTGTGTGTGTGGTGTGTCATGGACAGATAGAGCTGGGTGTCATCTGCATAGCAGTGAAATTGTATGCTGTGTCTTCTAATGATGCTGCCTAAGGGAAGCATGTATAATGTAAACAGAATTGGTCCCAGCACTGAACCCTGTGGAACTCCATAATTAATCTCAGTGTGTGAAGAGGATGGAGTCTATTAGATATGATACAAACCACTGCAGCACAGTACCTGTAATACCTACAGCATGTTCTAATCGCTCTAATAGGATATTATGGTCAACAGTATCGAATGCTGCACTAAGGTCTAGCAGTTCACTGTCAGAGGCCATAAGAAGATCATTTGTAACCTTCACTAAAGCTGTTTCTGTGCCGTGATGAACTCTGAAACCTGACTGAAACTCTTCAAATAAGCCATTCCTCTGCAGATGATCTGTTAGCTGTTTGACAACTACTCTTTCAAGGTTTTTGATATGAAAGGAAGGTTGGAGATTGGCCTATAATTAGCTAAGACTGCTGGGTCTAGAGATGCTTTTTGAGTAAAGGTTTAACTACAGCCAGCTTGATGGCCTGTGGTACATAGCCGATTATTAGAGATAGGTTGATCATATTTAAGATTGAAGAATTAATTAATGGCAGGACTTCTTTGAGCAGTTTTGTAGGAATGGGGTCTAAAAGACACGTTGATGGCTTGGAGGAAGTAATTATTGAAGTTAACTCAGAAAGACCAATTGGAGAAAAAGAGTCTAATATAACATCAATGGTACTAAGAGTAGCTGTAGATAATATTACATCTGTGGGATGATTATTGGTAATTTTTTTCTCTAATGATAAAAATTTTATTTGTGAAGACCTCCATGAAGTCATTACTAGTTAACGTTAAAGGGATGGTTGGCTCAAAAGAGCTCTGACTTTTTGTCAGCCTGGCTACAGTGCTGAAGAGAAACCGGGAGTTATTCTTATTTCCTCAATCAGTGACGAATAGTAAGATGTTCTGGCTTTGCGGAGGGCTTTCTTATAAAGCAGCAAACTATTTCTCCAGGCTAAATGATGATCCTCTAAATTTGTGACACGCCATTTCCTCTCCAGCTTACGAGTCATCTGCTTTAGGCTACGTGTTTGAGAATTATACCACAGAGTCAGGTACTTCTGATTAGAGACCTTAGTTTTCACAGGAGCTACAGTATCCAGAGTCGTATGTAGTGAGGAGGTGAAATTGGGGGGTAGCAATCAGATAGCTGCTCTGCTCTATGTTGGTACAGGGCATTGAAGATGATAACAGTGGGTGGATTATATTCTTAAACTTAGTTACAGCGCTTTCAGAAAGACATCTACTTTGATAAAGTCTATAGATACCCAAAATGCAGGACTCAGACTCAGGGGATGAACTCAAAATCACAGCTTTAATTGCTAGTCACAGAAAACGAGCATACAAAATTAAACTGGGAAAATATAAACTCACACCTTACAGAGAGGCACACGAAGAAACACACAGCTTAAGGGACGATGCAGCACTGACTCAGAGAAACACAGGGTTTAAATACAATGGGAGGTAACGAGGGGAATGAGACACAGAAGGAGAGCACAGCTGGGAGAAATCAGAACTGACGAGACAAGGGAGCAAAGTAGGATACACTCACATGAGACACAGACCTTCAAAGTAAAACAGGAATTAGCACAGATGCAAACTAGACTAGGGGAGACAGAGCAACTAAGAAACACAGAGGGCAGCTACCAAATACTCAGAACTAAACAGAATACAAGAAAACCAAACTAAGACACTACACTAAAGAATACTATGGGACAACAAAGAGAACTAAGAACATAATACAAAAAACTCAGAGGCACAAGAACCTCAAAACACTGGGGCACTGACCCAGGACCGTGACAACCTGTTTATTTTTTGTTTTTTTTAAATCATGCCCTTGCTTTGTCACACTGAATCATGTTGAAAAGATATATTTTCATGGCTCCCCCCATTACCATTTCCTTGTACTTCTTTCTACCAGTCTATTTTATTTTGTGACATTAACATCTTAAATGTACCCCACTAGTTTAATTATTAATAGCTGTGTTAGTATTTATAATGCTTTTTTTTTTTTTTTTTTTTAATCATGTGCAGATCTACCAAGGGTCAGTGGCACAGTTCACCTTTTGTGGTAAGTTATAACACTTCATATGTGGTCACATAAGTAAGTTGTTTCATTCAATTCAATTCAATTCAACTTTTTCAATTCAATTCAACTTTATTTATATAGCGCCAAATCACAACATAAGTCGCCTCAAGGCGCTTCATAGATACAGAGAAAAACCCAACAATCACATGACCCCCTATGAGCAAGCACTTTGGCGACAGTGGGAAGGAAAAACTCCCTTTTAACAGGAAGAAACCTCCAGCAGAACCAGGCTCAGGGAGTGGCGGGGCCATCTGCTGCGACCGGTTGGGGTGAGAGAAGGAAGACAGGATAAAAGACATGCTGTAGAAGAGAGCCAGAGGTTAATAACAGATATAATTCAATGCAGAGAGGTCTGTTAACACATAGTGAGTGAGAAAGGTGACTGGAAAGGAAAAACTCAATGCATCATGGGAATCCCCCGGCAGCCTACATCTATTGAAGCATAACGAAGAGAGGATTCAGGGTCACCTGGTCCAGCCCTAACTATATGCTTTAGCAAAAAGGAAAGTTTTAAGCCTAATCTTGAAAGTAGAGATAGTGTCCGTCTCCTGAATCCAAACTGGAAGCTGGTTCCACAGAAGAGGGGCCTGAAAACTGAAGGCTTTTATTCGATTCCATTACTGTGGGGGGGCTGGTTGACCTTTTGACCTTTACATTTTCATTAATATCTTTAAAACAGAGGCAGCACAAACCAGCACAAACGTTTGACATCAATTTTGTTTGATTCCATTAATGTGGGGGGGCTGGTTGACCTTTTGACCTTTACATTTTCATTAATATCTTTAAAACAGAGGCAGCACAAACCAGCACAAACGTAGCACAGTTGATTGACACCAGTTTTGTTTGATTCCATTAATGTGGGGGGGCTGGTTGACCTCTGATGACCTCCAGAAATTTGTATGGATTTCTTTAAAATGATAGCAGCACAAACGTAAATTTTTGCAGCACAAACCAGCACAAACGTAGCACAGTTGATTGACACCAGTTTTGTTTGATTCCATTAATGTGGGGGGGCTGGTTGACCTCTGATGACCTCTACAAATTTTCTTGAATATCTTTAAAATGATAGCGGCACAAACGTAAATTTTTGCAGCACAAACGTAGCACAAATGTTTGACATCAATTTTGTTCGATTCCCTTAATGTGGGGGGGCTGGTTGACATTTTGACCTTTACATTTTCATTAATATCTTTAAAACAGAGGCAGCACAAACAACAATTTTAGCAGCACAAACCAGCACAAACGTTTGACATCAATTTTGTTCGATCCCATTAATGTGGGGGGGGGGCTGG
Organism: Simochromis diagramma; assembly: GCF_900408965.1. Classification (NCBI taxonomy): domain Eukaryota; kingdom Metazoa; phylum Chordata; class Actinopteri; order Cichliformes; family Cichlidae; genus Simochromis; species Simochromis diagramma. Next base: position 508,374 of record NW_024387488.1, read on the forward strand.
TTGACCTTTTGACCTTTACATTTTCATTAATATCTTTAAAACAGAGGCAGCACAAACCAGCACAAACGTAGCACAGTTGATTGACACCAGTTTTGTTTGATTCCATTAATGTGGGGGGGCTGGTTGACCTCTGATGACCTCCAGAAATTTGTATGGATTTCTTTAAAATGATAGCAGCACAAATGTAAATTTTTGCAGCACAAACCAACACAAACGTTTGATACCACTTTTGTTGGATTTGAAGAAGGTGGGGGGGCCAACTTCACTCACATGCTTAATGGCTCAAAACACCTTATCCAATTATAAACTGATACGCACCTACTGGCATGCCCCTTTTAATTTCTTCATAAATGTTATGTTATTATTACGGCAGCACGGTGGTTAGCACTGTTGCCGCACAGCAAGAAGGTCCTGAGTTCAATTCCACCATCACGCCAGGGTCTTTCTGAGTGGAGTTTGCAGGTTCTCTCGCCATGTTTGCGTGGGTTCTCTCCGGGCTCTCTCCAAAGACATGCAGCTTGTGGTGAGAGGTTAATTGGTTAATCCGAATTACCCATAGGTGTGAATGTGAGTGCGAATGGTTGTCTGTCTCTGTGTGTTGGCCCTGTGACAGACTGGCAACCTGTCCAGGATGTACCCTGCCTCTTGCCCTATGACAGCTGGGATAGATTCCAGCACCCCCTGCGACCCTTAAAAGGATAAGCAAATGGATGGATGGATGGATGGAATTTTATTAATATCTTTAAAATAATAGCACCACAAACACAATTTTTTGCAGCACAAACCTGTGACATCAACTTTTGTTTGATTTGGGTGATGTGGGGGGGCTGGTTGACCTTTTGACGTTTGCATTTTCATTAATATCTTTAAAACAGAGGCAGCACAAACGACAATTTTAGCAGCACAAACCAGCACAAACACAGCACAGTTGATTGACACCAGTTTTGTTTGATTCCATTAATGTGGGGGGGCTGGTTGACCTCTGATGACCTCTACAAATTTTCTTGAATATCTTTAAAATGATAGCAGCACAAACGACAATTTTTGCAGAACAAACCAGCACAAACTTAGCACAAATGTTTGACATCAATTTTGTTCGATTCCATTAATGTGTGTGTGTTGGGGGGGGGCTGGTGGACCTTTACATTTTCATTAATATCTTTAAAACAGAAGCCGCACAAACCAGCACAAACGTAGCACAGTTGATTGACACCCATTTTGTTTGATTTAATTAATGTGAGGGGGCTGGTTGACCTCTGATGACCTCTAGAAATTTTGATTAATATCTTTAAAATGATAGCAGCACAAACGACAATTTTTGCAGCACAAACCAGCACAAACGTTTGATACCACTTTTGTTGGATTTGAAGAAGGTGGGGGGGCCAACTTCACTCACATATGTCATGTCTACTGAATTCTCATTTTTCATGCCTGTGGAGTTTATTATATGGACGTGGTGACAGTGTAAAGACAGCCTGCTCTTCTGATTTAACTTTTCAAGCATTCACACTAATTAGTGTTTAAACCTCCCATGGTTCTATATCTGGGGATGTGGCTTTGGTTTGCACTGATGAAAGCTTATAGTTGAAATGTGTTTGACGGTAAATGGTCAATAAAGAAGACAGCATTTTGTTTTGTTTTTACACAATGATTTTGTCATGTGCTGTGTGCAGGTAGGAACTGTGGACCCAATGTGCAGACACTTGGAGGTAAAAGTGTGAACTTAAAACAGCTTTAACGCTAAACACAAATATAACAAAAGCAAGAATACCAAAAGAAACTTACACAGGCAGCCAAACAGAACACACAGCATAGGATGAGGGAGATCGCGACAAAGACCAAAGAAAACTCAGGGCTTACATACCCAGAGAGAGCCATCAGGGAATGGGAGACAACAGAGAAACACAGCTGGGACAAATAAGGGTAGCGAGACAAGGGAAGCAAATCCAGATACATTAACATGAGACATGGACTTTCAAAGTAAAACAGGAAACATAACACAGACAACGCGGACTTGACGAGGGGATACAGCAGACAGGGGGAGACAGAACAACTATGTAACACAGAGACAGAAACCAGAAGACAGAACTCTAAGAAACCAAAAGACTAGAAATGATAAATAATGGCAAAATCAAAGTTCAATAATAATGTAAAACTCAAAATTTTGGGTCAACGAACCCAGGCACCCTAACAGATTTATTTTTACAGTTAATTTTTTTCTATTTAATTATTTAGTTACAGTCCACCATACCTCTGATCCCCTGTCAATCCATCCACCCCCTTTTTAATGGTGTATCTGATTCAGGGTCATGAAGGGCTGGAGCAGCTGTCACAGACTGAGCAAGGTACACCCTGTACAGGTCACCAGTCTATGGCAGTGTCCCACTGTGTGTAGCACAGATTTCACTCTCTGGCTTTATTTATAGCATAATAAGACATTTTACTTTTAAAAATCAAGGACACCAACAAGGCAGATAGGGCACATGCACTGGGGCCACAAATGTCCCAGGTTTAGTCCGTAATTCAATTCAATTCAATTTTATTTATATAGCGCCAAATCACAACAAAAGTCGCCTCAAGGCGCTTCATAGATACAGAGAAAAACCCAACAATCATGTGACCCCCTATGAGCAAGCACTTTGGTGACAGTGGGAAGGAAAAACTCCCTTTTAACAGGAAGAAACCTCCAGCAGAATCAGGCTCAGGGAGGGGCGGGGCCATCTGCTGCGACCGGTTGGGGTGAGAGAAGGAAGACAGGATAAAAGACATGCTGTGGAAGAGAGCCAGAGGTTAATAACAGATATGATTCAATGCAGAGAGGTCTATTAACACAGCGGTCCCTAAGCGCCACGGACCGGTTCATGCCCGACAATATTTTTACGGACTGGCCTAGTACCGGTACCGTAAAAAAGAAGATTTATTCATAACACACGTGAAAAGACCCAGGAAAACCGAGTTAACGATAAAAATGATAACAAAATAACGCTAAAAATCCTGAAAACCATACATTTCACACCTGAGCCTCAACTCTCAACTCTCGTGGCCCGGTACCAAACGACTCACGGACCGGTACCGAGGCCCGGGGGTTGGGGACCGCTGTATTAATACATAGTGAGTGAGAAAGGTGACTGGAAAGGAAAAACTCAATGCATCGTGGGAATCCCCGGCAGCCTACGTCTATCGCAGCATAACTACGGGAGGATTCAGGATCAGTGCTCTAAGTGCTCTAATGGGGTGATATGGTACTACAAGGTCATTAAGATAAGATGGGGCCTGATTATTCAAGACCTTGTATGTGAGGAGCAGGATTTTGAATTCAATTCTGGGTTTGAAGGGAAGCCAAAACAGGAGAAATATGCTCTCTCTTTCTAGTCCCTGTCAGGACTCTTGCTGCAGCATTTTGGATTAGCTGAAGGCTTTTCAGCGAGTTTTTTGGACATCCTGATAATAATGAATTACAGTAGTCCAGCCTGGAAGTAATAAATGCATGAACTAGTTTTTCAGCGTCACTCTGAGACAGGATATTTCTAATTTTAGAGATATTGCGCAAATGGAAGAACGCAGTCTTACATATTTGTTTAATACGTGCGTTGAAGGACATGTCCTGGTCAAAAATGACTCCAAGGTTCCTCACAGCGTTACTGGAGGCCAAGGTAATGCCATCCAGAGTAAGAATCTGGTTAGATACCATATTTCTAAGCTTTTCAGGGCCGAGTACAATAACCTCAGTTTTATCTGAATTAAGAAGCAGAAAGTTAGCGGCCATCCAGGTCTTTATGTCTTTAAGACATTCCTGCAGTTTAACTAATTGGTGTGTGTTATCTGGCTTCATGGACAGATAGAGCTGGGTGTCATCTGCATAGCAGTGAAAATGTATGCTATGTCTTCTAATGATGCTGCCTAAGGGAAGCATGTATAATGTAAACAGAATTGGTCCTAGCACTGAACCCTGTGGAACTCCATAATTAACCTCAGTGTGTGAAGAGGACTCTCCATTTACATGAACAAACTGGAGTCTATTAGATAGATATGATACAAACCACTGCAGTGCAGTACCTGTAATACCTACAGCATGTTCTAATCGCTCTAATAGGATATTATGGTCGACAGTATCGAATGCTGCACTAAGGTCTAGCAGGACAAGCACAGAGATGAGTCCACTGTCAGAGGCCATAAGAAGATCATTTGTAACTTTCACTAAAGCTGTTTCTGTGCCGTGATGAGCTCTGAAACCTGACTGAAACTCTTCAAATAAACCATTCCTCTGCAGATGATCTGTTAGCTGTTTGACTAACAGATCAAACAGATCAAACAGCTAACAAAAATCCTCTTTCAAGGATTTTTGATATGAAAGGAAGGTTGGAGATTGGCCTATAATTAGTTTCATCAGTTGTTCAGTTCTTATAAAATGTTGTATAATTGTACCAAATCACTGAGGATACATCCAATGTGTAAATCACAATCAACAATTTTACTGTGATATTTGCTCGTGTTTAGAGAATCTCCATTATCTATGTAACTTTACCTTCTTTTAAATGTACAAGCTGTGTTTAAGATAAGTAGTTTAGAAGTGCCTTTTAGATTTTCCCAGCGAGGACGTATTGTTTCAGATTGTTTTATCTTTCTCCCAGCTCTCTGCTGATGAGACTAGCGCCACATATGGAGTTGTTTATTTTATCTGTTTATTATTTTCTTATCCTGTTCTCACTGTCTCTGTGCTCTGTGCCTATAAAAATGCCAAGCCTCTGTTCATGGTTGTGAGTTGTTCTTTGCAGCTCACCCGTGCGCACGTTAAAGCATAAAAAGTAACCTTGTCTCATTGTGTCTTTATTTCTCCTGGGTTTTTACAGAGTTTTCCCCCAACATTTCTTGGTCCTTCGAGCCGGATCGCCTCCATCGTGTCCCATCTCCGTGACCAGTCCACGTTGTTCGCCTGTCGACAGCCCACACACCAGGTGTGTGGTAAAAGACCAAGAGCGTTAAATTCGAGTCTTGGCCAACGTCTTAGAAAGCGACCCACGGTGGTGGGGCCCGATCGAGGTGGACCAGACCCGGCGACACTGACCAGGTAGATACAGACACACTGACACAATTTTGCGTAAAAGCGTATTTTAAATTCAGGTAATTTAAAATAGCGGAAGTAGCTCGTCGACTGGTAGCTTGGAGCTCGTCGACTGGAAGCTCCCCACCTCTGTGGGTTAGGTTTAAAGTAGCTCGTCGGCTGGTAGCTTGGAGCTCGTCGACTGGAAGCTCCCCACCTTTGTGGGTTAGGTTTGGAGCTCTGGGTAGCTCCCCCAGCTGGGTCTAGGGAATAAGTAGCTCGTCTACAGAAAGACTGGCAGCTCCCCTTTATGATAAGGGTTCCGGTCGCGCGAATAGGTGTGAATGTGAATGTGTGTGTGTATTGTTTTAATTAACGGAGCAAGCTGACTTTTCACGGTCCAATAAGAGACTGAGCTGCTCCTACTGTGTTTTTCTTTCACTGCTGTTCGCTGAAGTGCTGGTGGTTTGGGAGAACGGTCGGGTTTCGTCTTGTAAAGTTCACACCGCTTTTGGAAATAGTCTGAAAGTCGAAGGGCGTGTGAACAACCACTCTCATTCCTCATACCAGCGAAGGTGGATAGCAGCTGTATTACCAGTGTACTATAAATAATATAAGTACATGCATGACTAAATAAATAAATAAATAAATAAGTAGAATACGCTAAATAACAAATAATAGAAAAATGGGAAATGAAACCTCAAAACCTGTTGTCAGTAATGGACAATATACACCAAAACTCATTAATGACGAACAGTGGATAGAAAATAAATATCCAGGTGCAGGAAAAATAAGCGCAAGGAGATGGCGTAATCCAAAAAAGACGTCATGCCCTGGGTGGGAGGGTACATGCAGCCCCACAGCTTTAACGCAGCTCAAAGACAGTTTATTAAAAGAAATAAGTGCAACCACAAACCTTAGAAAAAAAGGAAAACGCACAAATGAATTAACTTTCCTAGATGCATGGAAAAAAGAGCAACAGAGACGTGCTGAGAATAAAGAAAAGAGACAGAATAAAAAACAAAAACAAAAGCAAAGCTGTGAGGTGCCTGAAGCAGCGACTGCAGCCCCTCCCCCCTATGTTACTGCCCCTGCATCAACTCCCCAGCACACAGAGAAAGATGCAGCTGTAAATAACCCGTATGGTCCAGTGCAGGCAGATTTAGAAAAGATGTCGCTAACACATGAACCCAAAGCAGATATAGGGGAAGATCATGTAGGCAGGGACATATGGCCTGACCCCCCAAGCCCCCCAGGAGTATTTCCTTTAATAAGCGCACCAAACCCCAGATATGGTCAGCCGACTGGACCTATGGGGCATAGCGACGCCCGGCCCACAATTCTTGTGTTTAGACCATGGTCACATGAGGATCGAAAAAATGTTCTTAAAGATGTCCCGCCTCTGCATGAGGGATTTGACGCATGGAAGAGAGCAGTTGAAGCAATTAGGACTCAGTGGTATTTAAACGGTCATGAAATGTACCAGGTACTTCAAGATCTTTTAGGTTTAAAGTTTGGCTCAGTGAAAGGCTCTTTCACTGGGGGGGCAATTAATAATCCTTTAGATCCTTTAGTAGTCGGTAACGGGCCACAACCCCTGCGTGCAGGTGACCCTGATTTAGAAGGCCAACTACATAACTTCTATGAACGTGTGAAGCTACAGCTGGCCCCCAAGCCAAACTACAATAAAATAGGAGAGATGAAACAGAAAGAAAATGAAACCGCATCAGACTTTCTAGACCGCCTGCGCCCAGTTTTTAGGCAGCATTCAGGTTTAGACTATGCTGATGGCGATGCAACGCCATTCCAGCAACAGTTGAAAAATGCATTTCTAAACGGCCTACTCCCACCAATCAGAGCACATGTAGAGAAACATTGGGTCACAATGAACACTGGCAACCTGCCAGACGCTCTGTTGCACGCTGAACACGCCACAAAAGTGCACAAACAGAAAAATAAGGCTGACGTCTTCACCATAGATTCAGAGACAGGTTTCCTTGCATTTGCAGGAGGCTATCAGAGGCAGAGAGGGAAGCAAGGTAATCGGCAGCAAGGCCACAAACACCCAAACAGAAACAGCAGATATAACAGAGACAATGCCTGTTATAACTGTGGAAGAGAAGGTCATTTTGCACGAGATTGCAGGAGTAAGCCACAGGGACAAAATAGTAGGCGAAACAATGACAGACAAAACAGTGCCGAATCTATGGAGAACAGCGACATGTGACTAGAAAACACACAAAACATGAACATTGATGAAGGAGGAGAAGTTTTTAACATAGAACAATTGCTATTAGGGTCAGAATACAAACCAACGCTGCTAATTCATGTGAACGGGCAACCAATCTAAATGTTATGTAACACAGGAGCATGCAAAACGGTTTTGAGGCAGCCACCTAAGAACTTACAGTATTCAAAGGACAAATTGCTTGTGAAGTCAGCCACAGGCCACACCACTGTACAACAACTAACTGCCCCGTTAGAACTACTACATACAGAAAGTGGCCGCAGGTGCTTCATTAAATGCATATATGACCCGTCGTGCCCAGTTAACCTGCTAGGTAGAGACGCTCTGACAAAACTCAAGATAGGTGTGGTACCGGGAGACAATGGCATGACTGCTGAGTGCATGCGAAATGATAACACACCAGAGCCAGATAGCATTAACACGGCACACAGCAGCAACGTGTGTCTCTCCCAAGGCCACGGTGTCCCACATTACTACTGGACTCTCGAGTTGCCAGAGCTAACAAAATTACATAATGTGGCCCGCCAATATACACCCGCCACATCCTCCTTCCAGCAACCCACCGAGTATCACAACACGTTGAGATTTAAACAAACTCCAGGCCCAGACCCATTTTACGATCAGCAAGTGTGGAAGCTAGGGCAACAGAGTTTGACCTTACAACACCTGTATGTCACAAAGTCGGGAGATGCAGTGTGCTCTGTAATCCAATCAGCAGCCGTGAAGGCTTTGAACCACATGCCTAAGCCACACGTGTCTGTAGCGCGTAACATTCACTCAGAGTGGAAGGATTTAGGAAAAGTGTTAGCCAGGGTTGAAGCAGACACTTATGAAAAAACGGAAGACACCCATGAAGGCTGGCTTCAAGGCCGCCGGACGGGTTGTTTCCGACACACACTGGGTTGGTTGGTCGCAGTCAGGCCCGCTGTACACCTAGCCGATGCCGCTGACACACATGCACAATTAACTGAATGACACCAGGCAGCACTAGCTCAGCTGCCTAAAACTCTCTGGTCTACAGGCCCTGCTGATGTGGGCCTTATAAAAAATGCAGATGCAGTAAGAGTAAAACCTCTCTCAAAACACAGACCACTGATATCTCAATACCCACTCACTACTGAGGCTAGACATGGCATTCGCCCAGTGATAGCAGACATGGAGAAGGCAGGAATTCTAATAAAAACAAAGACAGCGACCTGCAACACTCCTATCTTTCCTGTTAAAAAAGCTACCGCGGGTACGTACCGTCTAGTACATGACCTGAGAGCTATAAACGAAGTGACTGAACAGATCCCACCTGTGGTTGCGAATCCACACACTATTTTAAATCAGGTCACACCAAAGGAGCAGTGGTTCTCAGTAATTGACCTCTCAAATGCTTTCTTCTCAGTTCCACTACATTCAGACTCACAGCCATTGTTTGGCTTCACCTTTGAGGGTCAGCGGTACACATATACCCGTTTGCCCCAGGGTTTTCAGAATAGCCCAACTCTCTATGCAGAAGCGCTGAAGAAGTCTATGTCTAACTGTAAACTCCCACAGTTAGGTCAATATTTGCTGTATGTAGATGACATTTTAATAACCGGTCACACACAGCAGGCGTGTAAAGATAACACTCTTGCTGTGTTACAGCATTTGGCTGAACAAGGCCACAAAGTCTCACAGCACAAGCTGCAGCTGTGTAGTGATAATGTCACCTATCTCGGACACACACTCACAGGCCAGGGCAAAACACTGCTGGGAACCAGAAAGCTGGCAGTGCAAAACACACCCAAACCTACAACAAAACAGCAGATGATGAGCTTTTTAGGCTTGTGTAATTTCTGTAGAACTTGGATCCCAGAATATGCACTGACAGTTCAGCCACTACAAGACATGATTTATGGCAAAAATCTCGCTTTGCGGGACACAATAACGTGGACGGTAGAGGCAGACACAGCATTTACTAACTTAAAGGTGGCTTTACAAACAAACATAGTCCTGGCACTGCCTGATTATGACAAGCCTTTCACGCTGTATGTTGATGGGGGGGCTGGCTACATGAAGGCAGTTCTGACACAGGCTTTTGGTGACAAACAGCGCCCTCTAGCATTTTATTCATGTAAGTTAGACGCTGTAGTTTCGGGCCTGCCAACTTGCGTGCAAAGCTGTGCAGCAGCCACAGAAGCAGTGAAAAAGTCAGCAGACATTGTTTTAGGGCACAAACTAGTTGTCAAGGTCCCACATGCTGTCACATCTATACTGCTGCAGGCCAATCTCTCCTACCTCACACACGCCAGACAGCTTTCGTATGTAGGCATTTTACTGTCACAGTCTCACATCACATTGGAAAAATGTGGCACACTAAATCCAGGGACACTAGTGAGCACACCAGGTGATGGAGATCTGCACAACTGCCACGCAGAATTAGACAAAGACACAAAGCCCCGCCCAGATATTTACACTGAACCACAAGCTGGCTTTGCTGATGTCTTTGTGGATGGATCAGCCTCTAAAGGTAACACAGGCCGCAATTGTGTAGGTTACGCAGTGACCACAGATAGTAGGATACTAGAAGCAAAACCACTTTCTTCTTCATATTCTGCACAGAGCGCTGAGCTGATAGCTGTGATTCGCGCATGTGAAATACACAAAGATAAACAAATAAACATTTACACAGACAGCCAATATGTTTTCTCTGCTGTGCATCATTTCGCAAAATTATGGCAAAACAGGGGAATGATTACATCAACCGGAAAGCCGGTTCAGCATGCCAGCCTGTTACAACGCCTACTGACTGTAATAAATTTACCACAACAACTTGCATTGTGTAAATGTGCAGCTCACAAAACTGATGGCTCTTTTATTACTACAGGCAACAATTTTGCTGACAGTGCAGCAAAACAGGCGGCACAAAAGACAGACTTCACATTGATGGCAGTAGACACACATCAGATTCCGCTGGATGTGTTGCAAACTGAACAGAAAGCGGCAAGCACAGCAGAGCAGGCAAAATGGCTAAAACACGGTGCAGTTCTGACAAACGACTTAATGATGTGTTATGGCAAGCCAGTGTTGCCAAAATCTCTCCACAAAATGGCGGCGTTAGTGACTCATGGCTGTACGCATTTGTCATCGGGGGGCATGACCTGTATTGTCAACTCTCATTTCTACACTGTAAATTTTGAAACTTCAGCAAAACAATTTGTCAGAACGTGCATGACGTGTCAAAAATATAATGCTCAGGGAAATCTCCGACCAAAAAGAGGCCGTTTTCCCACTCCGCCTCACCCTTTTCACACAATTCATATGGATTTTATTGAGCTAAGTGAATGTCAAGGGTCAAGATACGCCCTAGTGGTTATAGACGTGTTCTCAAGGTGGCCAGAAATCTATCCAGTGAAAAAGGCAGATGCAATTTCAGTAGCAAAGTGCCTGTGCAATCACTTTATACCCACATATGGCATCCCAGCTTTGATACGATCAGACAACGGCACTCATTTTGTAAATGATGTCATCACTAAGGTCTCTGAAGCACTCGGTTTCAGCATAAAACACCATTGTGCATATCACCCTCAGAGCGCAGGCCTTGTAGAGAGAACTAACGGCACTATAAAACAAAGGCTCAGGAAATGCATGGCGGAAACAGGAAGGGCGTGGCCTGAATGTTTGGGTTTAGTGAAAATGTGGATGCGCTTAACACAAGGCTCCCATAAACTAACTCCATTTGAAATAATTCATGGTAGGCCGTTCCCACTGCCCATCACCAGTCAACCAATAGACAAATCAATCAGAGAAAACACATTAGCAGAATGGATGTCTAAGCTGTTGGAAAACAAAGAGATCATTGTACATAATCAACAACCTGATGATGTTTCTCCAGTGTCTTGCAGATTACAGCCCGGTGACTGGGTTCTGATCAAGGTGCTCCAAAGGAAAAACTGGAGCGCACCCAGGTGGGAGGGACCACATCAGGTTCTCCTCACCACGCCCACCGCTTGCAAAATTGCGGAACGACCATCCTGGATCCATCAGAGTCACTGCAGGCGAGTGAGTGAAGCCATCTAAACTCAGGCAGACACAGGCTCACCCAATTGTTGTGATCTCGCCCGGTGGAGGGAACAGCCTTTCTGGCCGGGGGGTCTACTCACGACAGGAGGGTGTGTCCTGTTGTCATGAGGTGGTGGCTCCTAATAACTGCAGCGGCCCTGACCCTGGCCGGGCTCCTCATCTTTGCTTCCGTGAGGGACAACAAGTCACGCTATCTGAAGAAAAGGCAGACACTGTATGACAAAGGAAAGTACACCAAGTTTCCCCATGGCTACGCCACTAACTTCTGGTGGCAGCTTATGAACACTACAGCTCACCTGAATAATAAAACTGACTGCTATGCATGTACCCATATGCCCCTATCCTCACAGACGTCTGGCCTGTGGCCGTACAGCATACCTGAAGATCGCAGTTGGTGCCTGTTGGGCCTGGCAACACATCCAGGCTACGGTACTCCTTGGTCCAAGGCCAACTACAGCATCCCAGCAAAAGCAACCTGGAGGTCATCGTCACTCACGAATGTGCACTGTTCCGGACAGACCTACCTACTGACCTGGCCCCAAGTCTCAGACCCACTGCCTGATGTAATTCTACTGAACAAACTGAACGCATCACAACTGCCAGTATGTGTGATGAACAACGGATCGCGGGCAGTGGGGGAGCTGCCTACTCACCTATGTAAATACATATACACTTTCTGCCCACCGAGGAATGAGAGGAAGTGTATGGCCTGTTCAACCAACACAACCTGTGCCAGTAACGCAACACTGATGAGCCTCAACTGTCGCCCCGACTACAGCTACCGAATGCCACTACAAACAAAGACTCAGTACCAGACAGGATGTGCACGGACGGCACCCAGCAGTAGAGGAACCAGAGTTTTGGCTGACTGGTACTTCCTATGTGGCAACAAGGCTTATCTGTCACTCCCTGAAGGTTGGGGGGGTCTGTGCGCCCTGGTGCAATTATCAGATCACGTCTTCTTCATGCAACGTGTTGCACATCACCCAAGCCGCCGACAGAGACGTGAAGTGGACATCGCCTCACCCAATTCTTTCGGCATTACAGTGGACACTGGAGTGCCGGGAGAGTTTCGCATCTGGGGAGGAGGAGCGAAATTCTTACAGAGCTTGGTCCCCGGCATTGGAGTTGCCGAGGTGCGGGATCACGTGGAAATCAACCGATATGCTCTGCTACGACACATCAACTTAACTAAGGCCCTGGGAACGGCCTTAGCAGGAGAACAGCAGGCCATCAGAACGATGGTACTGCAGAACAGACTGACTCTGGATCTGCTGACAGCATCACAAGGAGGAGTTTGCAAGCTGATAGGGGAGACATGTTGCACTTTTATCCCTGATGGATACGAAGCTGGAGGAGACATTTATGAAGCTTTGCAGAATTTGACCGTTCTGCAACAATATGTCACTGACCGCACACCTGGAGCAGCTACAGCACAAGGCTGGCTGGGCTGGCTGTTCGGTGGTCCATGGCTGGCTGCTGTAGCAAAACCGTTTGTCCTTCTAGGTTTCATCATGATAGCACTGCTCATATTAGTGTTGTGTGTGTTGCCATGTCTAAGAGTAATGATTTCAAAGATGATAACAACTACAATGACTGCTTATGTTGCCGTGCCTCAAGAAGAACAGCATCCCGTTGCAATTCTGTTAGAGGAACTTGTAATAGCTGCTAATAAATGACGTGGTGATTAAAAATGACTTGTCAAGTGATCATGCACTGATTAACACATTAGTAGTTAATACAGGTACAACATAAGGTTTTCTTATTCTTTTATTTTATTTTATTTTTTGTAGTTTTAGTTTTATTATTTTTCTTCATTATTACTTTTATACTTTCTTTTATTGTATTTTTATTCTTTTATTTGTTTTATTCTTTAGACCACATGATTTACATTTTTGCTATGCTCACAATTTAAAACTTGCTAAACATACTTAATCAATGACTTTTTCAGATATTGTTGTATACATTTAAAACAAGTTAAAACAGGAGGGAATATGTTAGAGGAAAAATGATTCTATGTAACTTTACCTTCTTTTAAATGTACAAGCTGTGTTTAAGATAAGTAGTTTAGAAGTGTCTTTCAGATTTTCCCAGCAAGGACATATTGTCTCAGATTGTTTTATCTTTCTCCCAGCTCTCTGCTGACTAGACTAGAACCATATATGGAGTTGTTTTATTTTATCTGTTTATTATTTTCTTATCCTGTTCTCACTGTCTCTGTGCTCTGTGCCTATAAAAAATGCCAAGCCTCTGTTCATGGTGTGAGTTGTTCTTTGCAGCTCACCCGTGCGTTACGGAGGGCATATGTCAGAGACAAGGAAGCAGGAAAATTAGTACAGGTATTAAAATAAAATTTTGAAAGCAGCTGACTCAATCAGCTCAGTAAATGGCCTGTATTTGTATAGCACTTTACACTTCATTCAGTCATCCACCCACTGGTGATGGCAAGCCACATTGTAGCCACAGCTGCCCACCACCACTAGACAACAGGTGAAGTGTCTTGCCCAAGGACACAACGACCGAGACCGTCGGAGCTGGGGCTCAAACTGGCAACCTTCTGATTAGAAGACGAACTGCCAACTCTTGAGCCACGATCGCCCCAGAGATAGATATCAGTCTCAATAAACACTCATCCCAAATCAGGCAAATTGTTTTTTAGCTTTGTTTTTACCAAACTAACAAATACTAAAACTAAAGATATTTACTCAATATTTTTGTTTTATTTTAGTTAGTTTTTCCAGGTTCACAAAATCATTTAGTTTGTTGCCTGAAGGCCAAAAGATCACAAGCATACAGTACTGATCTTTGGCTTCATCTCTTGCGCACAGAGATTTCTCCAAATTTTCTCAATCTTTTGATTAAATTATGGTCTGTAGGAAATAAATTATTCAAAGTCCTCACAATTTCGCATATTAGAAACATTTACTGCAGCTTGACGAACCCCAACGTCTGAGAAATTCTGCCTCTCTAAGATGCTCCTTTTATACCCAATCATGTCACTGATCAGTTGCCTGTGAATCAATCTGGTTAGAAAATGTTCATCCATCTGTTTGCTCTTAGTAATATTTACTTTCCCAACCTTTTGTTGCCCCACGCCCCTAATCTCAATGTTTTGCAGTATGTTGCTGCCACAGAATTCAAAATTTTATGTTTTCTATGTTCTATTAGGGAAATATGAGTGTTTTTCAGAATTGGGTTTGTAATTTGTAACAGACTACAACAGTACCTTCACTTGGCCCCCAGACCTCTCCATCACCTAATCCCCCAAAACATTCAGCAAACTCATTAAACTAATACACACAAATAATAATACCTTTGAGATCAAATTATAGCTTCTCACCCATCAGCAAAACAACTGCCTTCCGTGGTTAATACCAGTGAGGTGCCTCTCATTAGCAAGCTTCCTTGTTTCATCATGACTCTGTTAGGTAGCACTTCTTTGCCACTGAGGCACTGGGCCAATCTGAGGTGTTAAAACAAATATACTGTAATGATGCAACACAACACATAAGGACAGGTAAACATTTTTTTATGATTGCCTGTTTAAACAGTCAGAAAGTTTGGATGGTCTGTGCAGACTTTACATGTAATACCCGCTTCTAATCATACTGTGGAGAAAAACGTGCTTAGAATGCCTCACCAACCATAATCCTGCACAGTTGGTGTTTTTTTTTCAGCACTGCAATAAATGTCATTGTTAGATTACAGTAAAACCTTAGCAGCTAGACTTGCCATCTGTTTACAGTGTGCCTACTGACATTTACAACAGTTTATTTTACTGCTCTGAATCGAATACAAGCTTTCCAGTATAATGACCTGTTTGGTTGCCATAATTTGTTGTTTTAGTGTTCCTGTTACACATCTTCACTGTGCCTCGCCTCCAGCTTCATGTCTTCCTTGAAACATGACAAGGTAAAATCACTTTCAATGTTCCCCTTCCCTATGCACCACGTGGATATGGGATAATTCCTGTATGAAACCATTTCAAAATCATCCTGAAGGTGAATGCTAAATCCAATGTCATCCATTTCTACAGAAGTGGCAGTCATGGTGCTAACTACTGTGATAAATCTGTTGAAATTCAGTCTCTCAACATTTATGAGCCAGTATTAGATCATCAAACTTATTTTAATTATACACAAAGATAATCCAAGTAAATAAAAAATGCAGTTTTTAAATGACAGTTTCATTTATTAAGGGAAGACAGTTATCCAAATCTCCATGGCCGTGTGTGAAAAGTAATTGTCCTCTAAACCTAAAAATAGTTTGGGCCAACCTGGGCAGCAATAACTGTAATCAAGCATTTGTGATAACTGGCAATGAGTCTTTCACATAGCTGTGGAGGAATTTTGGTCCACTCTTCTTTGCAGAATTGTTGTAACTCAAACACATTGCAGGGTTTTCCAGCATGAACTGTCTATTTAAAGTCATGCCTCAGCATCTCAATCTGATTTTAGTTTTATGTCACATGCAACGGGACTCAAACACTCCAAAAAGTGATGAGACTAAGTGTCATCAGTCTACAGAATATTTTCCCAAAAGTCCTGGGGATCATCAAAAGTTTTTTGTTTGTTTTTTTGTTTGTTTTTTGTCAGCAGTGTTTTTTTTCCTTGAACTCCTTAATGGATGTCATTTTTGTCCAGTCTCTTTCTAAACTCTGACCTTAAGTGAGAGGCAACTGAGGCCTGTGGTTCTGTAGATTTTGTTCTGGGTTTTTTTTGTGGCCTCAGTGATGAGTTGTTTATGCACTATTGGAGTAATTTTCATGGGCCAGTCACTCCTGGGAAGCTTCACCACTGTTCCAAGTTTTCTACATTTCTGTTTAATTACTCTCACTGTAGTTCACCAGAGTCCCAAAGCTTTAGAAATGGCTTTGTAAACATTTCCAGAATTATAGATGACAATGACTTAGTTTCTCAGCAGTATATTTAGATTGTGCCATGTTGCTTTTTGAGATCTGTTAGCCTAATTCACTTTGTCAGACAGGCTCTATTTAAGTGATTTCTTGATTAAGCAAGTTTGGCAGTTACCAGGCCTGAGTGGGACTAGTGAAATTGAAAAAAAGTGATCAGTAATAATTAGGGCTGTCAACGTTAACGTGTCATCACGATTAACATGATTAAAATTTTTAATGCATTCTGCGCTCCAGGCCAAAACCTGGAGCGCAGAATGGACAAACTTTGGACAAACTGCCCAAAATGCGTTGAAAGAAACATTTCAGGGATTTTGAGTTCCAGATACATTAATTGCATTAAAAAATGTAATTGCATTAATCGAGATGACTGATTAATCCGCGTTAATGCATTAACGTTGACAGCCCTAGTTATAATCATTTGTGTGTATTTAGTAGCTGCCAGAATTGCTGAACTTAATTCTGGATTATCTTTGTTTAATATAAAAAATTTTTTTAATATAAAATAATATAAATTTGTATGATGATCTGAAACTTCTAAGTCTGACAAATACACAAAACAACTAAAAAATCAAAAGAGGGCCAATCACAGATGTTATTTTTTTATGCATAAATAGAAGATAAATATGGGGTTGTATTAAAGTCCCTGGCAATACTTGTTCTGCTGTACTTTATACAGTTTAGGCCAAAATTATTAGCCCTTGTGAAATTAGACAACACTCTTGATTTCAATATAAAAATGACCACTAACAACAAGTATTTGTTTTTATAGTGTATCTGTTTCCAAGATAACAATGTCCACTAAGTTTAATTAGGATATTTTATTGATACACCGAATTGAAACAAGAAAGGGCAAAAGTGAGACATCCAAAATTATTATCCCTATGGCCAATAGTAGACAATACTGTACCCTTTCTGAACCACAACCAACAACAATCTCTGAGAGTAGGTCTTTACTAGGTTGGCACAGGTCTACTGAGGGATTTTGGTCCATTCCTCCATTGCAAATCTTTCTAGCTGGTCTAAATTGCATGGTTTCCGATCATGGACATTCACTTTGAGCACTTGCCACAAATTCTCAATAGGAGTGAGGGCTGGGCTCTGTGCGGGCCACTCCAGGATCTTGGTTTTGGTATCCTTGAGGAACTGTTGGACTAATTTCAATGTATGCTTTGGGTCATTGTCTTGTTCGAAGACCCAGCAATGACCTAAGCCTAGACTACGAGAAGATTTTTACATATCCCCCCTCAAAATGTCAACATAATTTTCTTTTTTCATGATGGCATCCACCCGAACAAGTCTCCCTGTGCCTGAGGCTTCAAAATAGCCCCAAACCATGTTTAACTGTGGGAACTGTGTTCCTAGGGTTGAAGGCCTGTCCCTTTATTCGCCAAACATAAGCAACATCCATGTGCCCAAACAGTTCCAGTTTAGTCTTATCAGACCAAAACACAGACTTCCAAAACTCATCTTTACCTTTCAAATGTTCACGAGCAAACCTCAGTCGGGCTGTGATGTGCTGCTATTTGAGTAAAGGGGTTCTTCTGGGACGATGGACCTGAAGCCCACCATGATGAAGAGCCCTCACAACTGGGTTCCTTGAAACATCAACTCCAGAAGAGGCCAGGTCAGCAACAATTGTCTTGACAGATGTCCAGGGTTCCTTGCTGGCATGTCTGACTATTTTCCTCTCCAGAGCTCTTGAAATCTTGCACTTATGGCCACGGTCAGGTATGTTTCTTACAGAATTTGTCTCCTTGTACTTTGCAATGATGCAACGTTTTTTGAAAGCAAACATTCACATGGGGCTAAACCACACCATTTTGTACTGTATTTAATATAAGGCAAACCGAAAAATGTATTTTCCACTGCAAAATGTACAAAAAGCTACTAAATAGCACTGGTGAATGTTTGATTATATCAAGTTTCATCAATGCTGCAAACATTGAGAAGAAGTTTAGGAAAATGTTCCATAATTCCTGGAGAGCTAATAATTTTGGCCTCAACTGTAAATGTTGCTTTAGTCTGTTGTTAAGTAGGTAACGTGATGACATCATACTACATGTACAAGCATATAGACATAGAAGTACAAAGGTGTTATAAGTGCATAAGAGTGACAAATGGATCATTTTGGCCAGTAGGTGGTTGCTTGGCAATATGTGATATAGATAAGAACCAACAGAGGCCTAAGATGTAACTGTGTGCCAGTTTTGGCTGCTGCGCTCTTGATTGTGTAGGAGGAGGTCTCAGACGGAAATTGTTTTCAGTCAATGCATGATTGTTGGAATAATATAGGATCTAAGCGTGCAGTCTCACACTGTTCTTCAGTGAGTAGTAACTTCAAATTACTAAAAACACCATCTGACATATAGCTGGATGAAAAGCCTGAGCCCACTCAGCCATCTTTACAGTAAATGAGAAGCTAGCCACTGGTCGGGTAATAAAATTCTGTCGAAGTCACCAATTACCACTCATTAGTTCAATCTGCTCAAAAAGACGTAGTAATAGTGGCTTCAGAAGCAATGATATCAATATTTGCTTTTATGTCCTGGCAAGCATGATAACAAGGGTACTTTGAAGTGCTTCTTATATCCTGTTCATAACTATGTGTTTTCAGATGGTTATGTGAAACACTAAAGGGCTTTAATGACCCATTGGTGTTTAAAACTAAACTTCTAAGACAATGATGAAGGTCCCTGTTAAACTTTTAGAGCATTTTTGCCTGGGGTACTTATAATGGCCTGTTAACCTACAGCTCATAACCAATTTAACTTTTAAAGCATTTGTAAAGTACAGTTTATTTGAAAGTGTACTCAAAAGCTGAAAACTGTAACGACAAGAGAGAAAACGGTGGGGAAGAAAAATGAGGTTGAAGATGATGATGCTCAGTCAGGGGAGTTACATCACTCTTGTTGGGTCCCAGTAAAAAATTACAGGGTGGTGTTAGAAGAGGATAAAGGGGCAAGCTGGCAAATAGTTGAACCTCTTCCCTTTGACTGCGTGCACATGCATGCACCGCTCCTCCCCGATGTGCGGCTCTGGAGGTCCTCCCCTCTGCTTCCCTAACCTCAACTCCTCCTGGCACCCACCTCAGAGAGCGCTCATCCCTACACCCTGCTGGCCTCCATCTTACTGCTCACTGTGGTGCTCAACCTGCTCGTTGTCATCCTCATCTCCCACTTCCAGCAGCTCCACACCTCGACCAACGACCTGCTCCTGTCCCTGGCCGTGTCCGACCTGCTGGTGGGGCTGCTGGTGATGCCCATCAAGGCCTGCACAAGATCAAGACTTGTTAGCTGCTGGGGAGGCTGATGTGTGCTCTCAGTCCTTATTTATCTTACTACCTTATCTCTGTCTCGTTGGGCAGCATGGCTCTCATAGCTGTAGATCACTATATAGCCATCTGTGACCTGTGACTCATTTTTTATCCGTAGGCACAAAAATGCTCAAGGTGCTGCTTATTTCTACAAGAGCAAAGAAAAAATGACTTCTCTACATGACAAATAATACAAATACAATACCAAAATAATAAACAAAAGCCCCAATTTGTGTTTTACTGTAATAGACCTATGTGCCGTTGCATATGAATGCATTTCACGGTGTTCATATTATTCTGTTCCTATAGCCAGTGCATCATCAATGATGATGAATACGCCCAAACAACCTGCTGGACTCCTTTTCCTTTGTGCATAATGCAGCTAAAATGAATTAAACTAAAATCTAAGTTCAAAATTCCTGCTGTAAAACAGAATAAGTCACTATATTAGTACAAGTTTGCCTGCTGGTATATGGCAAACTTTTCACCACAGTCCAGGGAAAAAGCTACTGCTTTCTCTCGGGACATGAAATGGTCCTTACTCTGTTAACACCCTGGTGAAGAAAACCCATCAAGACTACTGCATCAGTGGATTGAAAGACTTTAAACTTCCGCTTTTGTTTGAGGGAATTCAGGAACTTCTACACTTGCTCTATAGAGAGGATTCTTAGTGGGAGTACCGAACTGCACCTGATCTGACCTCTTGGCTCCTAGGAGGGTGGCCCACTCAGCCGAGAGGAACATCAAGTCCAACGTTCCAGATCTGCAGCACATTCAGTGCCATGAAAAAGTTTTTGCCCCCTTCCTGAGTTCTTATTTTTTTTACATATTTGTCTCACTTACATGTTTCAGATAATCAAAGATCTATATCAAGTCTGTTAGAGCAGATATGTCCATCTCTAGCTTTGAGCACAGCAGACCCATCTGCAGTTAAAACATTGCAAGAGGCAGCCAATCAGAAGAAGACCAGTCGCTTTAAAGACATAGTGACCCTAAAGAGAGGGGAGCTAAAACATCTTGGGCTGAAGAGCAGCACCAAGCCCCAGCATGATACAATGAGGTATTTTTTAACCATGAACTATGCAAAGCTACTCTAGAATTATCATGCAAAGGTACTGTAAAATCAACATCAGAGCTCCAATTACAGTTTTGGAGCATTCCAATGTTTTTCATTTTTTCATATATATCAGTATGAACCCAATGGGTCAAATTCCAAGTTGTGAAAGGTTTATACAATACAGTGCAGTTCTGAAACTTTTTTCAAAGATCAACTAAAATAAATCCCTGCTGAATTCATACAAAGGAAGGAGGAGAGGTAATGAAGTTTAAGACAAGGAGTTTCATCATTTAGGGATTTTTTTAAAAACAGAGAAAAATGGTGGGGGTGTGTTTGAAGAAGATAAATGAAGACTCTCAAGCACAGTTGTAGGTCTTCCCTTTCTCCCCGATGGACGGCACTGGGGGTCCTCCCCTCTGCTTCCCTAACCTCAACTCCTCCAGCAGGCTGCTGCTGCGACCCACCTCCCAGACCATTCTTCTCTACACTCTGCTGGCCTCAGTCTCACTGCTCACTGTGGTGCTCAACCTGCTCGTGGTTGTCTCCATCTCCCACTTCCAGCAGCTCCACACCCCGACCAACGACCTGCTCCTGTCCCTGGCCGTGTCCGACCTGCTGGTGGGGTTGCTGGTGATGCCCATCGAGGGCCTGCGCTACATCAAGATGTGTTGGCTGCTGGGGAGGCTGATGTGTGCTCTCAGTCCTCATTTGTCTTACTGCCTCCTCTCTGTCTCTCTGGGCAGCATGGTGCTCATATCTGTAGATTGTTATATAGCCATCTGTGACCCTCTGCTCTATTCCTCAAAGATCACAGTGAACAGAGTGAAGCTTTCAGTCTGTGTCTGCTGGGCCTGTTCTCTTCTCTACAATGGCTGCATTCTCATGGAGCACATAGGGTGGCAAGAGAGGTTCAGCTCCTGTCATGGGGAGTGTGTGGTGTTCATCAGCCAAACTTCAGGAACAGTAAATCTCTTTTTCTCATTTCTCGGCCCCTGTGGCGTAATGTTTATTCTGTACATGAGGGTGTTTGTGGTTGCTGTTTCTCAGGTGTGTGCCATTCAGTCACAGGTGGCTGTGAGAGCAGCTCCAGCTGCTAAAAAATCAGAGTTGAAGGCAGCCAGGACACTCGGGATTGTGATAGTTGTTTTTCTAATGTGCTCCTGCCCTTATTATTATCCTTCCTTTGCAGGTGACGACACCTCTACGAGCTTGCCTTATTACACCTTGCTGTTTTGGATTGTGCTGACAAACTCAGGTGTCAACCCTGTGATACTGTTCTACTTCTGGTTTAGGAGAGCTATAAGACTCATTGTCACCCTCAGAATACTGCAGCCTCACTCCAGAGAGGTCAAGATCCTGTAGGCAGCACTGAAACAAACCAGTCATTAGTCTTTTCTAAAAAAAAAAAACCCTTTCTGCTGCTCCACAGAGATCCTTCACAGTGACCTCACGATCAAACACAGACTGTTGGGGAAATAATACACATGCAAATACTAAGCTACAAAACATTCAAATGACTATAAGCTATAGAAGTCCATCTTGATGAAGATGACTTTTTCTGCATTTTGTCACTACCAGAATACTCACATTTACACAAAATATAACCACAAGTTGTACAAAAATATCACATAAATGAAGTCACATGCTGTATATGCAATAATACTAAATGCTAGATTACTGTGATGCAATATAATAAATGCATGCATGATTAAACAGGCTTATCAGCGGACCTTTACTATGTGTGTTTTACCCTCTGCCTTTGCTAATGCTGATTAATTATTGTCACTGTTATTCAGCATTTCATTGGAGCTTTTATGTACTTGTCCTTCCAGCTGTGTTTTTAAACAATAACTGATCTGCAGTGGTCTTTGTCTCTGCCACTTTTCATTTAAATAACCGTGAAAACAAACTGTGAAATACACCGTCCCCTCAAGAAATGGAAAATAAAAGCGACACTATAGTTCGTTTATACAACATCACACATTCAAATTGCTACCTGCAGACTTGCAACAAAGGAAACCACTCCCTGGTGTCTGTGTGAAGCAGGTCTGTGAAACTCAGCAGCTTGACAGTGGCTCAAAAATACAGACAAATCTAAACTGAAGTAATAGAGAATTCCCGTCTGTGTGCCTAACTAATACGAGGCACTCTATCCCCCGTGAAAGAGAAGATAAGAATTTAATACAACAATGTTTGGTGTATGAATCAGGGGAGAGAAAAAAATTCAAATGTTGGATTTAATGGATAAATCAAGGCAAATACCATTTCAGCAAATATCAGTCCAGACCTGTGACTGAGTTATTTTTTTCATCTGTAGGCACAAAAATCCTCAAGGTGCTGCTTATTTTTACAAGAGCAAAGAAATTTGACTTCTCTACATAACAGATAATACAGATACAATTCCTAAATAAGAAACAAAAGCCCCAGTTTGTGTTTTACTGTATGTAGTATGTGCTGTTGCATATGAATTAGTGCTGTCAAAATTAACGCAAATTAATCTGCCATCACGGTCAACACGATTCAAATTTTTAATGCAATTAACGCATCTCGAGTGCAAAATGACTCAGTAAGTCTACCTCAGAAACACTGACTTACACAATTGCCAAGTGGATTGTAACAAACTGCAGACTTATTAATATTGTTAAGAACACTTGCTTTACACTGTCGTGGTGGTAATCCTCAAACCAAATGGTGGACACCAGAGGTGTCACTGAGGCAGTTAAACAGCTCCTTGGTGGCAGAGCCCCTGGGGTGGATGAGGTCCGCCCCGAGTTCCTGAAGGCTCTGGATGTTGTAGGGCTGTCTTGGTTGACACGCCTCTACAATGTTGCTTGGAGATCAGGGGTAGTACCCCTGGATTGGCAGACCGGGGTGGTGGTTCCCATCTTTTAGAAAGGGGACAGGAGGTTGTGTTCCAATTACAGGGGAATCACACTCCTCAGCCTCCCTGGGAAAGCCTATGCCAGGGTGCTGGAGAGGAGAGTCCATCCGTTAGTCGAACCTTGGATACAGGAGGAATGATCCGTTTTTTTCCTGGTCGTGGAACACTGGATCAGCTCTTCATCCTCTCAAGGATACTTGAAGGTGCAAGAGAGTTTGCCCAACCAGTCTACATGTGTGTCGTGGACTTGAAGAAGGCATTCAACCGTGTCCCTCGGGGATCCTGTGGGGGGTGCTCCAGGAGTATGGGGTGTCTGGCCCATTGCTACGGGCCATCCAGTCCTTATACAACCGTTGCAAGAGCATCGTCCAGATAGCCAGCAATAAGTCGGACTCGTTCCTGGTGGGTGATGGGCTTCACCAGGGCTGCCCTTTGTCACCGATTCTGTTCATAATTTTTATGGACAGGATTTCTGGGCATAGCCAAGTGGCGGAAGGCTTCCACTTGGGTGGTTTCAGGATCTCATCTCTGTTTTTTGCGTATGATGTGGTTCTGTTGGCTTCATCGGGTAATGGCCTCCAGCTCGCCTTGGAACTGTTCACAGCTGAGTGTGAAGCGGTGGGAATGAGAATGAGCTTCTCTGAGGACCTGGTTCTGGGTGACCCAGATCCATGTTTGTGTATGTGGGTGATCTATGTGGGTATGTGTGGGTGTGTCTGCCTGGAGCCTGGCCACACCTGCAGAGCAGAATCACACACGCCAATCCTTACGTTGGGTGAGTGCTGAGTGTTTGTATATGTGTGCATGAGGGTGGGAATGCATGTTTGTGTCTGTGTGTGCCTGTTTGTCTGTGTCTATATGTCAGGTCGGGTCTTAGACTCCACCTCTCTGGGAACTCCCAGGCCCTCCAAGGCCTATCTCCCTTCACCACACTCCCTGCCGGTGACTGATGCCCTCAGGGGTCGGTGCATTGGTGGTTCTTGGTGTCCGGGGCTGGGCGCTCAGGTATGTACCAGCTCACTCCCGGTGGCTACTTGGCGGGGCCTGGCGCCTGTTGCTCGGTCAGGCCTCCTCCGGGGTGCGGGGGGCCCTCAGGCCTCCGACCTCTGGGCCTGCAGCTCGGTTCACTCTGGCACAGCTGGCTGCCGGCAGAGCCGGCGGGCACGCCGGTGCAGCCCGCTCTAGCTTCTGCTCGGTGGCTACTGGGTGACGCCTCGTCTGGGGATCCTCAGCCCTTCCCATGAGGGTGGCACGGATGCCCCTCCGGTGGTCCTCCTTGGGCTCTCGCACTCTGGGGCCTCTGGATGTCTGGGGCCTGGATCTCCTCCATACCTGCTTCATGCCCTGGGGGACAGGGCTATGGCTCTCTACATCCTCTTGCAGACCATTACATGTGGAAACCATTTGAATACAAGCGCGCTGATCCACACAGGTGTGCACACGGGTGTTCACTGTTCGTAGACTTAAATTACACCTTTCTTGGCTGCTACTTCAAAGCACATTGTGCGCTGTCTGTCCTGCGTGCTGCACAACAACATTGAATATTTAGTATTTACTGCTGTTTACACTTAGCTAGATTAATGCGATGGTGTTGTGTTTAGAGATGGACCGATCCGATATTATGTATCGGTATCAGTCCGATACTGACCTAAATTACTGGATCGGATATCGAAGAAAAATAAAAAATGTAATCTGATCCATTAAATATCACGAAAGCACCTCACAAAACTTGCAACACGTCGTAACTCACCTCAGAACGTTAGCACGTCGGAGCAGTATGCATCACGTGATAGAGCGGCTGTGGCATGCGGGACCTGTCGGTGGTCTGGATAGCATTTGGAGCTTCACTAGCAACCCGGCATTTCATCTCCGACAAAGTTATCCCGAGAGAAGTAAAGCAAGTGTGTAAGTCCATCTCTGAATGTTTGTAAAGCATTCCTGCGTTAAGCTTAACAAGCGATATATGGAGCGACTGCCTCTTCTTGCTGCTACTTCAATCATGAAACTGCTTAACGATCAGCTGATCGGCTTTTCTGTCGCGAGTCCGTGTCTCTAGTTTGCTTTTGGCCCACTTTGCACCAGAAAGAGGAAACCAGCGGTTGAACAACAGCAGCACGTTTAAGCTTGATAAGCTGTTGTTAGAATTTATTTAATATTACTTTCTACTCGAGGATCTTTTTCTACGTAGCTGACGCTGGTAACTGTGCAGGGGCGGATCTAGCAAAGTTTAGCCAGGGGGGCCGATAGGGCATTAACAGGGAAAAGGGGGCACAAAGACATACTTTTCTTTCTTATTCTCATTTAAAATGTCTAGCTTTTAATAAATAATTATCTGACACCCAAAGTTTTAATTTGATGCAAAATGAATAGAAGTCCATTACTGTATATAGTAACTATTAAGTCTAATATATATATACCCTAGTAAGCTATAGTACTTTTTCCTTTGGGAAGGTACCATCTGTGCAGTCTGCAATTTTGTTGAAGAAAGATGTTGAATCTATTTAATATTTCTTGAAAAATAATTGATTTCTGTGCATTTTTTTTCACACTGCATCAAATTAAGGTTGATTACGTCGATTAAGCATCATGAGGTGGAGCGTGAGGGGTGGTTCCCTATTTTTTATTTATTTATTTTTGTTGTTGCTGGGAGTTGGAACCCTATTAGTTAGGTTGCTTAATATTTATGCTAAGTACTCTTTAAAATACCAGAATAGGGAGGATGGTGTAGGTTTAAGTTTATTAGATTGATCAGTATTGCTGAAGTATGAAATATTTTTTTTTGCATACAGGTATAACAGAATAGCTTTAGTGTAGTTGTTGTTTTAAACTTGAGTATGAACTTATACAAAATGCAGCAAGATATTTAAAAAACAGTTTTGTTGATTAAAAAACACTATATCGGATTCATATCGGTATCGGCAGATATCCAAATTTATGATATCGGTATCGGTATCGGACATAAAAAAGTGGTATCGTGCCATCTCTAGTTGTGTTTAGTATGTTGCTTTGGGGGTTTTTTTTTGCTTGTTTTCTATTCTTTCTCTCTCAACAGGTGATCCAGGAGATTTTATTTTATTTTTTTTATTTTTATTTTTTCCCCTTTCTCACTGTCCCTCTCCCCTTCTGTTTTTCCTTTTCCTTCCTCTTTCTTTCTCCCTTTCCTATCCCTCACCCATGTCTGTAACAACTGAAAATAAAATAAAATAAATAATAAAAACAAAGGTCGATCAAATGGACCAATACGGCAATGCCACGATGATCCATTTGGCAAAATAAATCCATTGGGTATCCTTGTTGGTCTTCAGACAACGATTCTGACGGCTAAAGAACCAAATGGGACAGGCAAAAAAAAAAAAAAAGAAAAAAAGAAAAAAAAAAGAATTACACACGCCTGACGATCAGGCTCGTCAGGGGAGCTACATAGGAGTGTAGCTGAGAGCTTCTCAAAGCTGGATGGTACATGTGACTACTCGTCAGTTTCCCAGCTACAGTTAGTTTGAGTTTACTGCGACCGTGGGATTGTACTACGGTCTACTACTACTGCCTCTGTTGTTTTCCCCAGGAGGAAAGTGGAGCACAGGAGGGCAGCAGACTCAAGTATAAGGGAGCAGGGACGTTGAGCACAGGGGAATGGACACTGCACGGGAGTCGGGAGCGCACAGGCAATTATTGTTGGATTATTGTCACTCATTGTGAATAAAATGCACTGCATTCACCTCTAGAGTCCAGCGTTTGGGCCCTCCATCCCCACATTCCCCACGGGTTGCCTTGGCAAACCGTGACAGAACGATCCAGCCAGATGGACCCAGCAGACTCATCGGAGAGGTTCAGGAGGGAGGTGATGGATAAAATTAACGGACTCTGCGACCTGTAGCTGGCGGGGGAAAGTGCGTCGCACAGTGGAAAAGCAGCTGCGGGAAACACTGGCTTGTTTCCCTTGGGTAATGGACCGTCTCTTTCCAATCGTCGCTGACTTCTTAATTAACACCCTCCACTCTCCAACTCAGACTGCTCTCCAGCCCGGCCAGCTGGCAGACCCTCAGCCTGACACGCCGGCCCCGGCATCGTCAAGGAAGCGTCGCTCGCACCGCTGGCGCTCCTCACTGCAGCCGGATTCCCGGACTTTCCAACTGCCGGCTGTGGTGAGTAATAAGGACAATTTTTCTCCACCCACTCCGTCTTTTTGTTTGTTAACAGAAGACTGTGAGACTGCAAACGCTAAAGTAGCCTGTCCATCGGCTAAGCCATTTGAAGTTCAGCCATCTGCTCCACCTATGGCAGCCTCCACCCTGCTAACCACTCCAGCAGCCCAGGACGCTGTGGTGAGTAAAATTGGCTCTGCTAATTTTGCAAATTCCCTCCCTGTGACTGTTAAAATTCAGGAGGAAGAAAGGAAGAAAAGAGATGAGGAGGAAAGGATAAGAGTACAGGCAAAGAAGAAGAGGCTTGCAGAGGTGGAGAGGGCTAAGATGGAAAAGAGAAGGCAGGTAAGAAGAGCCTGGAGGAAAAAGCTCCTGACTTTACTAATGTTAAAGAACTTGAGAACTTGAGAGTTCGTGGCTGCTGATGTGTTGAAGGGCCCGGTATTGGAGAGCCCGATGCCTGAGCTTTGTTTAGCTAAGCCTGACAGCCACAAGACATTTCCTCACTCCAGGGCTTCCACAGTGACTGAACTGGAGGCCTCAGCTAGCTCTGGGTTCCTGGAAATTGTTGCAGTTGCTGTGCCATTATTAGTTTCTCCATCAGCACAGCCTGTAGCTGTAACTCGGTCATCTGCCCAGCTTGAAGCTCAGTCAGCTGCCGAGCCTGTAGCTATAGCACAGTAAGCTGCCCAGCCTGTAGCACAGTTAGCTGCACAGCCTGTAGCTCAGCCCATAGCTGTCCAGACTGTAGCTCAGCCCATGGCAGCATGGCCTGTAACTCAGCCGGCAACACTGCCACTTCCATCCTCTGCTGAATGCTCAGAGAAGCTCAGTCTGCCAGCAGAGGACTGCGGGGCACTACCGGTGCTGGAACAGAATGTCTGCTCTGCACAGCCCGAGCTGCAGCATCATGAGCCGGCTGTGTGCCCTGTACAGTCACAGTCAGCATTCCCTTGGCCAGAGGTCTCCATACCGGTCACGTGTCTGTCTCCGCTGGAGGGTCCGAGGGGCTACTTCAGCCGTCACCGGCTTCACCGCCTGGCCACACCTGCGGAGGAGAATTACACACACCTGCAGCTGATCAGGCTCGTCAGCGGAGCTACATAGGAGTGTAGCTGAGAGCTCCTTGAAGCTGGATAATACGCGTGACTACTCGCCAGTTTTCCAGCTATAGTTAGTGTGACTTTGCCACGACCGTGGGATTGTACTAATGGCTGCCTCTGTTGTTTTCCCCAGGAGGAAAGTGGAGCACAGGAGGGCAGCAGACTCAAGTATAAGGGAGCAGAGACGTGGAGCACGGGGGAATGGACACTACACGGGAGTCGGGAGCGCAAAGGGGATTATTGTTGGATTGTTGTCACTCACTCTGAATAAAACGCACTGCATTCATCTCTAGAATTCAGCGTTATAAAGCCTATGTTATATCTTTAGATGCCGAAAAGGCATTTGACAGAATCGAGTGGACATATTTATTTAATATGTTAGAAAAATTTGGCTTAGGTGAGGGTTTTATTGCATGGATTAAAACTATCTACAAACTTCCAGAAGCTTGTGTCATAACTAATGGTGTACAATCATCAGCGTTTCCACTGCAAAGAGGTACGAGGCAAGGCTGTCCCCTGTCCCCTCTCCTCTTTGCATTAGCACTTGAAACTCTAGCTGAGGCCATTCGCCAGCACTAAGATGTGAATGGTATAACAGTGGGTGGAACAAATCATAAGATAGCATTGTATGCTGATGATATTTTGCTGTTCTTATCAAAACCAGAACAATCAACACCATTCTGGTTACAGAATTAATTATGTCTACTATACATGAGTTCAGCTCATTATCTGGTTACAGAATTAATTTTGGGGAATCAGGTGTCCTGCCGCTGGGTGACCAGATTATCTCTTTGCCAGATATTTGTAATCACTTTCAATGGTCCCCCAGCGGCTTCACATACCTTGGGCTAAACATTCCACCAGTTCTTAAAGATTTATGGAAACTGAACTTATCACCAGTTATAATAAAAATCAAAAAAGATTTCGATACATGGCAAAAATTGCCGCTTTCTCTTATGGGGCGTGTGAACTTAATCAAAATGAGTGTTCTCCCGCGTTTATTATATCCCCTACAAATGCTACCTTTACTGATCACCCAGAAAGTTTCTTGTGATATAGAAAAAACCTTTTCAAAATTTATCTGGCGTGGCAAGAAACCTAGATTAAGGATTGGAACTTTACTACTGCCTATAGATAGGAGAGGCTTAGGCTTACCAAATTAAATTTTTTATAATTGGGCATGTCATAGCCATGTCTTATGGGAGTGGCTACATGCTTATCTAAATTCTCACTCTCACCTAGACTCTTGGTCCACTTTACCTTATTCCCTTTGGAGCTTAGCTGTCTGTGACAAAAAAACAATATTACAAATGGGGATTAAGAATAACCCAATCAATAAGGGTCTGGGGGGGAAATGCGTAAAAGGTTGGGTAGAGAAGATTACACTTCATTCTTGACTCCTTTACTGAGAAACAAAGACTTTGTTCCAGGAATGTCTCACAGTATGTTCGATAAGTGGCACAAAAAGGGATTAAGGGTAATATGCGATTTGTATCAAAACAACACACTGATGAACTTTGAGCAATTACAGTCAAATTTTAATATTCCTAGAGACCACCTTTTTTGGCTTTCTCCAGGTTTGTAACTTTGTTCATTCTAAAATTCCACAGTCTTCAGAAATAGTTACCGGTATATATGATGATATTGAGACATTTCTTATTAAGCGAAAAGACAGAACTCATTTTATTTCAGCCTTTTATTCTCTCCTATATACTCTCAGTAGCAACACATTGAGCGCTATTCATAAATGGGAGAGAGATCTTAATAATCAATATGCCAAAGAGGAGTGGAAAGGAGCCATTAACATAGGTAGTTCCACTTCTACTTGCAACCGCTTGCGAGAAACTCAATACAAAATCATACATCGCCTTTATATAGCTCCTAATGTCTTGCATAAGATTGCACCTCATATTCACCCCTTCTGTAGCAAATGTCAAAAAGAAACTGGCACTTTTTTCATTACTTCTGGGAATGTAAATTAATCAAAAGATTTTGGAGCTCCATATGTCAAGAACTAAGTAATATTCTTAACAATCTGATTCAAAGAGACCCCGGGTATTTTCTTCTTGGCCTACCCTCAAAAGAAGTAACATTGAATCACTTGCAGCGCAAATTATGTGACAAACTATTGCTGGTAGCTAGGAAATGTATTCTCATTAATTGGGTTAAGGATAAACCCTCCTCTGTGACTTTGTGGTACAGAGAATTATTTAAAGTTATTCCTCACGAAAGAACTGCTGCTATTTTAGGAGGAAATGAGAGTCTCTTTCTCAATGTTTGGTCCCCTTTGCTTTCTTATTTGCCAAATGATTTGTCCCAACTGTTGAGGGGGGGTGGTTGCGATTAAGATGTTCTCAGTTAAATAGGAAGTAAGCGTAAAGGACAACAATTCACTCTTGGTGAAGAAAGCCCATCAAGACTCTACTGCATCAGTGGATTGAAAGACTTCAGGAACTTCTACACTTGCTCTATAGAGAGGATTCTTAGTGGGAGTACCGAACTGCACCTGATCTGACCTCTTAGCTCTTAGGAGGGTGTTCCACTCAGTCAAGAGGTCCAACCTTCCTGATCTGCAGCACATTCAGTGCTGTGAAGAAGTTTTTGCCCCCTTGCTGGGTCCCTTTTTTTTTTGCATATTTGTCACATTTACATGTTTCAGATAATCAAAGATCTATATAAAGTCCATTAGAGCAGATATTTCATTCTCTAGCTTTAAGCCCAGCAGGCCCATCTGCATGGCCCAGCATGATAAAAATTAGGTATTTTTTAACCGTCAGCTATGCAGAGCTACTCTGCAATAATCATGCAAAGCTAGTGTAAAATCAACATCACAGCTCCAATTACAGTTTTGGAGCATTCTAGTGTTTTTCATTATTATGGGGTGGCTGTAGCTCAGGTGGCAGAGCAGGTCAGCCACTAATCAGAAGGTCGGTGGTTCGATCCCAGGCTGCACCCTGGCTGCATGCCAAATATCCTTGGGCAAGATACTAACCCCATGTTTGCCTACTGGTGGTGGTCAGAGGGCCCGGTGGTGCCTGTGTCTGTCAGTGCGCCCCAGGGCAGCTGTGGCTACAATGTAGCTTGCTATCGCAAGTGTGTGTGAATGACTGAATGTAGTGTAAAGTGCTTTGGGGTCCTTAAGGACTAGAAAAGTGCTATACAAATGCAGGCCATTTACCATTATTATATCAGTATAAACCCAATGGGTCAAAGTCCAAGTTGTGAAAGGCTTCGGGAGTACAACACACTACAGTTGTGAAACTTTTTCCAAGGCTCAACTAAAATAAATCCCAGCTGAATTTATACAGAGGAAGAAGGAAAGGTGATGAAGTTTAAGACAATAAGTTTCATCATTCATAGGATGTTTAAAAAAAGGTGGGGGGTGTTTGAAGAAGATAAATGAAGACTCTCGAGCACAGTTGCAGGTCTTCCCTTTTTCTATGATGGACGGCACTGGGGGTCCTCCCCTCTGCTTCCCTAACCTCAACTCCTCCTGCAGGCGGCTGCTGCGACCCACCTCCCAGGCCACTCTTCTCTACACTCTGCTGGCTTCAGTCTCACTGCTCACTGTGGTGCTCAACCTGCTTGTGGTCGTCTCCATCTCCCACTTCAAGCAGCTCCACACCCCGACCAATGCCCTACTCCTGTCCCTGGCCATGTCTGACCTGCTTTTGGGGTTGCTGGTGATGCCCATCGAGGGCCTGCGCTACATCGAGACGTGTTGGCTGCTGGGGAGGCTGATGTGTGCTCTCAGTCCTTATTTGTCTTACTGCCTCCTCTCTTTTTCTCTGGACAGCATGGTGCTCATATCTGTAGATCGCTATATAGCCATCTGTGACCCTCTGCTCTATTCCTCAAAGATCACAGTGAACAGAGTGAAGCTTTCAGTCTGTTTCTGCTGGGCCTGCTCTCTTCTCTACAATGGCTGCATTCTCATGGAGCACATAGGGTGGCCAGACAGGTTCAGCTCCTGTCACGGGGAGTGTGTTGTGTTCATCAGCTACACTACGGGCACAGTAGATCTC
Source organism: Simochromis diagramma (assembly GCF_900408965.1). Taxonomy (NCBI): domain Eukaryota; kingdom Metazoa; phylum Chordata; class Actinopteri; order Cichliformes; family Cichlidae; genus Simochromis; species Simochromis diagramma. The sequence goes on from NW_024387488.1 coordinate 541,149, forward strand.
CTTTTGTCATGTGTTGCCCCCTTTGCTGTAATGTTTGTTATGTACATGAGGGTGTTTGTGGTTGCTGTTTCTCAGGTGCGTGCCATTCAGTCGCAGGTGGCTGTGAGAGCAGCTCCAGCTGCTAAAAAATCAGAGTTGAAGGCAGCCAGGACACTCGGGATTTTGATAGCTGTGTTTGTAATGTGCTTCTGCCCTTATTATTATCCTTCCTTTACAGGTGTGGACACCTCTACACGCTTGCCTTATTATGCTGTGCTGTTTTGGATCATGCTAATAAATGCTTGTGTGAACCCTGTGATTTATGTTCTGTTTACCCCTGGTTTAGAAGAGCTATCAAATTCATCTTCACCCTCAGAATACTGCAGCCTCACTCCAGAGATCTCAAAATCATGTAGACAGTACAATACAACTTAAGGTGAAAATTTATCATGAAAATTGAAAAATTATTAAATGTGGGTGTTCATCTGCCCAGCATCACCTTTTGTTCAGTACATAATGAGCAGCAGCGCAGACCCGTGCAGGTAGTGGCCCTGCATGCAGATCTCCTGTGCACCTGAAAATTGCAGGAATTAAATGCATGCAACCAATCTTTAATATAACTCCTCATAAATAGGTGCTAGTTGCAATAAAGAGGTTAGTCATTGTGATTCCTGTTAATGGCTTTTTTTTTTTAATTCATAATCTCTGTGAAGGTATTAAAGTCTGCTTATGGTGTTGTCATTTATTGTCACAACAGTCTGACTGTAAAGGGCTCTTTCAGACTTTACTTTTGCTGAATCAAAAACATTGTCATTGTATGAGAAATACCTGCAGCTGTCTTACTCTTTCAATCTGAAAATCTTCTCAACATGTTCAATATTATGTCTAAACAAACCACCATTTACAATCCTTAAAATAAAAATACCTAAACTCGTATCAACCTGTGCTTCTCAAGGATCCATACAACCTGCACACAGCAACAAACTAACTCATACCACAATACTTTCCAGCACATGTCTGAGTGCTAACTATCAACATAAGTGAGTATTTAGAGGTTAAAGGTGGACGGCAGCATAGTAAACACATGGAACAGATTTTCTTATCAAGTAATGATTTGGCTTTTTAGTGGAGTTTCTTTGCACTTCTTATTTAGACAATATTATTATTATTATATATTATTATTAGTATAGTAGTAGTAGTAGTAGTAGTAGTGTAGTATAATAATAATAATAATAATAATAATAATAATACTATGTGTATCAATGTTAATATGTGAAATCTATTCTACTAAGGTTTCTGGATTTTTTGATATAGCTTCTTGAACAAATGAAAAAAGTGATTAATTATAATCATTTGTGTGTATCTATATAGGTAGGTAGAAACACACACATTAGGCACTTGTGAAAGAGCCCTCACGGAATAAATGTTATTATAATTAATCACCCTAGCAAGCTTGGTAACTGTCAAACTTGCTGAATTTGCTGAACTTGTATTAATTCAAGATTATCTTTGTTTAATATAAAAATATTAAAATTTATATGATGACCTGAAACTTCTAAGTCTGACAAATATACATAACAACTAAGAATTCAAAAGAGGGAAAATCACAGATTTATTTCCTAAATGCATAAATAGAAAACAAATATGGGGTTGATTGTATTACAATCCTATTATTGTGGGTCCCTGGTATTACTTGTCCTGCTGTATTATATAAATCTTGCTTTAGTCTGTTGTTAGGTAGGTAAAGTGATGAATCATACTACATATATAGGTGTAGTATGACTGCATTGTGTATATAGACACAAATGCAGAAAAGTGTTTTATAAGGTGTTATAAATGCATGAGTGCTACAAATGGATCATTTTGGCCAGTAGGTGGTTGCTTGGCAATATGTGATATAGATAAGAACCAACAGAGGCCTAAGATGTAACTGTGTGCCAGTTTTGGCTGCTGCGCTCTTGATTGTGTAGGAGGAGGTCTCAGATGGAAATTGTTTTCAGTCAGTGAATGATTGTTGGAATAATATAGGATCTAAGCGTGCAGTCTCACACTGTTCTTCAGTGAGTAGTAACTTCACATTACTAAAAACACCATCTGACATAGCTGGGAGAATAGCCTGCGCCCACTCTGCCATCTTTGCAGTAAATGAGAAGCTAGCCACTGGTC